>NC_044561.1:4934738-5270988 GCF_007565055.1 Rhinopithecus roxellana
GCTCTTTTCTAACACGGAAAGACAGGACATTTTAAAACGTAAAAGGTACAATGGTCAAAATTTTATACAGAAAAAGCAGTTGCTAACCTCACACACACGAAAACTTTCCCAAGAAAGGGCAGTTGCTAACCTTACACACATGAAAACTGCACTGCCCTTATTTTTTCCACGTTGCTGATAACATGATTGCAGACTGTCATCTTCTGAGACTGGTAGGAATGCCCCGAAGGCCGACCAGACCTGAAGGAAGCTCTCCGGGTTCGTCTCCATGTCCGACCTGGCAGTTCCTCCTGGAAGGGCAGCACCAGGGATGGCCATGTGCACCGTGGGACCCAGACATCACTTCCCTCCCCTCCTGGAAGTCAAGAAATCACAAGAAGAATGTAGCCCAAAAGGTTCCTGAAGCACTCCTATGCAGCTGAAGAAGGGAACTGCCTTGTTTCCACAAGAGTTGCTCACCCCCACGCCACAGTATCTGTGGTTTGCTGCTGGGACAAGTTCCATAGGTCAACATTAAAAACTCTTCACTGGGATTCCTCCAGGCTAAAGTCCACTGAGCTAAAGCGGAAATCAAATATGAGCTCTCAAGAAGACCACGATGTAGACTGGAATCCTTCTGATATTGCGCCAGAATGTTAACAAAAGCCAAGAGGGAAACTTTGGGTAAAATGACAGTGGAGTGTGCTCCTCCTCACGTGTGGCTGATTTGGTGGGAAGAAGGGCTGAGCAGGGGACAGGCCTGCTCTTAACCCCACCTCCCCATGCAACTGGGGCTCCAGGCATGGCCCCAAGCCCCATGTGTCAGACAGGCCCCACCAAGCATACCCAGAAAATAAGTACGAACTTTACCATTCAAGAAACCAAGCACACACATGAATCCAGGGCTGTGTCCTGTGCCACAAAGACCCTCGGGCGTGCTTGTGGGGACACCCCAGCCTGTACACCCAAGCTGTGTGCACACACACCCTACCCTGCCCATGGCCACCATTCAGCCACCTTTGGCTGGAGGCACACGCACACAGTGCACAGCCTACCCTCAGCAGGACGCGCCAGGGAGGCGGCCCATGCAGGCTGTGTATGGGGGCTGGGGGTTACTGGGGCAGGGAATTCCAGGGTCTCTGTCCCTGTGCATGGCCTAAAGGGAGAGGCACAAGTTTTAGGGAGATACCACTTCTTGACACCTCAGATTCCTCACCCTGTAGGGAGAGTCACACTGAAAAAAGGGCCCAGGGCAGGGGTCCTACATGTCCCATCTACGGGAATGTTAACATATGAAAGGTCTGGGGGCTTCGGGGAGCACCCCAGCATATCCACACCTAGAGCCTCAGCCTCGCAGCCAGCGAATGCAGCTGCCTCTTCCCTGGCCCAGAGATCCTTCTTTCTTGTCAGCAATCGCTATCCCACCCCAAGCCCCAGTCTCCATCTCACTGGACTTTAGACCAGGACTCCCGCAACTGTGCCCTGCCCCTTTAGACTGGAAATTCCATTTAGGTTGCCTCCTGGACTCTCTCTCAGGACCCTGCTTCCAACACTCACGTAGTCAAAGGGGACAATGTCCCCCCTCCCAGCCTCGGAGCTGCTCTGGGCCCCAACTGCCAGGAAGCAAGACTGAACACTGCAATGTTTAAGTCACACTGAGCTGAAGCAGCCCAGTTCTTCCTCTATAAAGTGAGCTGACTGCGGAGAAACTGCACCCTGGCATCGAGTCATGTTTCACAATAACTCCAGAGGAGGAGCTCTGCTTCTGACATGAAGTGTGGCAAGCCTTAGAAGGAAACAGAGCTACAAAGTTACCCAATGCAAATATTTAAAGAACAGGCTGCTTTTGGTGCCAGGAGGAGGGCAGCTCGCAAACCTCCAGTCAGAATAAAGGTTCTGCTTGGTTGGGACTGAGTCAGGATCACAAATGCTATTTCATTGCACCCTCTGTCCACTGAGGAAACAAGGTTTTTTAAAGCAACTTTTCAGGAAGTTACTCTGTCCATTGGGCAGGACCTTAAAAGTTACAACAAGACAGCAAGTGTCTGGTGTAGAAAAACCAGAGAGCATACACATCTACTCAGTCAAGAACTACATATGCATTTCAAATGCCATCCACGCGGCAGTTATTTGGAAATAAGGATGGAATCACGCAATTTTGCCAACAATAAATATACAGACTTGGTGACTTCAAGTGCCTAGAATGTCCACCAGACAGAGGCCTTACAGCATGTTCCCCCCACGTTTTCCTCCTTGAGCAAGGCAATTTGATCGCTAAAATAAACAGTGGCCAGGCACGGTGACCCACACCTGTAATCCCTGTGCTCTGGGAAGCCGGGGCAGGAGGATCACTTGAAGCCAGGAGTTCAAGACCAGCCTGAGCAACACAATGAGACCTGCCCCCTTCCCTGGTCTCCAGAAAAATTTAAAAATTAGCCAGGTATGAGGCCAGGCGCGGTGGCTCACGTCTGTAATCCCAGCACTTCTGGGAGGCCAAGATGGGTGGATCACAAGGTCAGGAGTTCAAGACTAGCCTGGCCAAGATGCTGAAACCCCGTCTCTACTAAAAATACAAAACTTAGCTGGGCATGGTGGCGCATGCCTGTAATCCCAGTTACTTGGGAGGCTGAGGCAGGAGAATCATTTGAACCTGGGGGGCAGAGGCTGCAGTGAGCTGAGGTCAAGCCACTGCACTCCAGCCTGGCGACACAGCCAGACTCCATCTCAAAAAAAAAAAAAAAAAAAAAAAAAATTGGCCAGGTATGACGGCACACACTTATAGTTTGGGAGGCCGAGGCAAGAGGATCGTTAAACCCTGGAGTTGGAGGCTGCAGTGGGCCACAACCACACCACTGCACTCCAGCCTGGGTGACAGAGTGAGGCCCTGTCTCAATCGGGGGAAAAAAAAAAAAAAGCAGAGAATAGAGACGGTCCGGGCCAAAATGGACAGACTGAATTTGTTGTTGGTATTTCTGATGGTGTCCTCAGGCCTGGCTTACTGAGTTCTATAGCCTCAAGCTGCATGCTGATCAAAACCACACATCACATTTCCTAGGTATGAGGCCTAGGCCCAGCTTTCTCACTTGCAAAACCAAGTTGTCATGAGACTAAGTGTAATCATGCAAGGAAAAATAGGACACCTGGCACAAAATGAGCCTCAAGAAACATTAAATTTTTTAAAAATCATTCTGATAATGATTGTGAAGTCAGAAACCAGTTCAGGGAAGTGCAGGCTAGAAGGGGGCTGGGAGGTTGGCAACAAGCAGAGCCCCAGGCAGGGGGTGATAAGGCCTGGACCCTCCTGCGCACTGAGGCTGGCCTGCCCTCCACACCGGCTGAGGGTGTTTAATCATGCTCTGCCTCCTGCGACCAGAATGTAAGATCATGGACTATGTTGTTCCTGTTGTAACTCCATTGCCTAGAACCATGCCTAGCACATGGCAGGCGTTTAAATATTTGCTGAATACGTGAATGGGGATTTGGCCAGCTGCGGTGGCTCACGCCTGTAATCCCAGCACTTTGGGAGGGAGAGGCGGGCGGATCACAAGGTCAGGAGATTGAGACCATCCTGGCTAATATGGTAAAACCCCGTTTTTACAAAAAATAGAAAAAATTGGCCGGGTGTAGTGGCACGCACCTGTAGTCCCACCTACCGAGAGGCCGAGGCAGGAGAATCGCTTGAACCCAGGAGGCAGAGGTTGTGGTGAGCCAAGATGGTGCCACTGCACTCCAGCCTGGGCGACAGCGAGACTCCATCTCAAAAAATAAACAAATAAAAATGAATGGGGATTTATGAATACAATGGAATTGCATGCAAAAATGTCTGAGTCCATTTCTAGGGGGAAAGAATCTATTTGCATGAAATTCTGACGTAAATATAAGATCCAAATACAAGTTACCAAAAAATAGCCAGGTATGGCGGCACATGACTGTGGTCCCAGCTATTACCTCACTCGGCAGGCAGAGTGAGGCAGGAGAATCACCTGAACCCACGAGGCGGAGGATGCAGTGAGCTGAGATCACACCACTGCACTCCAGCCTGGGCGACAGGGCAAGACTCTGTCTCAAAAAACAAACAAACAAAAATACAGGTGAAGAAACATTGCTGAGTTCCACCCATGTGTCTCAGAACACCAATGACCACCATTAGGTGAGCAGGGCAGTAAAATTACAGAGCAAAATCTAACAGGCCAGAGCTTTCCTGGAAGAGGTTTCTCAGGAGCCAGTCCCAAACATATCCAAGGACAGCCACCAGCCTTCAAGTCTGATGTTTGGATTTCAGAATTAACTTTGAAACTAGAGCCAATCCCAGGTTAAGGAGGGAGCAGAAGGAAGTACAGCAAGTTGATGAATAAAAACAGAAAGTCTTTGGTACCATGACAGTGAGACACATCAGTGCTCCCGGAGAACCTGGGGACCCAGCAAAATTCCTTCAGGGACCGTGGATATAGGAACCTTCTTTGCTGCTGCAGGGATTTCAGATATTCTCCCAGTCTGAATCTGGTTTGGATTCTGGGCTCCCAACCTTGCTTCCAGTTTGTAACTCAGCCCAGCCACACCAGCCTCCATCTCCCCAACATGCCCTGACGCATGACTCACACAGATGCCAGACAGACAGAAGGGCAGACACCAAAACACAGAGCAAGAAAAGGGCAACAATAAACTTTTTCTGAACTCAAGCCTTTTAAAGATCAACAAGGTTGCTAGATTCCTAAATAACAGTATTTTTCACATTCAATGATTTAGAAAATCCAGATGACAAAAAGCTACCGTAAATTCAAGTTTTAAAGTAAACTGGTATTTTGTTAACCATAATCACAGTATCCTTTATATATAGTAATGACACAAACAGGAGGAAGGAGGACAGGGTCCCTGGTTAGCGCCCCACCCTCAAGCCTGGACCCAAGGCCCTAAAAGACAACAGGCATTCCTGTTTTCACACCCAAATGTTGCCTTTCGGCCCACCATGCCCCCTGTCATCCTGTGCCCATACAAACCCCAAATCCCAGACCCCAGGAGCAGAAGAGTAGCAGAAGAGAGAAGTGAGGTAGTCAAGAGGAGTTCAGCTGGGGGCAGCTGGAGAGGAGAGCGGCTGCAGAATGGCCAAACCCCAGGAAAAGGTCACTTTCCCACTCCATCCCATCTCCAGCTCCCCATACTGCTGAGAGCCACCTCCATCACTCAATAAAATCCCGCATTCACCATCCTTCAAGTCCAAGTGACCTGATTCTTCCTGGACGCCAGACAATTCAGGATGCTGAACCCAAAAAGGCTGTCACACTGACTCTTAAGCCGTTTAACACTTAAGCCATCCCTGGACAGGAGGGCTAAATGAGCACTGTAACAACCCTAGACACTGCTGTGACACTGGAGCCCAAAAGTGCTCGCCTTGGCTCCTGCACTTGCTCACCTGCATGCTCCCCCTCACGTGAGGGGTTTGAGCAAACCAGCCACATTCCTGTCCCAAGTACTTCGAAGGGGTCCAGGGAACTCTCCCATTTCAGTAACATATAAATGCTTTATGTGTGTGTGTATGTGTGTGTATGGAGACATTAAAAAAATCTATCTACAGACCAGGCACAGTGGCTCACGCCTGTAATCCCAGCACTTTGGGTGGCCGAGGCGGGCAGGTCATCTGAGGTCGTGAGTTCAAGACCAGCCTGACCAAGATGGAGAAACCCTGTCTCTACTAAAAATACAAAATTAGCCCAGCGTGGTGGTACATGCCTGTAATGCCAGCTACTTGGGAGGCTGAGGGAAGAGAAACGCTCGAATCTGGGAGGCAGAGGTTGCGGTGAGACAAGATCATGCCATTGCACTCCAGCCTGGGCAACAAGAGTGAAACTCCGTCTCAAAAAAAAAAAAAAATTCTGTCTACAAACTATGCCTGGTGGGCACAGCACTGATGGAGCAGTCCCCTGGCAGTCACTCCCTAATTTGCTGGGGAGCCAGGGCCAATGTGGGGGACACCCAGGGCCACTGTGGGGGACCCCAGTGCTTTGAAGAGAGAACCCTGAGGTAGACCCAGATCTGAAGATATATTAAGATTCTCTGAGCCTAATTCCTCAACTGTAAAGTGGGAATCAAAGAGTCCCAAGGCAAGATGGTTGGCAGGCTCAGAGGCACCAATGGCTGTGCTACAGTGGAGCTCTCTAAGGGCAATGCCAACCCAAGTGCAGGGCACACGTTCATGCATCCCATCTGCACAACAATCCTACCATGATCCCCATTTCAAAGGTGACGTAAGTATCACAACCAATCTCAGAGCTGGGATTCAAGCCCAGGCAACCTGGCTGCGGAGCTCCTTACTAGTAACAGCTCACCGCAGGCACTTGTAGCCCCACTGGACTGCGCTGGTTCAAGACCAAAACACAGCAGAGGCTTGTCCCTGTACCTCTGCTCCAGACAGAGGCCCTCCTATGGGGAAAAGCAACCCAGGTTCCAGGTCAGGGCCCCAAAAGCCAGACATCTTGGACAGCAGGATGCACAGGGAGTGGGGAACAAGGCTTTGCAGCCTTTGTGGGGGCTGGTAATTTGCCAACTCTACCCCAAGGAGAGAACTCCCCTCTCCCACCCGGTACCCCCCACAAGTTCCCAGTGGACTGAGTGTCTCCACCTCCACCAAGCAAACTGCTAACCTGACGCTTTCAGAGAGTCTGGAGGATTGGAGGAGGTTTCTCTCGCTACTCACCTCTTTATTTACTAGTAACAGCTCATGTTATGTTAAACTATTTCTAAATTTCGTGAACCTGCAAGTTCCTAGTAGAGGCAACAGAGAGAAAAGCATGGGTCAAAAATAGCAATTCTGCGGCCGGGCGCGGTGGCTCAAGCCTGTAATCCCAGCACTTTGGGAGGCCGAGACGGGCGGATCACGAGGTCAGGAGATCAAGACCATCCTGGCGAACACGGTGAAACCCCGTCTCTACTAAAAAAATACAAAAATCTAGCCGGGCGAGGTGGCGGGCGCCTGTAGTCCCAGCTACTCCGGAGGCTGAGGCAGGAGAATGGCATAAACCCGGGAGGCGGAGCTTGCAGTGAGCTGAGATCCGGCCACTGCACTCCAGCCTGGGCGACAGAGCGAGACTCCGTCTCAAAAAAAAAAAAAAAAAAAAATAGCAATTCTGGAAATGAGCGTACACCCAAAAAACTTCAAGGAAGGTGACTTGTCTGAGCTGTAAGGGGAGGTGATGAGGCAGCCCCAACTCCCACATCAGCAACTTCAGACTCACATTTGCAAGACTAAGAAGAAAAGAAATACATCGAAAAGGAGGCCACGCCTATAATCCCAGCACTTTGGGAGGCCGAGGCAGGCGGATTACAAGGTCAGGAGATGGAGACCATCCTGGCTAACACGGTGAAACTCCGTCTCTACTAAAAATACAAAAAAACTAGCCGGGCGAGGTGGCGGGCGCCTGTAGTCCCAGCTACTCAGGAGGCTGAGGCAGGAGAATGGCGTGAACCCGGGAGGCGGAGCTTGCAGTGAGCCGAGATCGCGCCACTGCACTCCAGCCTGGGAGACAAAGCGAGACTCCGTCAAAAAAAAAGAAAAGAAAAAGAAATACAAGAAGCATTAAAGAAAATAACAAAGGATAAGACTGGAATTGATTATACCAACCCTTTCACTCAGTCTTCATAAAAAGAGACATACTATGTGGCATCGCAGTGATCCAATCACATTAACTTTCTTCCCATGACTTACAGGTGGTCAGGAGTACCCCTCTGGCACACTGGAAGGCCCTGCTTTTGCAGGACTCTCAGGCAAGGCCCAGCTCTGAGCCCCAACAAGCAGCCCCAGGCCTAAGAAGCAGAAGGAACTTGAAGGGAGAGCACGAGCAGCCCTTGCGCCCTGTCCAACCTCGAATAAAGCTTAGGCCAAAGGCTTAATAAGGAATTGCGTCTTGTGTTACCAAAAATCCGGTCTCGAAATAAATCAGCCCTATCAGTGCATGCCATGCCATGCCATGCCACACCACCCACCCAAGTCTAGGGCAGCTGAGCAGGGATTTCTCAGGGAAATAAAATGGGAAGCTCCAAACGACAAAGGGGAGCTAAGAACATATGGCTCTGGACCTGGGAATAACCACCAGCTTGGCTGAAAAACTCTAAGGACGACCTGGGGCTTCCATCCAGCCCCTGCCAGAACCTTCACCACACACACAACCAACAGTTCAGCCAGTTGTCAAGGCAACGGCAACCTAGACATGTTTAGGCATCTGCAGAAACCAGGGCAAAGTACAATTTCCACACTTGTGACAGAAATACAGCCCCCGGAGCATCAAGCAAAGCATTACTCTAAAATTTTGTTTTACTGACAGAAGCAGAAGGGCTGGGAGGGGAAGCAGGAAGCTGGGCAGCGCCTGGCAGAGCCAGTGCAGTCAGACGAGCCCTGGAGTGTGGGCACAAAAACCTGTCTGTGCTTGGGAAGCAAGACACTTGTATGCCTGCGCTGTTTCTGACTGTTTCCTCTTATTTCTACCTTCCTGTGTAGTCAAGTCTCTTCATTCTGTTACGAACATCAGCTTTTCTTAGCTGGGATAAGAGGAACCAAGAAGAGCAAGCTTTTGCCCACAGCAAGGCAAGAGAACTAAAAGGGGAACAGCCCCTGGGGGGAGAGGGTGGACATGGTGGAGGCATCGCAGGAATTCAAGGGAGGGGACCCAGGGGTTAGCACTGAGGTCGGCTGGCCCGGCCACTACTCCCCACCTGGAGCCCCTCTCTGTCCCTGCGAAGCACCTTGTCCTTTGCAGATCCTGGCAAATGAGCCACCAGGAAAACAGGACACTGCTCAGTCTGAAAGTGAATACCTAAGGGATAGTGGAGGATAGGAAAATCAGTCCATGGGGAGGGGACATGGTAACAAGTTCCACAGAAGACCAGAATAGAAAAACAGGCCGGGCGCGGTGGCTCAAGCCTGTAATCCCAGCACTTTGGGAGGCCGAGACGGGCGGATCACGAGGTCAGGAGATCGAGACCATCCTGGCTAACAGGGTGAAACCCCGTCTCTACTAAAAAAAAATACAAAAAACTAGCCGGGCGAGGTGGCGGGCGCCTGTAGTCCCAGCTACTTGGGAGGCTGAGGCAGGAGAATGGCGTGAACCCAGGAGGCGGAGCTTGCAGTGAGCTGAGATCCGGCCACTGCACTCCAGCCCAGGCGACAGAGCGAGACTCCGTCTCAAAAAAAAAAAAAAAAAAAAAAAAAAAGAAAAACAAACAAGCAAACGAGGCAAGTAAGCACCAGTGCTATGAACTTCCATGTTGCCTTTGAGATGCTTGTCTCTGGAGATGAACAGAGCCAGGAACACCCATGAGAGCAGCATCTAGAAGCTAGAGACAACTCCAAAGGTCCACAAGACCCCCAAGGCTGCCTGGCAGAAGAACCCTGCAGTCTTTCCAATATGCATCCCCTAAGTGAGGAAAAGAAAGCTAGAGAAGGTCTGTGAGATACCTACCACGCTGGCTGCGCTGATGGAGGAAGGCGACCATAAGCACGCACCACCTTGGGAATGTGGAACGTTAGCTCCAGGGATTAATAATCAAGTAGTAAGGATTTTCTAAAACATCGTTCCTTGCTCATCAAAGTAAAGCAACCAATTCAACTAAAATGATATCCAGAAACTTAGGAAGGAAATGTGACTCATTTAAGAAACCCTCACAGAACTTTCTTATCTCACAGATACTTGGAAGTTCTAAAGGCCAAGGCAAGCGCTGTAGAGAGAAAGAATCTCCACTTTTTCACCCAAAAAATCAGAAAAATAAACTTACAAGCAGCAAGACAGGCTTTCAAAAACACTCTTAATGTGTTGATACCCTTTAATACATGGATGAAACTATAAACTGCAAATTCATCTACATTAGCAAAAAAGTGGAAATAACCTAAAATGTCCAGCACTAGGGAATGTTTTAATCTCATTATATCAACAGGATAATATAACCATTAATCATCTTTTTGAAGATGATGGTAAAACATAGAAAATACTTAAGAAAATATTTAAGTGAATCTGAATAATACAATCATAGCAATGTCAGTTATTGAAAAGAAAACAGTGAGGTCAGTTCAAGCTTCAGATCTCTCCCATCTACAAACTGGAAGGCATTCAGCTAGGCACCCGATCTCACTACCTACAGCTTCCTCACGTTCAAACGAACAACCTCAAAGCGTTGCCCTGAGGAAGGACAGCGACAACGCACCTCTCTTGCCTCTTCTGAAGCTTCGTACAAAGTCAGCAGGGAATAGGTTACTCGATCAAGATACATAAAAACCACTTCGTGTGTGGAAGGTAAACTACAAAGAGAGTTTCCTATTTAGAACATTGTTTTCTATGTTGAACCTTCAATTTTTAAAAGATTTAAAGGAAGCAAAAAAGAAGTCATTCGACACAAAAGTGATGATTATCCCAAGCATAAAGACAAATATCGGCCGGGCGTGGTGGCTCACGCTTGTAATCCCAGCACTTTGGGAGGCCGAGGCAGGCAGATCACGAGGTCAGGAGATGGAGACCATCCTGGCTAACACGTGAAACCCCGTCTCTACTAAAAATATAAAAAATTTTTCTGGCGTGGTGGTGGGCACCCATAGTCCCAGCTACTCGGGAAGCTGAGGCAGGAGAATGGCATGACCCTGGGAGGCGGAGCTTGCAGTGAGCCAAGATCGTGCTACTGCACTCCAGCCTGGGCGACAGAGTGAGACTCTGACTCAAAAAAAAAAAAAAAACACAAATATCTGCTCTAATATACCTGAGTAAATGCTCTTATGTGATATCACAATGTTGACAAAATGTGAAGACCTTTCACAATTTTATAAAGTGCCATGCTCTGAAGAAACGCAATTTCTTCTCCCTTGTCTATCTGCTCTTTAACAGCATAAGATGCCTTTTAGAATGCATCTGCCAAAGGTGAGGCACTCCTAAGCCAGGGCCTCTGGAATCTTCCTCCTGTCCCACATGGGATGCATCATGGTGTGGGTGCACCAGCGAGTCACCCGTGGCCTTGACCGCATACCAGCAGCTCTCCCTTTCCTGCTCTTATCTCCCTGCTGTGTAAATGGCTGTAAAGTTTCAGATTATCTTAACCAAGTTAGTTACAGACATAAATCCCATTTTAAGCAAAAGACACACATAATCTGCCTCACGTCTATGTTTCTCAGAGGTGGAGGAGAAAGACTTATTATCTTTTAAAGATGTTCACATCTGAGAGCGATTCACAGCTTACTTATTCCAGCCAGACAGAGGAGGTGAAATGAGTGTGGACTTCAGTACGCAGAGCACCAGCTCTGATGGTGGTGACCCTCTGAAGGCCACTTAATCTCTCTGAGCTTAGGTTTACTGATGCACCAAGTGGAGAGAACACCATCTTGTTGCAAGAATTAAATGGGCAGGAATGTAAAGCTTCTTGAATGGTCCCTCAGAAAACTTAAGAACACGGGGGCCTGTGCAGACAGCCCCTCACCACTGACTCTACACCCCCCACGCATATCCTCCTTGGTGGCACATGCCCAGACTCCTTATCTGATGACACATTTGCAGGAGTAAAGGTCGCAATTGCTTAATTAAAGCATCACCACGTGCGAGCTAAGTGGCGAGCAGGCAGCCAGTTCTAGCCAATCAGACAGCTACAGAACCCACTAATAGCAGGCTTGGAGGTCTGCACGGGGCGCACTGCCTGCTCTGTGGTTCCTCTGAAGACCACAATTCACGATCTTGGCACGCTCAGTTGGCGACAACATAATTTAATATAATGAAAGACAAATGCAGTTTAAAATATGAAAATGTTCACAAAGTACGGTTTGGGTATCACTTTACAATAAGAAGATTTCATTTAAACTTCAAAATACTAGCCACAGTTGATCCTATCTAAAGACCACCCTGCAGGTCCAGGCAGAGGCCCCGTCACAGGCCTCCCTGGAAGCTCTGGGCTTGGGCTCAGAGACCCATATGGGGTCTTGGCTGGTGGCCTCAGGCAAAACCACTGACCCCTTCAGCTCTACCTCTCTTTCTCCTCTGAACAATGAATAGGGAACCAAAACAAGGCTGTTCTGAAAACAAAATGAGAGCTATGGAAAGCTTATTGGTAAAATGCAAATTCCTAGACAACCAAGTTCTTTTTATTTATACTTTTTTTAATTACAAAGTTATTACTTAAACATTAATCTAAAAGTAAAAGGGCAATGGTACAGTTTGGAAAACAAGGAGAAACTTCCCATAATTCTAAAACCTTAACTATCACTGCTGCACGTTATCTTCACACAATTTCACATAGGTGAGCAGTGCTCACAGCTTTATCATCTGCTTTCTAAGTCCTATTTCTCATCACTTAGGGATAAGCTATCATCACCAGTACTCCCTTCCAGTCCTGAGTCACTACGTGTAGTGTAGTCAAGCAACATCCCTTGATCCCAGGGTCAGGCTTTCTAGAACCATCCCATTAAACTCAGGCAGAGAATCACCAACCCAGAAGAGAGCAAGGCCTCTGCATGGCAGGGCTGCCCTCAAAACCCAGGGAGGATATGACCATCACCAGGCCCTCACCCCAACACACGGGCCAGGTGCCAACAGTAGCTTACAAAAGGTGGTGAGAAGAAGACAGGCCCTGTAAGTGCCAGGATACGAGGGGAGTCCATGCAGGGCAGGAGGCTTCACCCACACCAATAATCCACGCACACACCTGTGATCCCGAGTCACCAAGGAAAGGTCCAAAAAGTTTTGGAAGGATTTTTAAATAGAACTGGATAAAATCACTTGGGGCACTTTAAAGGTATAGTTTGCTGGCAAATCCACTTAAGTAGAGCGACAGAGTGACTGCAGGAGCAGTGACCAGGTACACATGCTGGGCTCCTGGGGTCCGTCACCTCATGCTGCCCTGCCAAAATCCTATGAGGCAAGGCGCTCAGTATCCTGGCGCAAAGGACTGCATGTATGGATCCTCCCAAAATTCGTATGTTGAAATTCTGCCCCTCAGTTTGATGGCATTAGGAAGTAGGGCCTTTGGAAGCTAATTAGGCAGGGCCCTCATGAATGGGATTAGTGTTCTTACAACTTTTTTTTTCTAGTTTTTGTTGAGATGGGGTCTCACTATGTTACCCAGGCTGGCCATGAACTCCTGGCATCAAGTGATCCTCCTGCCTCAGCCTCCAAAAGTGTTGGGATTACAGGCATGAGCCACTGCACCCGGCCACTCGTGCCTTTATAAAAAGTACCCAGAGCTCTCTCGCCTTCTTTCTGCCATGTGAGGCTATAAGAAGTCAGCAATCCGCAACATGAAAAAGGATCCTCCTCAGAACCCAACCATGCTGTACTCTGATCTCAGCCTTGCAGCCTGTTGAACCATAAGGAAGAAATTTCTGCTGTTGACAAGCCACCGCATCTTAATTACAGCAGCCCCGACTGACTACGACACTCAAGTTTTGGAGACATTGAAGCATTTGGCCAAAAGCCACACAGTCACCTAGTGATGGAGCTCGAACCCACACCCAAGGGCTGTATGACTGCAAAACCATGTTCCTAACCTCCAATACCTTAATGCAAAATTACCTTTCTTCTGCAGGAACTAACAGTGAAAGTGACATACTAACCTCAAGGATCTGTAAGCATAAACCATACGGAAAGAGAAACAGCCAGGCACGGTGGCTCATGCCTGAAATCCCAGCACTTTGGGAGGCTAAGGCAGGCGGGCCATTTGAGGTCACGAGTTTGAGACCAGCCTGGCCAACATGGTAAAACCCCATCTCTGCAAAAAATACAAAAATGGCTGGGCATGATGGTGCATGCCTATAATCCCAGCTACTTGGGAGACTGAGGCAGGAGAATCGCTGGAACCCGGGAGGTGGAGGTTGCAGTGAGCCGAGATCGCACCACTGCACTCCAGCCTGGGCAACAAGAGCAAAACTCCGCCTCAAAATTTAAGAAAAAAAAAAGAGAAGCAGAACCCACACAGTTACTGCATTCCCAACCAAACACATAAATGCAGTTTAAGAGAATGAGTCAAGGCTGAGGCCATTCCCACTCGAAAAGCCCCTCTCATTGGAGTGGAGCCACTGCTTCCTAGGAACACAGATGGCAATCCTTGAGACTCCCAGGGACAGAGGTGGCCTTTGTGAAATTGAGTAACCTGAATTGCCCCTGCCCCATCTGCATCCCTGGACTTCTCAACTGACCTCTTGCTTCTCCGAAGATCTTCATCCCGGTATTTTAAATACCCAGAAACTGCTCCCCAGTGAACTGTCCTCCAGGAGAATATAAGGCAGGTCACAACCTGAAGCCTTCTCTGCCCCCACCCTCTCACACACACCCCTTGTTCTTTTTTTTTTTTTTTTTTTTTTTTGAGACAGTCTCGCCTGTCGCCCAGGCTGGAATGCAATGGCACTATCTTGGCTCACTGCAATCTCTGCTTCCCAGGTTCAAGCAATTCTTCCGCCTCAGCCTCCCAAGTACCTGGGATCACAGTCACAAACCACCACACCCAGCTAATTTTTGTACTTTTAGTAGAGACAGGGTTTTGCTATGTTGGCCAGGCTGGTCTCCAACTCCTGGCCTCAAGTGATCCACCCACCCCAGCTTCCCAAAGTGTTGGGATTACAGGTGTGAGCCCTCTCTCTCAGCCACTGCTTGTTCTTCAGAGCTCTGCAGCTCTGCCCAGAATGGTCCTTCCCATCGGCCCCACCTGGACAGCACCTGTGGCTCTGGCACAATACCTCCCAAGTCACCTCCCTGAAGGTCAGCTCTCTGCAGTGTCCTGAGGACAGTGAGACCCGCCCTCCTGTCATGCAGTACTTTGTACACACTCCTATCTGGTACTGCCACAATGAACAGAGATAGTTTCCAGGCCTGCTGCCTATACTGAGCTGCCTTTACAGAGCAGCCACCATCTTTACCTCAAGATTCCAGAGCTGCAGGCAGAGCCGGGGCACCAGACACGCAGTGGCCAGGACCACTCCCTCTGACCCACCCCGCCCGCTGCCTTCCACCCACAGATGCTCCCTCCACAGGAGCCACTGAGATATCCTCCAAACACTCTCAGTCCAGGGAGTGAAATGAAAATAAAAAGCAGGTACTTCCATGGGCAGCTTAATGGAGTGCCCCAGCTGACTGCAACTCTATCAATAGTCACATCACACAGGACCTAACAGGAAGACAGGTGGATTCTCCACACACACTCCACACTGAGTGATGCCCACTGTGTGCAGTACTGTCAGCTCCCACGTCTGAGTATTCAAAACATCTTTCAGAAATAGACCAGAAGTATTATTTTAAAAAATAAAAATAGAAACATCTTTATTATGATTATTTTCATCAGAAATAAGCCACCTAACACCTGTGAAGTTCTAAAGTTCAGTGGTCTTTTTTTTTTGAGACGGAGTCTCGCTCTGTCGCCCAGGCGGGAGTGCAGCAGCACAATCTCGGCTCACTGCAACCTCCGCCTCCTGGATTCAAGCCATTCTCCTGCCTCAGCCTCCCAAGCAGCTGGGATACAGGCGCCCGCCCCCACGACCAGCTAGTTTTTATATTTTTAGTAGGGATGGGGTTTCACAATATTGGCCAGGCTGGTCTCAAACTCCTGACCTTGTGATCCGCCCACCTTGGCTTCCCAAAGTGCTGGAATTACAGGCGTGAGTCACCACGTCCGGCCTAAGTTCAGTGTTCTTTTACATATATGAGCTCTTTATACAGCTGAGAATGTGTACTCTTTCAATAAACCGAAAAAATTAGTCCATAAAATGTTAGGAGTCTAGCCAGAAGGCCACAAGAAGCCACTGTTGGAAAGTCCTGGCCACTGGCACAATCCACACCCAACTTTCAAACCCACCCAGCAGCTCTGGGCCCAGGGAGGAGCCTCCTAGACTGCAGAAAGCATCTCATCTGTGAGGACATATTTGGATAGGACAAGTCAGACATTTGGAATTTTTACTTAACATTTATTTCACAACTATCTCAAGTGCTAAGCAACCGAGAAGTAGTCATTTTAATGTACTCTTTCATCAATAAGCATTAAATAAGTCTGCTCAAAACACTCAAGCCCTACAAACTGTCCCTATGAAAAATGTGGCAAGAAAAAACAACAAAAACAAATGAGTAGCCTTTTCACATACAGAAAGGTGTTTAGTGATCCAAACTCAGAGAGAAAAACAGTCCTTTCGGCAGATGAACAAATAGTTTCCTCTGTGAGTGACACATTCTGGGATATTTGAACTGCCAAATATAACTCATAATGACAACCACCAAGGAAGCAAAGCCTAATGGAAAAGCCCCAGGATGGCAACCAGGAGCCCCAGTTCTGGTCCCAGGACGGCCTCTGGCTGTGTGCTCCATCAACGTGCTGACCAAGCCTGGCCCACTTTCTTCATCACAGGAAGGAATATTGCCACCCATACCACTCCGAAATGTTTTGAGAACCAAAGAATGAGAGGCGGAAGTGCACCTTCTACAAATCCAAGTCAGCATTATTATTAGCTCAAAGATGACCCGGAAAAGAGGATTACAGAATATCACAGGTGAGAGGGAGCTCAGCGATGGAATGATTCAGTTCTTAACCTGGGTTCAGGCCTATGAAGCTGTCCCCACTTCGTGGGAAGGGGTCACAGTTGCTATCAGATTTGCAAAAGGTGAAAGTCCTCTAAGTTCTTCCATTTATAAATGTGAGAACTGAGACCCGGAGTTCTGTGTGGATTGTCCCAGACCTCAGGGTTGGTCAGGAAAAGGCTGGACAAGAGCCCAAGGCTCCCAGTCTCCATCCATGCTCCTCCCCCTCTGTTATCCCACATTCTTGGGAGGAAAAATAATCATATAAATTTTATCTGGCCACAGAATACATTCTATAAACCACCACACACGCACTTTCCAAAGGTACAGCAAAATCTCTAGCCTTATGTATCGTTTTTAAGGCTTCTTGAGAGATCTTTGATAACTGAAACATCATTTTATTATTTCTTTTCTTTTTCTTTTTTTTTGAGACAGAGTCTTGGTCTGCCTTCCAGGCTGGAGTGCAGTGGCGCAATCTCGGCTCACTGCAGCCTCTGCCTCCTGGGTTCTAGTGATTCTCCTGCCTCAGCCTCCCGAGTAGCTGGGATTATAGGCGCCCGCCACCATGCCCGACTATTTTTGTATTTTTAGCAGAGACGGGGTTTCACCATATTGGCCAAGCTGGTCTCGAACTCCTGACCTCAAGTGATCCTCCCGCCTCAGCCTCCCACGGTGCTGGGATTACAGGCATGAGAACTGCGCCCAGCCCCATTTTATTATTTCTATATTCTCATCTCTGTCTAGTTCAGTGCCTGAAGTCAAGAAACATGCAAATGATTTTTTAAGGATTGAAAATAGGCCGGGTGTGGTAGCTCACACCTGTAATCCTAGCACTCTGGGAACCCGAGATGGGAGGACCACTTGAGGCCAGGGGTTTGAGACCAGCCTGGCAAAGATGGCAAAAATCCCATCTCTATTTTAAAATACACATATATATATTTATTTATTTTTTTTTTTTTTTTTTTTTAACTGAAAATTAAAAAGACCAGCCAGACACGGTGGCTCACGCCTGTAATCCCAGCACTTTGGGAGGCTGAGGCAGGTGGATTACAAAGGTCAGGAGATCGAGACCATCTTGGCTAACACGGTGAAACCCTGTCTCTACTAAAAATACCAGAAATTAGCCAGGCATGGTGGTGGGCGCCTGTAGTTCCAGCTACCTGGGAGGCTGAGGCAGGAGAATGGCGTGAACCCAGGAGGTGGAGCTTGCAGCGAGCCGAGATCAGGTCACTGCACTCTAGCCTGGGTGACAAAGCAAGTCTCCATCTCAAAAAAAAAAAAGAAAAGAAAAGAAAAGAAAAAAGACCTTATTCTAGGAAACAAGAAAGACTCTATGATGCTTTTAAGTTTTATTAAGCAAACAGATGAACATGCAATTATGAGAATAAACACGGCCGGGCGCAGTGGCTCAAGCCTGTAATCCCAGCACTTTGGGAGGCCGAGACGGGCGGATCATGAGGTCAGGAGGTCGAGACCATGCTGGCTAATACGGTGAAACCCCGTCTCTACTAAAAAATACAAAAAACTAGCCGGGCGACGAGGCGGGTGCCTGTAGTCCCACCTACTCGGGAGGCTGAGACAGGAGAATGGCGTGAACCCGGGAGGCGGAGCTTGCAGTGAGCTGAGAGCCGGCCACTGCACTCCAGCCTGGGCAGCAGAGCAAGACTCCGTCTCAAAAAAAAAAAAAAAAAAAAAAAAAAAAGAGAATAAACACAATTCAATAGGTAGCTTAAGGAAAGATGGTTTTTAATTGTTTTATGTGTGTTTTTCATCAAAATGTCAAAACTTGTGCTCTTTGGTGGCCACTGTCCCTCAAGTAGTTACCCTTGGAACTGCAGAGATACCAAAAAATGATGCATTGTGCAGAATAATTTGAGAATTCTTTGAAGCCTGTCTCCAGCCCACAGACAGAGCATACTCATCTGAATACCAAAATTCTGCAGAAATTCCTACAAAACTAACCCAAGAACCACCACTGGGACGCGTCTGGAGTCTATCTGGGGCAAGGACGAATGATACTTTCTGGTATATGAGGGATCAGTGCCCTGGCCATAAGGAAAGACTCTACCTGTGGAATGCAAACTGACTTCGTAACTAAGGCATTGCTGCACTGCCCTCAGGTATGCAACTACCATTCCAAACAACCTAACTGGAAAAAAACTAAGCCAGCACTATCGTTCACATGAATGTGGTCATTAATCGCATAATCTGCAGGGTGACCTCCACAAAGCTGCCATTATAATTTGATGGAAGATAAAGCAGGCCCGAGTCAGCTAGGAGGTTCAGATGAAGGTGGTCAGAGAGCATCTGGTAAATGGCACTGCAAACTCTAAACATAAGGTGCCATCACTATTATTAAATAAACCTTTCGATCTGGTTGACATTCCACAACATCTGGAATCATCCACTGATAACCCCTTCAGAATCAGGAAGCCAGAGCATGGCGCCCTTAACACAGCACGGACTTTCAAGGTGTAAAGAAACAAAAGGCAAGGACATTTGTGCGAGGCCAAGGTGGGCAGATCACTTGAGGTCAGGAGTTCCAGATCAGCCTGGCCAACATGGTGAAACCCCATCTCTATTAAAAATACGAAAACTAGCCAGGCAAGGTGGCAGGCACCTGTAATCCCAGCTACTGAGGAGGCTGAGGCAGAGGAATCGTTTGAACCCGGAAGGCGGAGACTCTGTCTCAAAAAAAAAGAAAAAAAAAAAAAGCAAGGACAAATGCCCTTCTGCTCCCACTCCAGAAATGCCTGGCCATCAGAGATGTGGATGGATACCCAGGATTAGGGAAAAGTCAATGTGATCTCCCCGCAGAATGCTATGTTGGAAACCCAGATATTATTTTTTTTTAATATATGCATACTTTTAGATTATTTATTTTTAGACAGAGTCTCTGTCACCCAGGCTAGAGTGCAGTGGCGTGATCTCGGCTCACTGCAACTTCCATCTTCCGGGTTCAAGCAATTATCATGCCACAGCCTCCCAAGTAGCTGAGATTACACATGTGCACCACCACGCCAGATTAATTTTTTTTTTTTTTTGAGACAGAGTTTTGCTCTTGTTGCCTAGGCTGGAGTGCAACAGCCCGATCTCGGCTCACCACAACCTCCGCCTCCTGGTTTCAAGCAATTCTCCTTCCTCAGCCTCCCGAGTAGCTGGGATTACAGGTGTGAGCACCACCACGCCCGGCTAATTCTGCATTTTTAGTAGACATGGGGTTTCTCCATGTTGGTCAGGCTGGTCTCGAACTCCTGACCTCAGGTGATCCGCCCACCTCGGCCTCCCAAAGTGCTGGGATTACAGGCGTGAGGCACCACGCCCAGCCTTAATTTTTGTATCTTTAGTAGAGACGGGGTTTCACCAGGTTGGCCAGGGTGGTCTCTAAGTTCTGACCTCAGGTAATCTGCCTGCCTCGGCCTTCCAAAGTGCTGGGATCCCAGGCGTGAGCCACCCCACCCAGCCTAGATTATTTAAATATCACATCACAACTTCATATACATTTGAGATTAAAAGTAATAAAGTTCCAAGTCCCAAAGCAACACGAGCTAAGGATACCATTTCCATTCAAACGAGTTGTTGTTATTCTCCCAAAAAGTGGATAAAGAGTGCGGACCTAATCACCCATCTACTTCTCTGTGTTGTTACTTTCCCAAGTAATAAATATCATCAGCCTAATGGCCACTTTCTTTAAAGCTTTAAGACTATTGTCAAAAGAAAAACACACCACATACCACAGAAATGTTTTTGATGTAGTGGCCTCATATCTCAACCAACATAACCTCACCAAGGAGGCTGCCAAACTCTAGAATTAAGTTTAGGTCCACACAAGTGAAAGTTTTCCAGGTGAATCAAGAGAGATCCAAGTTGCACTGGCACAGCTTCAATGTCTCTTTGAAGAGGCTGCATGCAGGCCAGCTCATGAATCAAGTGGAATGACAACATCTTGGGCAAGAACAGGAGGGCTGGCATTCAACACTGCCCACCTGGTCAGCTCCCTTGCCCTGGGCTCCAACCTGGCAATCCCAGGAGGGTTAAAGCAGAACTTCAGCACGTGGGAATAACTGCAGAGGGAGGCACCGAAAAGGTGAGAAGGAAGGTGTGAGCTCACCATCTGCAGCTGAGGTTCAAACTCTTTGAGCTAGTCTCTTGCTTTTCATCAAGACAGCAAGGCAGTATTTGGTAAACAATAAACAGCCCTGGAGACTCTGAGCAGCCTACTCCCTTAACCACAAAAACACGGGACAGGCAGGGGTAAAACGAGAAGACAGGATCCAGGAATCGTGCACGCACCCAGTCAAAGGCCACCTTCCCTCAGCCACCCAAGCTGAGAGTGGCATCCCCAGGTCCTGTTAAACCTCAAAGTTGCAGCCGTGTGGGCCCCAAGGCAATAGCACAGCTTGCTCCTCTGACCAACCAACTCCTTCTAAAAAGAAAATCGACTTTCTCTGATGGAGCCGAAATCCACTGAATCAACGAAATTCAACAGCAGCAGCAATCACTACCTCTCCAATCGCGGACCTCTCAGGATGCCTGGTCAGGCTTGAAAGCCCTAGAGGAGTAAGGGAGTTCGGATTTCTGATTCAGTGAGTCTGGGGAAACTCCGACGAGGGTCACAAGGGCAAACCTCCCCAGCCTCCTGCTTGGCCCCAGCTCTAGGACGTGCTGCGGTAAGGGCTTTGCTCCCCCCGCCCTCCCCAGACACACACACACACACACAGAGCCGGGACAGGGAGGGTGGGAAGGAAGGAAATGGAGGCCGCTCATCAAAGCGCCCCAAATCAGCGCATCCGCGTGTGTCCTGCGTCGGCCGCAAGACCACCCCAGGACCAAGCCCTGCCCTCTCACCGGAGCGTCCCAGCCACGCCTCCCCTCCAGCGCTGCTCCGGCAGCCTCGCCTAACCTCTGCACGCCTCGGATTCCCAGCTTCCTCCCAAATCGCGTCCCTCCAAAAGTCGCCCTAGCGCCTTCTGCAGCTGTCTACACCTCCCCCACTCCATTAGCAGCCCTTAACCCCCGACGGCCTGCTCCTGCACTTCTCTCTCCGGCAGGCCCCGGACCCCGGAAAACTGCTCCGCTCCCACAGCGCCGCCCCCACGGGCCCCCGCCCCTTCCCGGAGCCGAACCCACTCGCCCTCCCCAAGATGTCTTCTCCGGGCGCCCCCTGGGCCCCGAGCACTCGCCCCCTCCCACGGAGACAGGAAGTTCCGCGCGGCCCGACCCGCTTCCCTCAGGGCGCGGAGCTCGGCGCGGCGGCCCTAAAAGGGCGCGGGCCCGGCCGCCGACCAGCGCCCCCGCGTCCCGCCCGCGGCGCCCCAACCGTCGCGGCGACCCCTCACCTCGGCGGCCACTCACCTCCCAATCCGCCGCACACTCTGTTCAGGCTGCGACGGCGTCTCCAGCCCCGGCTCCGTCCCGGCTCCCTCTCCCGCTGTTGCTCCGGCAGCGCTGCCCAGCCCTGCCCAGACCCCCCGCGACCGCTTCTGCCGCCAGCCGCGACCGCACCGCCCTCGCCTCTCCCTCTGGGCTCTGTCCATTGGCTGCCAGACACCGAGCCCCGCCCCGCAGCCTCCCCGGCGCCCCCGATTGGGCCAACTGAGTAGAGAGGAGGCTCAACCCCCGTGAGCACGAGGGAACGCCCCAGGACGCGCATTGGTGACTTCTCCTGTCAATCAAAGGGGTGCCTATTTAATGGACTGCGAGGGTGGCGCAGGTTACTCTCCCAAAGCAGTCCGCCGGCGGTGGTCCCTGGGACTCGCTTCCCAGGGCCGGGGTTTTGCGGTTTCATCGGCACCCAGGGGTGGAGGGCGCGGCAGGGCAGCACTGCACCTGACCGGAAGTTCAGGGAAGGTAATCCTACAGTCTTTCAGAAAGTTTCCTCTCCCAAGGGACTCAGAGAAGCTAATGTCATTAGGAGCTCCTCCGACTTGCGCCATAAGGGTCATTCCACGTGGACCCGCTTAAAAGGGGGGGTGGGAGGGCGGATGTTGCTGCTGTCTCTAATAAAATACATTTGGATGACAAGGCACCAGGCAAAGTACACGCATTCTTTCCAATTCTCACAATCACCTTGCATGATAGGGTATTGGCCGGGTTCTGCAGAGGGAGATACTCCTGAAGGAAAATGGAGAGCACGTCCTGAGCACTGTCCTAAGCGCTGTCCAAGCACTGCTTCATGTCATCCAAGCGGAGAAGATGGTGAGAGGACCCCCAGGTGAGGGATTAGCCAGGTAACTTGCTGGGGGTGATGTGGAGTAAGGAAAGTAAATGGCAGAGACAGGATTAGAAACCCAGGTCAGCCCAACCCTTGAGAATAATAATGATGACTGTGTAGCAATATGGGAAAATGCTTAAACTAAAATGTTAAAAGAAAAAGCCAGATACGGCCAGGCATGGTGATATGCACCTGGAATCCCAGCTACTTGGGATGCCGAGGCAGGAGGATCGCTTCAGCCTAGGAGTTTGAGGCCAACCTGGGCTGCATAGCAAGACCCAGTTCTCTAAAAAGTAAAATAAAATAAAATAATAGTAAAAGGAAAAACTAGATACAAAATGGTAGAAACTGTAGAATTGCTGCTACATATAGATAGGGACGAGAAATGAGTCCACAAAAAAAAATCTAGTGATTGTTTACTTTCTAGACTGCTCTGTGGCATTGTCCTTATGACAATAATTGAGAAAGAAATAAAAGAACTGGCCGGGCGCGGTGGCTCACGCCTGGAATCCCAGCACTTTGGGAGGCCGAGGTGGGCGGATCACGAGGTCAGGAGTTTGACACCAGCCTGGCCAACATAGTGAAAGCCCATCTCTACCAAAAATACAAAAAATTACCTGGGTGTGGTGGCAGGCGCCTGTAATCCCAGCTACTTGGGAGGCTGAGGCAGGAGAATCACTTGAACCCGGGAGGTGGAGGTTGCACTGAGCCAAGATCGCGCCACTGCACTCCAGCCCTGGCCACAATGCGAGACTCCATCTCAAAAAAATAAAAAAGAAGCAACATGCAGTGCCAGGACAAGCCACTGCCAAGAAGTCTCTCCTTATTCTCCAGGACTGAGCCAACAGGGACCTCTTTGTCACCCACGATACCTCTGGACCATTTGTATAGAACTCAGCTATCAGCTCTCAGCACCTTCATATCTAGGTAAATTCAGCTTACATCGCAATTGCATGCCCTATGAAAATACAGAGCCTCGGCCGGGCGCGGTGGCTCACACCTGTAATCCCAGCACTTTGGGAGGCCGAGGCGGGTGGATCACGAAGTCACGAGATCGAGACCATCCTGGCTAACACAGTGAAACCCCGCCTCTACTAAAAATACAAAAAAATTAGCCAGGCATGGTGGCAGGCGCCTGTAGTCCCAGGTACTTGGGAGGCTGAGGCAGGAGAATGGCGGGAACCCGGGAGGCAGCGGAGCTTGCAGTGAGCGGAGATCGTGCCACTGCACTCCAGCCTGGGTGACAGAGCGAGACTCCATCTCAAAAAAGAAAAAGAAAGAAAAAGAAAACACAGAGCCTCTTCCCAGTTTTTTGGGGGTTTTTGTTTTGGTTTGAGACAAGCTGGAATGCAGTGGCACAGTCATGGCTCACTGCAGCCTTGACCTCCTAGACTAAAGCCATCCTCCTGCCTCAGCCTCCCAAGTAGTGGCAACCACTGGTGTGCACCACCATGCCCAGCTAATTATTTTTTTAATTTTTGTAGAGACAGACTCTCGCCACGTTGCCTGGGCTGGTCTTGAACTGCTGGACTCAAGCAGTCCTCCTGCGTCAGTCCCCAAAAGTGCTGGGATTACAGGCATGAGCCACTGTATGCAGTCTCTCCCAAGGTTTCTGAACAAGTGTCTGTCATCAGGCCTCCTGCTTTTCCATACACTGCATGCTCACTGGCCTCACCATCATTCCCTTATCCAGTTGCACAAATCCCCCTGCACTCCAAGCACTGCTGAGTCTAGCAGGGGTTCCTGGAGACTGGAAGCTGGAGAGAGGCATCAAACCTGACAATGCCCAGCAACAAGACAGGATGCCTCATGAGCCTTTTTGGCCACCTGGCTCCAGGAGTCACCACCTGGTCACGTGAACCATGCCACACTCTGGCCACTTCACATGCCTTTGATTTTCTTCATTCTCCCCTTCTTTTCTCTCCTCCTCCTTCTCAAGACAAACACGACATTCCTTTCCTTGTCTTGCACCCAGCAACTTGACATCTTTACCTGAACTCTTTGGGCCTTATACCTTCTGTCCTGGCAGCTTATCAGGGTATTTTTCCAAAGATAGCTCCCCGTTGCCAGATGTGAGCACCGCAACATTGTTCCCCACAAACATTTCACAACATTCCATCCAGCCGCCTCCTTCAGTCATACCGGAACAGGCCTGGAGCCCAATCCTGCCTCCACCCCTTTTTAGCCAAGGGGCCTTGGGCCAGTCACTGCAGCTCTCTGCACCTCTGTGTCCCCTCTGTGACATGGGGATTAGGAAGAGCGACAGGGTTGTGGTAAAGAGTCAAAGCGTGGAGAGCTGTTCCGGGCACACGACTGTGAATGCTATGTCTGAACGGCGGACGTGTGGCCATGCCTTGTCAGCTGCTCCTTCGTTCTCTCAAAATGTGACCATTGCCACAGAGTGCCTGGGACTGAGACTGACCGGCTTTAGTTTAGTCCTTTATTAACCATTCCCCACTAAGCAGCCTGGATAAACAGTCTGGGCTAAAACATACTTGTACAGAGAATATAATATTCTCAAAAAATTTAAAACACCAGATATGGTTGTACTGCTGAAAATACAGAGATATGTGTATTTCAGTGTGATAAGTACAGTGATTTATGGATTGTACAGTGATACATGTGTTTCAAGAAAAAAAAATCGGCCGGGCGCGGTGGCTCAAGCCTGTAATCCCAGCACTTTGGGAGGCCGAGACAGGCGGATCACGAGGTCAGGAGATCGAGACCATCCTGGCTAACACGGTGAAACCCCGTCTCTACTAAAAAAAATACAAAAAACTAGCCAGGCGAGGTGGCGGGCGCCTGTAGTCCCAGCTACTCCGGAGGCTGAGTGAGGCAGGAGAATGTTGTAAATCCGGGAGGCGGAGCTTGCAGTGAGCTGAGATCCGGCCACTGCACTCCAGCCTGGGCGGCAGAGCGAGACTCCGTCTCAAAAAAAAAAAAGAAAAAAAATCAAAATCTGTTACAGACATTCACTCACTCAATAATTCCAATATTTAGAACGTGCCAGGCAGGGAAGGTGGCTTGGGGTGGACCTGGGTCCTGCTGATGTTCCTGGAAAGATTCGGCAAGGACATAGAGTTCAGAACAGAAGAGGGTGCAATGGTATTGAAGACAGTACTGTTTACCTGAGCCAAGATGAGTGGAAGATTACAGAGAGCAAAGATCAGGAGGCAATAAATCCTCCTGTCCAGGAAGAGAGGAGGGTTCCACTTGGCTGGAGCATTGCAGGCACAAGGAGAAGCCAGGGAAACAAGGCAGTAAGGCAGTCGAGCGGCAAGGAGGTCTGCAGTCCTGGCAAATGACTTCACTACTCCAGCCCTCGGTTTTCCCTACTGTAAAATGGGGATAATCACAAAACCTAGTGATTGTTAGCTTAGGGAATGTGCGAGGATTTGTGAGTTCACTCTGCAATATTCAGGATGGGGCCTGGCACAGGTCATTGTTCAGTGTGTTCAAGGGCCCCTAATTTTGTGAAAGTGTTTCAGGGTATATTCACTCTTTTTTTTTTTTTAATTGTGTCTGAAAGAAAAGCCTGGGCGTGGTGGCTCACACCTGAAATTCCAGTACTTTCGGAGGCCGAGGCAGGAGCATCACTTGGGTTCAAGAGTTGGAGACCAGCCCGGGCAGCATCATGAGACCTCTAGTCTCAAAAAAAAAAATTAGACAGATGTGGTGGTGCATGCCTGTAGTCCCAGGTACTCAGGAGGCTGAGGTAGGAGGATCACTTGAGCCCAGGAGGTTGAGGCTGCAGTGAGCCGAGATCACACTACACTCCAGCTGGGGCGACAGAGCAAGACCCTGTCTCAATAAATAAATAAATAAATAAATAAATAAATAAATAAATGGAAAACAAACTTAAGAACACGTGCTGTGCACCAATTGTTAATATTTTGGCCATATCAGAGTGTTAACTATAGCGGCTGGAGGAACACGTTTCTGGAAATACCTCCGAATGACTTGCTCCCCTGCCCAGTATGTGTAAAGATCTGAATTCCTTGTAAATGTGTCATTGATTAGGAGGCAATTACCCCAATCTTCCTGGCTTTGTTTCGTTTTTTTCCATTCTGGCCTGCACATGTCTGCTCACGTAAAATTGTACCAGCAAGTACAATGTTCCACTCCCGCCATGCCTGGCCGGAGCCTGCTCCCAGACAAAGGTAGGTATGGAACAGCATAGGAACAGGGCTTTCCAAGTGGGCACTGCCCAGGTGCCCTGAATTGGGATCACTCCATGCATTATTTTTTTTTTTTTGGGGGGGACAGAGTCTCACTCGGTCACCCAGGCTGGAGTGCAGTGGTGCAATCTCGGCTCACTGCAAGCTCTGCCTTCCGGATTCACACCATTCTCCTGCCTCCCAAGTAGTCTCCCAAGTAGCTGGGACTACAGGCCCGTACCACTACACCTGGCTCATTTTTTGTATTTTTTTAGTAGAGATAGTAGAGACAGGGTTTCACTGTGTTAGCCAGGATGGTCTCAATCTCCTGACCTCATGATCCGCCCGTCTCGGCCTCCCAAAGTGCTGGGATTACAGGCGTGAGCCACCGCGCCCCGCCATGGGATCACTCAACTTTTGACAAGTTCTTTAATTGATTCTACTTCTATCTTATTTTACTAAGTGTAAAAGCTCATTTGGAGGGTTTGGGTTTACACTGTTACCATTTGTACCAAAGTGGGCCAGTGTCAACAATTTCAAAGTAACTGTTTTAAAATTTGGAATGAAAACCTAACAATGTCCAGACTTTCTGTGATAAATTTTAAAGTATTTTCTACTCTGGGATGAAGATGGAAACTCTGGCAATAGTCCCTCCTTGAGTCCTTGCTATGCAGGAGGATGAGGAGGTCCCAGAAGCCAACAGATTCCATTCTGAATCCAGCCAATTATCTTACCCTTTACCACCTCCTAATTAGATAAACTAAAAGGCATCCTGCAGTTGTAAAACTAGATTTTTTAAAAGTTATTGGATGCAACTGCTGTGAATCCAGATTGCCTTAGTATAAAGTAAAATGAGGGCCGGGCGCGGTGGCTCAAGCCTATAATCCCAGCACTTTGGGAGGCCGAGACGGGCGGATCACAAGGTCAGGAGATCGAGACCATCCTGGCTAACACGGTGAAACCCCATCTCTACTAAAAAATACAAAAAACTAGCCGGGCAAGGTGGCTGAGGCAGGAGAATAGCGTAAACCCGGGAGGCAGAGCTTGCAGTGAGCTGAGATCCAGCCACTGCACTCCAGCCTGGGCGACAGAGCGAGACTCCGTCTCAAAAAAAAAAAAGTAAAATGAGATACTGAGGCTACTTTTTAAAACACCGCAGCCTTCTCAAAATGTGAATGCATCAGAAAAGTAACATAGCCCTTGCTGGTTAACTTTATAGCAAATATTTTCTCTTTAAATTTTTTTTAATAAACCTTTTGCATTCCTAATTTTTAAAGTAATTTTACCATTTCTTTATACTCTTTTTTGGAGAGAGACAGGGTCTTGCTATGTTGCCCAGGCTGGATTCAAACTCCTAGGCTCAAGTGATCCTCCCACCTCAGCCCTCCTGAGTAGCTAGTGCTACAGACAGGCACTGCCGTGCTGAGAATTTTTATACTTTTTAAATGTGGGTACAAGATTACATATGGGCCTTGCATGCTATTTCTTTTTTTTTTTTTTTCTTTTTCTTTTGAGACAGGATCTTGCTTTGTCACCCAGACTGCAATGCAGTGGTGTGATCATACTTGATTGCAGCCTCAGCCTCCCAAATAGCTAGGACTACAGGCATGTCCCACCACACCTGGCTAATGGTTTAAATATTTTTTGCAGAGATGGGGTCTCACTATGTTGCCCAGACTAATCTTGAACTCCTGGTCTTAAGCGATCCTCCCACATCAGCTTCTTTTTTTTTTTTTTTTTTTTTGAGACAGAGTCTTGCTCTGTCTCCCAGGCTGGAGTGCAGTGGCGCAATCTCGGCTCACTGCAAGCTCCGCCTCCCGGGTTCACACCATTTTCCTGCCTCAGCCTCCCAAGTAGCTGGGACTATAGGCGCCCGCCACCTCGCCTGGCTAATTTTTTGTATCCTTTTTTTTTTTTTTAGTAGAGACAGGGTTTCACCATGTTAGCCAGGATGGTCTCCATCTGCTGACTTCGTGATCCACCCGCCTCAGCCTCCCAAAGTGCTGGGATTACAGGTGTGAGCCACTGCGCCCAGCCCCACATCAGCTTTTGTAAGTGCTGAGATTGGCCAAACGCAGTGGCTCATGCCTGTAACCTCAGCACTCTGGGAGGCCAAAGCAGGCAGATCACTTGAGTTCAGGAGTTCAAGACAAGCCTGGACAATATGGCAAAACTGCATCTGTATTAAAAATACAAAAATTAGCTGGGTGTGGTGGTGGGTGCCTATAGTCCCAGCCACTTGGGAGGCTGAGGAATGAGAATCACTTAAACCCAGGAGGTGGAGGCTGCAGTGAGCTGAGATCATGCCACTGCACTCTAGCCTGGGTGACAGAGTAAGACTCTGCCTAAAAAAAAAAAAAAAAAAAGTGCTGGATACTGGGATTACAGGCATGAGCCATAACGCTCAGCCCTATAACAAATATTAACTTGAAATCGTAAAATAACCTGTACATCAATACATACATTATACGATGTATACTGGCCGAGTGTGGTGGCTCACAAGCACTTTAGGAGGCCAAGGCAAGTGGATCACCTGATGTCAGGAGTTCAAGATTAGCCTCGCCGACATGGTGAAACCCCATCTTTACTAAAAATACAAAAATTAGCCAAGCATGGTGGTGGGTGCCTGTGATCCCAGCTACTCAGGAGGCTGTAGCAGGAGAATCACTTGAATTCGGGAGGTGGAGTTTGCAACGAGCCGAGCTCTTGCCACTGCACTCCAGCCTGGGCAACAGAATGAGACTCTGTCTTAAAAAAAAAAAAAAAAAAAAAAGTGCTAGGTGCTGAGATGACAGGCATGAGCCACGGCGCCCAGCCGTATAACAAATAAATGTTATTAACTTGAACTTGTAAAATAACCTGTATACCAATACATACATTATAAATTGTGTACCAATAAAAATAAAATGCCTGCCAGGCACAGTGGCTCATGCCTGTAATCCCAGCACTTTTGGAGGCCTAGGAGGGGGCAGATCACTTGAGGTCAGGAGTTCAAGACCAGCCTTGAGGCCGAGCGCAGTGGCTCATGCCTGTAATCCCAGCAATTTGGGAGGCTGAGGTGAGTAGATCACAAGGTCAGGAGTTCAAGACCAGCCTTGCCAACATGGTGAAACCCCACCTGTACTAAAAATACAAGAAATTATCTGGGCATGGTGGTGCATGCCTATAATCCCAGCTACTCGGGAGGCGGAGTTTGCAGTGAGCCGAGATCGCACCACTGCACTCCAGCCTGGGCGACAAGAGTGAAACTCCATCTCAAAAAAAAAAAAAGAAAAGAAAAGAAAAGAAAGAAAGAAAAAAGAAACACACAAACAGCAAGTTGTTCGATAAACCTGTGCCCAAGAGCTTAAAGGACATCCCCTCCCATCATCCTGGGACAAAGAGATGAATTGGAATCCCACCGCCCCCACCCCCCTGCCACACACACACATCCTTTATAAGCCACATGGCTTTGGGCAACCCACTCACTTCTCAGCTTCAATGTCCTCATCTGGACAGGGAGCGATAGCTCACCCCTGCTTCATGGGGTGCTGCTAGAACTCAGTGCAGTCACATGGAAGAAGCGCTCAGTGTGCATGCCCGTCATAGCACACAGTAAGTACTGGCTCCACCAATGCTGGTTCCTGGCCCGGGCTGTCATGGCCCTAACCCAGAGCCGCCTCCTAGTCTGTGAAAGAGGAGAGCAAGCCACTGAGGTGCGTGGCAGGCCTCAGCTCCCTCTCACCCACACTCCCTGCCCCAACAGGAGTGGAGCCAAGGGGTTCTGCCTCCCAGGAATGGACGTGTCTCTGGGGAGCTGACTTTCGGCTCCAGCTAGCACCCAGCCCACCGGCATTATCACCCACAGAAGAATGAGGCCCCATCTCCCCATCCTGCAGGGCGGCACCTGCTGCCTGCATTCCATTCCCACGGCGCTCTGCATCTCCCAGCCTCCATTCCCACCCCCACCTGTCTCCCTGTCCCCCGTTCTTCTGCTGAGCCTCCGACCAGGTCTGAGACCCATGGGAACCCACACGCCAATCCAGGCAGCCCCGCTGGAGGCAGGGGGTGGGTGAAACCAACTCTGTCTCAAGTTCTCTTCTCTCTGGGTCTGGGCCACAGATGGCGGGTCCAAGCTGGCATGGGTGACTGATGGTTGTAAGTCGTTGTAAGTCGTCTGGCCCAGAACTGTGCACAGCACGAGGCAGATGCTGGAAGTGTGTGAGGAAGGAATTTTCCCTTTCCCCCGCAGGTGCATGAAGAAAGGAGAGCCCACCACATGGGCAGTCAGAAGGTGAACAGGCCTGGAGGGTGGCTTCACCTCACAGTTCAGTATGGGGCAGGGAGTGGGTAGGTGGGAGACAGGGCAGGGGGCAGCCGTGTGGAGCATTTGGGACCACAGAACATCTAAGCCAGAGGACCCCCAAAGGTGAGTCCTAGCCTCTTCTAAGGCGAGGAAGCTGAGGCCCAGGGAAGTCAGGCGAGTGGCCCAAAGTCCGCCAGCCATTAGGAGTCAGAGACCCCTCTCAAATCAAACTCAGGCCTTCTGGCTCCTGCTCCAGTATTCTTTTTTTTTTTTTTTTTTTTTTTTTTTTTTTTTGAGACAGAGTCTCTCCCTGTCACCCAGGCTGGAGTGCAGTGGCGCAATCTCAGCTCACTTGCAACCTCTACCTCCTGGATTCAAGCGATTCTCCTGCTTCAGCCTCCTGGGTAGCTGGGATTACAGGTGCCTGCCACCACGCTTGGCTCATTTTTTATATTTTTGGTAGAGACGGGGTTTCACCATGTTGGCCAGGCTGGTCTCGAACTCCTGACCTCAAGTGATCTGCCCACTTCAACCTCCCAAAGTGCTGGAATTACAGGCTGAGCCACCACGCCAGGTTCTGCTCCAGTATTCTTTACCAACCCCATCTCTCCCTCTATTTAATTCAGTGGGTACATGACGTGAGCTACCATGCTGGGCGTGAAGGAAAACTACTCCCCACCTTTAAGCAACTCGTGCTAGATGGGGGGCCAGAGGAGAGGTCATGAGCAGTGTTCTAGAGGGACTGGAGCCGCGCAGAGCGGGCCCTGGGAGGTTTCTGGGAGGAGGAGTTTGAGCAGGTCCTGAAGATAGGCAGGGCACAGTGGAAGGAAAGGTGCTGTGGACACTGGAAGCGAAGGACTGGAGCACAGGCATATTCCTGAAGACCATGGGAAAACAATTTTTTTTTTTTTAACTGACCTTGGTCTTAAACCTTTTTAAGACGTTGTTTTCAGGCCAGGCGCAGTGGCTTGCGCCTGTAATCCCAGCACTTTGGGAGGCCGAGGCAGGCAGATCATGAGGTCAGGAAAGGAAGACCATCCTAGCTAACGTGGTGAAACCCCGTCTCTACTAAAAATACAAAAAAAAATTAGGAGGGGCGGTGGGCACCTGTAGTCCCAGCTACTCAGGAGGCTGAGGCAGGAGAATGGCGTGAACCTGGGAGGCGGAGGTTGCAGTGAGCCAAGATCGCACCACTGCACTCCAGCCTGGGCAACAGAGCAGGACTCTGTCCGCCCCCCCAAAATAAAAGACTAAGGTCAGGAGGCCGAAAGGGCCTGAATCAAGTACCCAGCCCTGGGCACTCTCCCAGCAGCCATTCTCTAGGCTTTGGGGTCCTGGCAGCCTCTGGGTGGCATGAGGTGTGGGACAGCAGGCCCAGGCCCCCTCCTGCCGCTCCTCTAGCAGGCTCTGAACACACCCTTCCTGTTGTGACAATTCTATTCTCTGTGCAACTGGTTCCAGCCCCTGGCTCAGGTTTCAGATTGCGGCACGTGCACTCATTAAGGCTGATGGCAGTATCATGTGGGCACCGGGGAGAGCCTGCCTGCCTGCCAAGCCCGGCCTGGGTTAATTACAGGTCACGGCATTCCTGCTGTGTGCCCAGACAGTGGGCAGCCAGGCTAGGACCAGGCCTGTGACACAGCCACCTACCACTCATTTGCACAGCTGGTGGGTTAGTCAATTGCCCATGGGGGCAAACGCTGAACTGGGCACGCAGGGAGGGTCCCAGTGACTGCCACCCAACTAATTCCCTCCACAGTGGCCGGCCGCATGCTCAGTGTTTTATACATGGCACCTCAGGTTTCCTCACAATCTCCCCACTTTGCAGTTAGGGAAACTGAGACTCAAAGAGATAAAGGTCATGTAGCTCTCGTGTGGCTTCAAAGTCACGCCCTTCTCACACCCACGAGCACTGGCCTTGGAGCCAGGCTGGATGTCTGCAGCATGTTTCCAGAGCTTGCTCTGTGATGCCCTTGCCCACTGAGCCCCCATGCCCTCTCCGTCTCTGTGCTTCGGTTCCTGCAGCTCCCGCCACCTGCCAGCATGCCCATCTGGCAGATGGTGCTCCTTCCTGGAGATCCCTAAACGCAGCACCCCTTTCTGAGGAGCAAAGGCACCCCATGACCTGCTGTCTTTGTCAAACTGCAGTTAGGTAGCTTTGCTTTTTTTTTTTTTTTTTTGAGATGGAGTCTCACTCTGCCGCCCAGGCTGGAGTGCAGTGGTGCAATCTCGGTTCACTGCAACCTCCACCTTCCAAGTTCAAGTGATTCTCCTGCCTCAGCCTCCCGAGTAGCTGTGATTACAGGCATGCACCATGGCACCCGGCTACTTTTTGTATTTTTAGTGGAGAGGGGATGTTTCACCATGTTGGTCAGGCTGGTCTCGAACTCCTAACCTCAAATGATCCACCCGCCTCGGCCTCCCAAAGTGCCGGGATTACAGGCGTGAGTGACCACACCCGGCCACCCCTTATTCTTTATATGCTATATTAGGGTGGTACCTTTACAATTGATGAGCCAATATTGACACATTATTATGAATTCAAGTCCACAGTTTACATTAGGGTTCATTGTTTGTGTTGTATAGTTTGTGAGTTTTGATCCGTGTGTAACTACATCATACATAGTAGTTTACCCTAAAAGTCCCCTGTGCCTCATGTTTTCATCTCTCCCTCTTCGCTCCCAAGCCCCTGGCAACCACCAATCTTTTTACCATCTCCATAGTTTTGCCTTTTCCAAAATGTCCCACAGTTGGAATCATAGTATTCATAGCTTTTCAACTTGCTTCTTTCACTGGGTGATATGCATTTAAGTTTCCTCCATGTCTTTTCCTTTCTTTTTGAGACTCAATCTCTCTCTATCGCCCAGGCTGGAGTGCAGTGACACCATCTCAGCTCACTGCAACCTCCGCCTCCTGGGTTCAAGCGATTCTCCTGCCTCAGCCTCCTGAGTAGCTGGGATTACAGGCGCCCACCACCACACCCGGCTCATTTTTATACTTTTAGTAGAGATGGGTTTTCGCCATGTTGGCCAGGCTGGTCTCAAACTCCTGACCTCAGGTGATTTGCCCACCTGGGCCTCCCAAAGTGCTGGGATTACAGGCGTGGGCCACCATGCCTGGCCTAATTTTTGTATTTTTAGTAGAGATGGGGTTTTACCATGTTGGCCAGGCTGGTCTCGAACCCCTGACCTCAAATGATTGGCCTGCCTCAGCCTTCCAAAGTGCTGGAATTACAGGCGTGAGCCACCACACCCAGCCTAATTTTTGTATTTTTAGTAGAGACAGTGTTTTACCATGTTGGCCAGGCTGGTCGCGAACCCCTGACCTCAAATGATCGGCTTGCCTTGCCCTCCCAAAGTGCCAGGATCACAGGCATGAGCCACAGCGCACAGCCTCCTCCATGTCTTTTCACAGCTTAATAGTTCTTTTCTTTTTTTGAGCCAGGTTCTTGCTCTATCACCCAGGCTGGAGTGCAGGGGTGCGATCTTGGCTCACTGCAGCCTGGAACACCTGGACTAAAGCAATCCTCCCTCCCCAGCCCCTCAAGTAGCTGGGGCTACAGGCACACACTGCCACATCAGGCTAATTTTTCTATTTTTTCGTAGAGACAGAGTTTCACCCTGTTGGCCAGGCTGGCCTATCCAGCCTGGGTGCTATTCAAAGCCTGAAATGTCAAGGGGAGGCAGAGGACAGTGGCAGGGGCTACGTCAGAAGATGGCTGAAAGCCTCAGGGAAATGTTTTGTTTTGTTTTGTTTTTGTTTTTGAGATGGAGTCTCACTCTGTTACCCAGACTGGACTGCAGTGGCGCGATCTCGGCTCACTGCAGGCTCTGCCTCCCTGGTTCATGCTATTCTCCTACCTCAGCCTCCCAAGTAGCTGGGACCACAGGCGCCTGTCACCACACCCAGCTAATTTTTTTGTATTTTTTTAGTAGAGACGGGGTTTCACCATGTTAGCCAGGATGGTCTCGATCTCCTGACCTCGTGATCCGTCCGCCTCAGCCTCCCAAAGTGCTAGGATTACAGGCGTGAGCCACCATGCCTGGCCAGAAATGTGTTTTAATTGGGTGGATCGAGCAGGAATTCAGCAGGTGAGGGAAAGGGGAGGGGACACACATATCGGAAACAGGTATGGCATGAGCTGTGGCTCTGGGGCAAGATGGTGAGGAGCACAGGGACACCTGAAGGTTCAGTGCCTGTAGTTGGGAAGGCCACTCCAGGCCGAGGGATGGGGCCGAGCCAGGTGTAGATTGGGGGCTGATACCCCAAGGACTCTCCCATGATGAAGGGATTCCTGGACAGCTGTTAGTCAGAATTTTCCAGCTACCCTCCTGTCTCCTTTCTTTCCCAAAGCCTTTCTGCTTGGGCTCACTTGCCCAAATGTGCCAAATATGAGACATGGCACCCTCCAGGCTGGAAGTGGATGTCCTGTCACCACAACACACCCCTGACCTTATGGCTGTGACTCAGCCTTCTTCCAGCCCAGGGTTCTGCCAGCCCCAAGCTCACCCTCCCTTGGCATTGGCCCATGTTCCAGCTCCACCAGCTGGGCTGTTCTTCCCCCCAAGCCAGCAGGTGGTGGGCAGGGTCTGAAAACTGCCTGCCCGGGAAACCATGGGAGGGGAGGGGCAGCACCCAATGGCAGGTATGCCTTCATGGCTGCTAACAATAGCAGGAAAGCAACCAGACCCAGGCACAGGTGTGCAAACTTGGTCACCTGGGAGGTAGGAATAGCCATTACCCTCATGTCACCATCTGCAAGGAAATAGAGAGGTGAAGGAGCCAACCTGAGCTCACACAGCCAGTTAGGTGGGCAGGGAGTGCCTCCACGGACTCCTAATTCCAGAGCTCAGGCTTTTTAGCTGGAGGTGTCTAGCACCGTTCTGCACACTGGGGCTACTGAGGGTACTGTGATGACAAGCTCCTGCCCTCATGGGGCAGCCCTGCTCAGTGGGGAGAAACATTCAACAAAACAACAAGTGAGCAGAAATTCCTTCTCAGGGCCACGGAGCTCGGCCTGTCCTCGCCCTGGCTTCTCCGTGCCATTCAGTTCCCAGGCTGGTGCTGTCTTTCCCCGTCCCAGAAGTCCCAGGGCAAAATCTGGGTCTCCCCTGAAAACTGGGTCAGTGCAACACATGGCCTTCAGCTGAGGGCACTCAGAGGCAGAAAGGCCATCTTTTCCATGTGTCCCTTCTATGCACCCCCTGGGGGGAATCCAGCCTCTGCTTGAACTTGCCCTTGATGGGAGACTCATTACCTCACAAAATGAACCATGCTATACCCAAGCAATGTTGTTTTTTTTTTTTGAGACGGAGTCTGGCTCTGTCGCCCAGGCTGGAGTGCAGTGGCCAGATCTCAGCTCACTGCAAGCTCCGCCTCCCGGGTTCACACCATTCTCCTGCCTCAGCCTCCCGAGTAGCTAGGACTACAGGTACCGCCACCGCGCCCGGCTAGTTTTTCTTTTTTGTATTTTTAGTAGAGACGGGGTTTCACTGAGTTAGCCAGGATGGTCTCGATCTCCTGACCTCATGATCCACCCGTCTCGGCCTCCCAAAGTGCTGGGATTACAGGCTTGAGCCACCGCGCCCGGCTACCCAGGCAATGTTAATGGAGACATCCCCTGGCCCCTAACATTCAGCTAAGCATGGTAGCTCATGCCTGTAATCTTGGTACATTGGGAGGTTGAGGTGGCCGAGGATTCGCTTGAGTCCAGGAGTTCGAGATTAGTGTTTTTTTTTTTTTTTAGACGGAGTTTCGCTCTTGTTGCCCAGGCTGGAGTGCAATGGTGTGATCCTGGTTCACCACAACCTCTGTCTCCCAGGTTCAAGCGATTCTCCTGCCTCAGCCTCCCAAGTAGTTGGGATTACAGGCATGTGCCACCACGCCTGACTAATTTTGTATTTTTAGTAGAGACGGATGGGGTTTCTCCATCTTGGTCAGGCTCTTCTTGAACTCCTAACCTCAAGTGATCCACCCGCCTCGGCCTCCCAAAGTGTTGGGATTATAGGCATGAACCGTCGCACCTAGCCGAGATTAGCCCTTTTTTTTTTTTTTTTTTGAGACGGAGTCTCGCTCTGTCACCCGGGCTGGAGTGCACTGGCCGGATCTCAGCTCACTGCAAGCTCCGCCTCCCGGGTTCACGCCATTCTCCTGCCTCAGCCTCCCGAGTAGCTGGGACCACAGGCGCCCGCCATCTCGCCCGGCTAGTTTTTTGTATTTTTTAGTAGAGACGGGGTTTCACCATGTTAGCCAGGATGGTCTCGATCTCCTGACCTGGTGATCCGCACGTCTCGGCCTCCCAAAGTGCTGGGATTACAGGCTTGAGCCACCACGCCCGGCCCCTTTTTTTTTTTTTTTTTTAAACGGAGTCTTGCTCTGTCACCCAGGCTGGAGTGCAGTGGCGCAATCTCGGCTCACTGCAAGCTCCGCCTTCCAGGTTCACACCATTCTCCTGCCTCAGCCCCCGCCCAGCAGCTGGGACTACAGGTGCACGCCTCCATGCCCGGCTAATTTTTTTGTATTTTTAGTAGAGACAGGGTTTCACCATGTTAGCTAGGATGGTTTCAATCTCCTGACCTCGTGATCCGCCCACCTTGGCCTCCCAAAGTGCTGAGATTACAGGCGTCAGCCACCGTGCCTGGCAAGAGATGAGCCCATTTTTAACCCTTCCTATTGCCCTGACACCTCAACATCCCCACACACAGGCTGACAGCACCCCACCCTGGCAGCCAGGCAGCCCTGTGGAATAAGCGGGGTCCCTGCCCCAGGTTCCCTTCCAGCCTTCCCCTGAGGGTCACCCAGTCACTTTGAAGCACACTGGCGAGACCTGCTCACGTCTCTGACTCGTGCCCTCCGCCCTGACCCCCAGGAAAGGCCCTTGCCTACGGGACCTCAGGCCCTCATGCTCTCTTGGCCCTGCACCTGCTAGATGGGCCCGCTCCCTGTGGTCTCCTCCCATCCAGCCCCCTACATGGGGGCCAGCCTTCCTCTCTGGGGCCTGTGAGTGTCATTGAGCCCTTCACCTACACCTCTCTGAGTGTGATTTCTGCGGCTGTGCTGGAAAGACCCCAAAAGGCCAAAGGGGCTTCCCTGTCTCCAGCACTCCCTCCCTCCGTGGAGCCAGCACCCCTCACCCATTCCTTCTGTGCTCTGCTCCTCACTCGGCCCCCAGAAACACACACGTCATGAATTGCCCCTCATCACCTAACAGCCTCTGAAATCCTTTGTGTTACACCTAACTCATTTCTTCTTTTTTTTTTTTTTGAGACCGGAGTCTCGCTCTGTCGCCCAGGCTGGAGTGCAGTGGCCAAATCTCAGCTCACTGCAAGCTCCGCCTCCCGGGTTTAAGCCATTCTCCTGCCTCAGCCTCCCAAGTAGCTGGGACTACAGGCGCCCGCCACCTCGCCCAGCTAGTTTTTTGTATTTTTTAGTAGAGACGGGGTTTCACCATGTTAGCCAGGATGGTCTCGATCTCCTGACCTCGTGATCCGCCCGCCTCGGCCTCCCAAAGTGCTGGGATTACAGGCTTGAGCCACCACGCCCCACCACTCATTCCTTCTTGAGACTAAATGTCTTTGATTTCTGAATCATCCCTCGCCCGCCAGCTGCTCTCCCTCCGTTTTTGCTGCTCTGACATTGTCCATAAATACTTTGACAAGTGACCAGCGTTGCCTGAGCATGGAGAACAGAACTCGGCCCTTGCCCTCCAGTTCCTCCTTATCTCAGCCTGGGGATGGATGCAAAGACCCAGGCAATAGGAGCGACACAGCAGGAGGGCAAGGACCATCCCACATGAGTAGATGGCCTAGTTCCCACAGTCGTTCAGCCATCACCTATCAGTGCTGCAAGCGTGTCAGGCTGGGACCAGGCAGGGGCATGCGGAGCTGGAGGCTGTGCCGGGGAGAAAGCACAGAGGCACATGCCTGACCTCGATCATCTCAGGGATATAAGTGCTTTGGAGAAAACGGAAAAAGGTGGTAAGAAAGTGGGGCTAGAGGGACCACCAGGAGAGCCTCTCTAGACCAGGCATAGTGGCTGACGCCTGCAATCCCAGCACTTTGGGAGGCTGAGGGCAGGTGGATCACCTGAGGTCAGGAGTTCGAGACCAGCCTGACCAACATGGTAAAACCCCGTCTCTACTAAAAACACAAAAATTAGCCGGGTGTGGTGGTGGGTGCCTATAATCCCAGCTCCTCAGGAGGCTAAGACAGGAGAATTGCTTGAACCCGGGAGGCAGAGGTTACAGTGAGCCAAGATCATGCCACTGTACTCCAGCCTGGGTGACAGAGTGAGGCTCAGTCTCCAAAAAAAAAAAAAAAAAAAAAAAAAGCCTCTCTGGGAAGGTGGAAGACAGGAAAGGCTGCTCCAAGTGATGAAAGGCCTGCAGAGATGTGGGAAGAGAATTCTAGTAGAGGGGCCTGCCATGCAAAGGCCCTGAGGCAGGGAGGGGCATGGCACTTGAAGATTGCTGTGTCTCCAGCAAAACCAGCAAGGGCAGAAGGGGGGGTTGGAGGGGGAGGCCAGAGAGGCGAGGAACTTGAGTTTATTTATGTTCCAGGGGAGGCCTTTGGAGGGCATTAGGGCTCTGATAGAATCTGATTTATGCTTTAAAATGTAAGAGAGGTTGGGCGTGGTGACTCAGGCCTGTAATCCCAGCTCTTTGGGAGGCTGAGATGAGAAGATCGCTGGAGCCCAGGAGTTACAGACCACCCTGGGCAACATAACAAGACCCCCATCTCTAATATTTTTTTAAATAATAATAAAATAGAAGAGAAAGAAGAGACCAGTGGAGACTAGAGTCACCAGGAAAGGCTTCATGGAAGAAGCAATGATGCCTTCTTGAAACCACAGAATTAGAGAGGAGTCATTATTTCCTATGAGCAGCACAAAAATCACCCCTTTAAAAATGCGGCTGGGCACGGTGGCTCCTGCCTGTAATCCTATGGGAGGTCAAGGTGGGCGGATCATGCGAGCCCAGGAGTTTGTTTGTTTTTTGTTTTGTTTTTGTTTTTTTAGACGGAGCCTCGCTTTGTCGCCCAGGCTGGAGTACAGTGGCGCAATCTCGGCTCACTGCAAGCTCCGCCTCCCGGGTTCACGCCATTCTCCTGCCTCAGCCTCCTGAGTAACTGAAACTACAGGCGCCTGCCACCACACCCAGCTAATTTTTTGTGTTTTTAGTAGAGACGGGGTTTCACCGTGTTAGCCAAGATGGTCTCGATCTCACAATCTGCCTACCTCGGGCTCCCAAAGTGCTGGGATTACAGGCGTGAGCCACCATGCCCGGCTGAACTCAGGAGTTTGAAACCAGCCTGGGCAACATGGCGAAACCCTGTCTCTACAAAAAATACAAAAAAATTAGCCGGGCATGGTGGCACATGCCTGTAGTTCTAGCTACTCAGGAGGCAGAAGTGGGAGGATCACCTGAGCCTGGAAGGTTGAGGCTGCAGTGAGCTGTGATTGTGCCACTGCACTCCAGCCTAGGTGATGGAGTAAGACCCTGTCTCAAGAAAAATAAAAAATAAATATCAAAACGGTTTATCCCACAAAGGTATACAAATGGCCAATAAGCATATGAAAAGATACTCAACATCATTAGCTGTCAGAAAAAAATGCAAATCAAAACCATAACGAGATACCACTTCACGGGAACAGTGGTTCACATTTATAATCCCAGCACTTTGGGAGGTCAAGGCAGGCTAATTGCTTGAGGCCAGGAGTTCAAGACCAGCCTGGGCAACATGGTGAGATGCTGTCGCTGCACAAAAAATAAAAAATTAGCAGCCGGGCACGGTGGCTCATGCCTGTAATCCCAGCACTTTGGGAGGCTGAGACAGGTCAGGAGTTCGAGACCAGCTTGGCCAACTTAGTGAAACCCTGTCTCTACTAAAAATACAAAAGTTAGCCACATGTGGTGGCGCGTGCCTGTAATCCCAACTACTTAGGAGGCTGAGGCAGGAGAATCGCTTGAACCCAGAAGGCAGAAGTTGCAGTGAGCCGAGACCACAGCATTGCACTCCAGCCTGGGTGACAGAGTAAGACTCTGTTTCAAAAAATAAAATAAAATAAAATAAAAATTAGCAGAGTGTGGTGGCATGTACCTGTAATCCCAGCTACTTGGGAGGCTGAGGTGGGAGGATCACCCCAGGAGGTGAAGGCTGCAGTGAGCTGTGATCATACCACTGCACTCCAGCCTGGACAACAGAGCGATACCCTGTCTCAAAAAAAAAAGAGCTATCAGGCTGGGCACAGCGGCTCACGCCTGTAATCTCAGCACTTTGGGAGGCCGAGGCGGGTGGATCACAACGTCAGGAGTTCAAGACCAGCCTGGCCAAGATGGTGAAACCCTCTCTACTAAAAATACAAAGATTATTTTGCCGGGTGTGGTGGCGGGCGCCTGTAATCCCGGCTGAGACAGGAGAATCACTGGAACCCAGGAGGTGGAGGTTGCTGTGAACCGAGATGACGCCATTGCACTCCAGCCTGGGCAACAGAGCAAGACTCTGTCTCAAAAAAACAAAAAGAGCCGGGCGCGGTGGCTCAAGCCTGTAATCCCAGCACTTTGGGAGGCCGAGACGGGCGGATCACGAGGTCAGGAGATCGAGACCATCCTGGCTAACACGGTGAAACCCCGTCTCTACTAAAAAATACAAAAATCTAGCCGGGCGAGGTGGCGGGCGCCTGTAGTCCCAGCTACTCCGGAGGCTGAGGCAGGAGAATGGCATAAACCCGGGAGGCGGAGCTTGCAGTGAGCTGAGATCCGGCCACTGCACTCCAGCCTGGGCGACAGAGCGAGACTCTGTCTCAACAAAAACAAAAAAACAAAAAAACGAAAAAACAAAGTTCTGATTTCATTTTAACTAGTACAAGGTGCAGGAAGAGAAGCTGCCCGGTGACCTTCTTGCTATTCAGCCATGGCCTCGAGGCAGCATTATTCATAACCATGAGTAGCCTGGCCTCTCTGAACAGCTCCTGAAAAGCACTTTTGTTACTGTAGCTTTGCAGTTTACCTCCTTCTATGTTCAGGGCTCAAACCCCGTTTAACACACGCCCCCTACTGGGCCACTGAGAACTGCTCGTCTCTGCAGGTCCCCCTCCACCCGGTGTGCAGGCTCCCTGTGCGCAACTCCCCTCCTCCCGTCTCCAGGGCCCAGACTGAGTTCACATTCTGGTCTGCACTGCCAGATCTCCCTCCATCCTCTCACCAGTTCCGTCATCCTCTGATCTGCCCCAGAGGCACATCTCTAAGAACACTAATGCCATCGCTCAAAAACATTTGGCTGGAAGCTGGGCACGGTGGCTCATGCGTGTAATCCCAGCACTTTGGGAGGTGGAGGACGGCAGATCACTTGAGGTCTGGAGTTCAAGAACACCTTGGCCAACATGGTGAAACTCCGTCTCTACTAAAAATACAAAACTAGGTTGGGCGCAGTGGCTCACGCCTGTAATCCCAGCACTTTGGGAGGCCGAGGCGGGCGGATCATGAGTTCAGGAGATTGAGACCATCCTGGCTAATATGGTGAAACCCCATCTCTGCTAAAAACACAAAAAAAAATTAGCCAGGCATGGTGGTAGACGCCTGTAGTCCCAGGTACTCAGGAGGCTGAGGCAGGAGAATGGCATGAACCTGGGAGGCGGAGCTTGTAGTGAGCTAAGATCATGCCACTGCACTCCAGCCTAGGTGACAGAGCGAGACTCCGTCTCAAAACAAAACAAAACCGGCCAGGCATGGTGGCACATGCCTGTAATCCCAGCTACTTGGGAGGTTGAGGCGTGGCAATCACTTGAACCCAGGAGGCAAAGATTGCTGTGAGCCGAGATCGCGCCACTAGCCTGGGCAACAGAGTGAGACTCCATCTCAAAAAGAAAAGAAAAAAAAGAAAAGAAAGGAGGGAAGGGAAGGGAGGGGTGTGGAGGGGAGAGCAGGTGAGTTAAACCAGGGGTCGGGGGGGAAGGTTGGCCAAGTGGCAGGCAGGGTGGGCCTTGGCCTGAAGGAATGCCGTGGACCCGTAGACTTGTTCCTGCTGACAGAGCACCAGCGGCTGGGCAGGAGCATGAATGAGGTGGGTTTGCGTCTGTCACTGGAGGAGCGCTCCTAATGCTTCTCAGGACAAAAGCAGGAGGCTGCCATTGTTCACAGGGTGTGAGATCTAATATGGTTCAGGCTGGGGCAAATCAGTGAAGATCAAAATCCCTCATCTTCCACAATGAGGGACTGGAATCAAAGGTGGATACGCTTCCGCCTGCTCATAAAGGGTCCTCACGTGCCCCAGGGCCCTCCGCTGGGGTACAGTTCACATTAGGTGACACACAAACAGCCTGAGGGTGCCTGGTCGCTGAGCAGCTACAGACGCTGTGCGTTACCGGCAGGCAGGGCCCTGCAGGAGACCTTGGCCTCCCCAGACCACAGGGGCTGCAGGGCTGCTGCGGGGAGTGGGCCAGGCAGCCGCAGCACAGCTGGGAATGGCTCCAGAGGGGAGGGTGGAGAGTGCGCCGGCCCCTGGGGGGACTCAGAGAGGAGTTGTGTGTGTTTGGCGCTGGTGGATGTGGTGTGTGGCAGTGTGAGCCAACAGGCCAATGGGCGGCAAGCATAGGAGGCTTTATGGAGTGCCCTGAAGAACCATTGTGTGGAGGGGAAATGGCTCCTGTGAGGAAAGTCCCAGCAGCTAGTGGAGCGCAACCAGATGCGGGCCCAGACTGGTGGGGTCTCCCCGGGAGTCCAGGTGGGAGGCAGAGGAGGAAAAGGGAGACAGTGAGAAGTTTGTCACCAGGCCCTCACTAATACTCGGGGAGCAGCCTGTGCGCAAAGGAGGTGAAGGATGGTGGTTTTGTTTTGTTTTTTGTTTTGTTTTGTTTGAGATGGAGTCTTGCTCCATTGTCCAGGCTGGAGTGCAGTGGTGCGATCTGGGCTCACTGCAACCTCCGCCTCCTGGGTTCAAGTGATTCTTCTGTCTCAGCCTCCCACGTAGCTGGGATTACAGGCATGAACCACCACACCAGCTAATTTTTACCAGCGAATTTTTGTATTTTTAGTAGAGATGGGGGGTTTCACCATGTTGGCCAGGCTGGTCTCAAACTCCTGACCTCAGGTGATCCACTCACCTCACCCTCCCAAAGTGCTGGGACTACAGGCGTGAGCCACTGTGCCCAGTCGAGGATGGGTTTATATTGGGAAAAACCAAGCCTATCAAACTTGGTGAAAACGATGACAGGATGCAACCTTCTGGCCTGGGACCCACCCCAACAAGTGGGTGGGGGCTGAGAAGAAAACAGTAACAGCTCCTGGACAGCTCCCAGCAGGGCTCACTGCTCCGTCCCAGCCTAGCGCTGAGTGGGGCTGTTCCTGGCCCGACAGCCTCCTGAGGCTGGCTGCCAACACCGCACCCTTCCCACCCGTGTCCTGGAAGTGCTCAGAGGAAACATCTGCCCAGAACATGACATCACTAATGAGACAGTCACTATATGACATAAATCCACTTAGCACAGCCTCACCCTCACCTAGCAACTGGGTCACCAGCAAACTAACCACTTGGTGTGACTCCTCCATTAGGACTATGTGGCCCAGGAGCCTCAGAGGCCAACGTTGCCAACCAGGGACTCCACCCTTCTCCCAGAGAGAGGCAAAAACAAAACAATGTAACTGAGAACCCGGCGGAAGAGCTGGGAACAGTTAACAGGGTGTCTTTCACCTCTGTGTGTAGGAGCCGAGGAGGAGCCGCCAATCACACAGAGGACGCCCCCTCCTGGGCAGTAAGAGGGCTCACATGAGGCAGGCGGGCAGGGTCCCCTGTGGGGTGGCATTGGCTGTTTCTGAGGCAAACAGAACTCCCCCTGGCCTTTTATTTTTGACGGAGTTTCGCTCTTATTGCCCAGGCTTGGCGCAATCTCGGCTGACCACAACCTCTGCCTCCTGGGTTCAAGAGATTCTCCTGCCTCAGCCTCCAGGCTAATTTTTGTATTTTTAGTAGAGAAGAGGTTTCACCATGTTGGCCAGGCTGGTCTCGAACTCCTGACCTCAGGTGATCCACCCTCCTCAGCCTCCCAAAGTGCTGGGATTACAGGCATGAGCCACTGCACCCGGCCACAGAACTCCCCATTTTATACAGTGGGAAACAAAGGCGCAATGACCCTGGGGACAGGCTTGGGAAACAGCTGATAAACAGCAGAGCCAGGCCACAAGGCCAAGTCTGACTCAGGGGCTCCATCCCACACCCGCTATCAACAGCAAACACATTAAAACTAAATGCCACGGCTGGGCGCAGTGGCTCATACCTGTATTCCCAGCACTCTGGGAGGCTGAGGCAGGCGAATCACCTAAGGTTAGGAGTTCAAGACCAGCCTGGCCAACATGGTGAAGTCCCGTCTCTACAAAAAATACAAAAATTAGCCAGTAATGGTGGTATACATCTGTAATCCCAGCTACTTGGGAGGCTAAGACACGAGAATCGCTTGAACCCGAGAGGCAGAGGTTGCAGTGAGCTGAGGTCTTGCCACTGCACTCCAGCCTGCTGGGCGACAGAGCGAGACTGTCTCAAAAAACAAAACAAAACAAAACTTAAACACCAGGGAACACACACAACACACATACCAATAAGATCATGAAGACGGAGCGGCTGAAAAGTCCACCAATTGCAGTTTATTTGGAGTCTAGCCAAGTACCATTTGTATTATGTTTCTCTCACTTTCTATTCTACCATATGTGTTGAAAAGATCAATTTTCCCTAATTGGCAGTGAAACGTCATTAGATATATGTAAAATATACACACACAATATGGCATATACACTTAACACACGTCCATGCATGGGTACTGAGAGAGGTTGGGCAAGGGTTAGGGAAGACCCTTATGTGAAGGACATATACCCTTGGTGCCATTTGGGAGAACAAACTCCTGTTACTAACATCGCAACAAAAACAGGTGGCAAGTTTTAAAGATAAACTCAAGACAGGGAGTGAAGCTTCAGCAAATACACGTTAATACGACCGTGAGTAAAAGGCCCTTCCCGGCCGGGCGTGGCGGCTCATGCCTGTAATTTCAGCACTTCGGGAGACCAAGGCAGGAGGATCACCTGAGGTCAGGAGTTTGGGACCAGCCTGGCCAACATGGTAAAATCCTGTCTCCACTAAAAATACAAAAATTAGTTGGGTGTGGTGGCGGGCGCCTGTAATCCCAGCTACTCGGGAGGCTGAGGCAGGAGAATCGTGTGAACCCAGGAGGTGGAGGTTCCAGTGAGCCTAGATCTTGCCATTACACTACAGCCTGGGTGTCAAGAGTGAAACTCCACCTCAGAAAGAAAGAAAAGAAAGAAAAGAAAGAAAAGAAAGAAAGAAAGAAAGAAAGAAAGAAAGAAAGAAAGAAAGAAAGAAAGAAAGAAAGAAAGAAAGAAAGAAAGAAAGAAAGAAACAGCACTGTAACTCGTGTGTTATTACTCAGATGCATCTGTCCGTCTACCCGCCAACTCAGGTCCTCTCCATACACTCCTGTAAGTCACTGGGCTACCGGAAGACTGCTCGTGCAGGCTGTCTCGCAGTCATTGCTCCTCTTACAGCTCCTGGTTGCCCACGCGCTTCCCTGCAGCAAACCCAGCTGCTGATGTCATAAAAGGGACAGACGGACCTGGCTGCACTCATCTGCTTCAATTTACTACAGACTCATCCACAAAACTTAAGTGGCAGAAACAGATCTTTCTGAAGCCAGGTGTGGTGGCTCATGCCTGTAATCCCAACACTTTGGGAGGCTTAGGCAGGAGGATCGCTTGAGCCCAAGTTCGAAACCAGTCTGGCCAACATGGGGAAACTCTGTCTCTACAAAAAAAATGTTAAAAATTAGCTGGGGGTGATGGTGTGTGGCTGTGGTCCCAGCTACTCGGGAGGCTGAGCTGGGCGGATCACTTGAGCCCAGGAAGTTGAGGCTGCAGTAAGCCATGATTGCACCACGGCACTCCAGCCTGGGTGACAGGGCGAGATCCTGTCCAAAAATAAAAAAGAAAAGAATACAGGTCTTCCTGGGATCACCTAGACAAAGGCCTTTGTAAAGATAAATTACCGAGGAATATTTCTAGTTGCCTGTTTTCTTCAAAATCACAGTCAAGTAAGCCGGACACGGTGGCTCACATCTGTAATCCCAGCACTTTGGGAGGCTGAGGTGGGCAGATCACCTGAGGTCAGGAGTTTGAGACCAGCCTGCCCAACATGGTGAAAGCCCGTCTCTACTAAAAATACAAAAATTAGCCGGCTGTGGTGGCGAGTGCCTGTAATCCCAGCTACGTGGGAGCCTGAGGTGGGAGAATTAGTACCCAGGAGGCAGAGGTTGCAGTGAGCCGAGATTGTGCCAGTGCACTCCAGCCTGAGCGACAGAGCAAAACTGTCTCAGGAAAAAAAAAAAAAATCGCAGTCAAGGAAAAAGAAATGGAACTAAAAGAGCTGTCAGTTAAATACATTCCTCTCTCATGGCAGGACTAGTCTATAAGATTTGTTTTGTTTTTAATTTAGTGTAAAGTTTTTTTTAACGTTAAAACCCTGTGACACATCAAATTACATGCTGAAGCTGTTACTTTCTGTCAAAAAAGTGAGTTTTTAATACGAAAATTCTGCTTAGGTTAAAAATTAAAAAACAAAAAAAGCGAGTTTTATACATCCGCATGAATTGGTACATTTGCAATAGTCACACAGACTACAGAACCTTCCAAAGAAGTGCCTTCATTTATTTACAGGGCTTAGGAAAGGAAAAAAGCTCTAGAAAAGGGAAATTTCAAAATAGGGCTTCAGGAGGGGCCCAGGTAGAGTGAGTAGTTTTGATAAGGTCTGGGTGGGAGTCACTTCCAGGTGGTAAGGACGGCTCTCCCCGAGTCTCTGGATCGGCCTGCTCTGGGCCCCAGAGACTGGCCCTGACGACTTCTCAGCTCCCGGTCGGCCCCATCGCCCTGGGCCAGTTCTTCATCGTACCTGGAGACAGAAAGAGCCAGGATCACGGCAGGCTCTCTTTCAAAGGCAACAGACCAGGCTGCTGTGTGCCAAATGCAACATCACCCAGAGAAGCGACCTGAGGGGGCCCCCTGGCTCCTGCCAGCTCCCGCCCACCTCCCACCTGGCTCCAGCCCGCCTGGTGGCTTTCGCAGCCCAGCAAACGCTCCCCAAGGCCACCGTGCCTATGTGTATAACCTTGTTAAGTTGTTATTATGGACAGTGCTCTCTCCACGGAAGCTGACATTTTATACAGGTCACCAGGTCAAATTTGGCAAGGACTCCAAAGGCAACATGAATGAGGTGACACGGAACCAGCCCGGGGTAGAGAGGTGAGACTGCCTGGCTGGAAAGGCTTCACACAAGGCACCTGCAGGCTGTGGGGACTAACTCCATTCCAGATGGGAGCGGCACATGAGCACCGGCCAGGGGAGGCCAGGGCAGAGAGGCCCACAGTGCACACTCAGCTAAAGAGGCCTACAGCACACACTGCCAGTGTGACCCACGCCACCCCTCCCCATTTTCCTTTTTTTTTTTTTTTTTTGAGATGGAGTTTCGCTCTATCGCCCAGGCTCGTATACAGTGGCGCGATCTCGGCTCACTACAACGTCTGCCTCCTGGGTTCAAACGATTCTCCTGCCTCAGCCTCCCGAGTAGCTGGGATGACAGGCATGTGCCATCACATCCAACTAATTTTGTATATTTAGTAGAGACAGGGTTTCCCCATGTTGGCCAAGCTGGTCTCGAACTCCTGACCTCAGGTGATCCGCCTGCCTCGGCCTCCCAAAGGGCTGGGATGACAAGTGTGAGCCATTGTGCCCGGCCCCCATTTTCTTTAACTGCCTGTTTCCCAATTAAAGTTCATGCATCCTTAGGCTGCATGCGCTAAGAAGGCAACAGTGCAGGAAACAGCCTGAGCTTTTCTGTCTGGAAGAGGTGGACGGCAGCTGCAGCTCCCCAGACGGGGCGGTTACAGCAATGGGCAAGTCCTGGGTCTTTCCCGCAGTGGCGGGGCCCTTCTCTCACGGGGTCCTGGAGCATGGTCATTGCTGCCGGCACCTATTGCAGGCGGCGGCAGGGAGCAGGCTCCGGGGAATGGGGCCGCCCCTCCACGGTGACTCACATTACCCTCCCAACTCGGGCGGCAGCATCAGGACTTGCTTCCTATGGGGGGAAACTGGGGTTCTAGAGCTTTGCTCAGGGCCTAGGGTCCCACAGCCAGTCTGTGGCAGAGGTAGGATTAACCTCCAGGACTTCTTTATATATATATATATTTTTTTTTTTTTTTTGAGACAGAGTTTCGCTCTTATTGCCCAAGCTGGAGCACAATGGCGCGATCTCGGCTCACGGCAACCTCTGCCTCCTGGGTTCAAGCGATTCTACTGCCTCCGGAGTAGCTGGGATTACAAGCATGCACCACCACGCCCGGCTAATTTTGTATTTTTAGTAGAGATGGGGTTTCTCCATGTTGGTCAGGCTGGTCTCGAACTCCCAACCTCAGGTGATCCGCCCGCCTCGGCCTCCCAAAGACCTCTAGGGCTTCTGATTCCTAATTCGGAGCTTTTTGTCCCACAGAGCTAAGGAGTGTGGAAAGCATCTCTGCCCCAGTAAAAGCACATCTGTCGGTGTGCTGTGCCGGCCATCCTGACCAGGACCTTCGGTTGTATGTAGGTATTTATGTCAAAAACAAAAGGTACCCAGATCCTGAGTGCTAATCTTGTGGACTTCTGGAAAAAGGTAGATTTCTATGATAAGCTTATTACCAAAACTAGAGTCTGCAGGTTGAATGTAGTATTGGTTAGAAACTTCTGAAGTTGGCCGGGCGTGGTGGCTCAAGCCTGTAATCCCAGCACTTTGGGAGGCCGAGACGGGCGGATCATGAGGTCAGGAGATCGAGACCATCCTGGCTAACACGGTGAAACCCCGTCTCTACTAAAAATACAAAAAAACTAGCCGGGCGACGCGGCGGGCGCCTGTAGTCCCAGCTACTCAGGAGGCTGAGGCAGGAGAATGGCGTGAACCCGGGAGGCGGAGCTTGCAGTGAGCTGAGATCTGGCCTCTGCACTCTAGCCCGGGCGGCAGAGAGAGACTCCATCTCAAAAAAAAATAAAAAATAAAAATAAACTTCTGAAGTTGAGGCTGGGCACTGTGGCTCACGCCTGTAATCCCAGCACTTTGGGAGGCCGAGACGGGTGGATCATGAGGTCAGGAGATCGAGACCATCCTGGCCAACATGGTGAAACCCCGTCTCTACTAAAAATACAAAAATTAGCTGGGTGTGGTGGTGCATGCCCGTAATCCCAGCTACTTGGCAGGCTGAGGCAAGAGAATCGCTTGAACCAGGGAGGCGGAGGTTGCAGTGAGCCGAGGTCACGCCACTGCACCCCAGCCTGGCAACAGAGCGAGACTCCGTCTCAAAAAAAAAAAAAAGAAAAAAAAAGAGAAACTTCTGAGGTTAAAGAATGCATTTTCTACACTGTGCTTCTGGTGGCAAACTGGGACTGAAAGAGCAGGAGGGAAGAAAGCATTTTCTGACTACTTTTTTTTGAAATGGTCATGCAGACTGGAGTGTAGTGGTGCAATCTCAGCTCACTGCAACCTCTGTCTCCTGGGTTCAAGAAATTCTCATGCCTCGGCCTCCCAAGTAGCGGGGATTATAGGCACATGCCACCATGCCCGGCTAATTTTTTGTATTTTTGGTAGAGATGGGGCTTCATCACGTTGTCAGGCTGGTCTCGAACCCCTGAGCTCAAGCAATCTGCCTGCCTCGGTCTCCCAAAGCGCTGGGATTACAGGCATGAGCCAGAGCGCCTGGCCGCATTTTCTGACTTCTGTCTGTGAAGCAGACACCACAGACACCCAGGCTCTGCACCAGGGTGGGGCTGTCAGGACAGTGACATGGGTTTGCTTCCTCCCTGGCTCTCGAAGGAGAGACACAGCCACAGTCCCTATGACACAAGGAAGCCAGACAGGACACCCCCGGAACTCTGGAATCTGCCTGGGTGGGGGGTCCTCCAGGATGCCTCCCTGGTCCGTCTCCACAGGATCAGATACCCGACCCACTGGGGACTCCACATTCATAAATGTCGTCACTCCACTGCCCCTCCGTGTTTGCCTCAGTGGCCAGGGGCTGCAGTGACCACCTATCTGGTTCATGGCTGCCCCTAGCAGCTTGCTCAAGGTCTGGTGGATAGGAACATACTGAATGAATGGAGAAAAGGACCACATATGGTGACCAGTTTCACGGAGCACTTGTGCTGATCTGTGCGGCTCAAAAAACAAAACAAACAGAAAGGAGCATTTGGCAAGCAGCTGGCACTGGGATGTGCTGTTCCCAGGGGTGGTCTGGCCACCTACTGAGCCAACGCAGAGGAGAATCAGAGCCGAGATGGTTCTTCGAAGTTCCTGTTCTAGCAGGCTTTTCTTCTGGGTTTTCACAGAAAGAATCTAGTCATTATTAGGGTTTTTTAAAGGCTGTAAAAATACAGCCAGCAACTTCAGAACAGGGTCCTGGAGGTGGCAGATGCAAAGTGCCAGACCTTGTGGGGCCACAGCCAATGGCGTGTCCTGGGGCACGTCAGCTGCCTCCTGCCCGCCCTGGCCTCCCAAAGTGCTGGGAGTGACCTCATGCAGCCAGTGTCCTCCACTGGATGCTGCTGGGCTCTGAGGGGTTGCTGTGGGCACACAGAGCACCTGGCATGGACGGGCGGCACCGCTCAGATGACGTGGCCCTGGCAGTCAGCACCAACTGCTACTGCTGCAGGTGGCTGCACCTGAAAATGGAGCTGAGGTTCTTTGATCATCTGAATGCCTAGGGGAAGCGAGCCCCGACTGGAAGCATTTAGAAGCCATCAGCTCCACACAAAAGCCTTCCATTACCCCTCAGGAGCCGGGAGAGGACAGCTGGATCAGGGAGGGAGGTCACCTTATTGTCTCTTCAACTAAAAGCAGTGAGGCGCTGGCTTCTGCTTCTTCTTTTCTGTTTTTTTTTTGTTTTTTCTTTTTCTTTTTTTTTTTTTTTAAGGCAGAGTTTTGCTCTGTTGCCCAGGCTGGAGTGCAGTGGCACGATCTCGGCTCACTGCAACCTCCACCTCCCAGGTTCAAGCCATTCTCCTGCCCTCAGCCTCCCAAGTAGCTGGGATTACAGGTGCCCACCACCACACCTGGCTAATTTTTGTATTTTCAGTAGAGACAGGGTTTCACCATGTTGGCTGGGCTGGTCTTGAACTCATGACCTCAGGTGATCCACCTGCCTTAGCCTCCCAAAGTGCTGGGATTATAGGTATGAGCCACCATGCCTGGCCTGGCTTCTGCTTCTTAGCCTGGAGATGGTAAGTCTGGCCCTCTCCCTCAAGAAGGCCACAGGCTGGACAGGGCACAGGCTCCACACACTCCCAACAAGCCAGCCTCCCCACCACCCTTACTCAGCTGGACTGGAGAACCCCCCAAGGTCCTCATGCTACTGACAAGTCTCCCCACAACGGTCCCCACCTCTGTGCACCCTCACAGAACCCCTTGGTCCTCCAGCACAGAGGCCATCAGGACCCAGTCCCCAAGGCCACCATTGCAGTTGCCGTCCCCAACCCTGATGTTACCCTTCACCTCCCAGGCTGCCAATCCCAGTCTGACCCCATCCCCAGAATCGCCCTCTGTGGGCTCCAGAACTCTCTGCCCATCATCGCACCTGCCATTGGCCTCCACTTGTCCTTCAATCTCCGCTTCCCTTTCCTGTTCTAACGGGCTCCTGAGTCTCCTGGGAGACGCTGCTTCCCCTGCAGCTCCTGGTATGGAGGCTGCTTTCTCTTCCACCCATCGTACTCCCGGTTGGAGGGGGCCTCCTCTCTAAAACCCCCAGCTCTTTCCAGGCCTGGTCACCACAGTTACCTCCCTCCTCGCACAGTCACCTCCAGTCCTCCAGGTCACCACCCCAGATCCCTTGGAGAGCCAGGCTCCTAGTTCATGGTGGCAGGTGATGGCAATGACCAAACAGATGAAACCCCCAACTCCCTGACCTCTGGCGACCCCATCTTCTACTCCATCTCAGTCCCATCCCCAGGGAGTCCCCAAGCCTCATCACCCCTCACATTATCTCCAAGGCTCACTCCCTGACCACTGCCCCTTCTCCCAGCCTACTTCCCTAGTGCCCGACTCCAACAACCCTCCTCCCTGCGGGACTGCCACCCACCCCCGCCTTCTCCCTGTCCCCGCTGCCCTCTCTCTTGCCATCACAAGCTCCCAACCCTGGTCCCTCCCAACCCTCTGCCTTCTCTGTACCTAGGCTGGGCAGCTGACCATGGAGCGAGAGAACAGCTAATCACACACACTGACTGCTTGCCCCCGAAGTTCACAGCCACCACCCTGTAGAGGCCCCGAGGTTGCCGGCAAGCCCAGCATACTTTCCATCTAAACTCCCCTTCCACCTGCTCCTCCTGTCCCAGACAATGAGCTGGGACATGCACATCCACACCACACATCACCCACAGCAGGGGCAGGAGGCAGCTGAGCGTGGGCTCCAGAGTCCTGGGCCGGTGTTCAAATCCTCCCACCAGCAGCGCCCTACCAGCTGCAAGCCTGAAGTCTCTTATGTGTGTGTGTAAATTTCACTAAATATTTCTTCCTTTGTTTTTTAAAAATTTAAATGAAACGCACAGTTTTGCTTTGACAGAAGCATGTAACTGTGATCCTAACACACCTACTCCTCCGCCTTTTACTGCCGTCTGTTTCTCTCTTTTCTGGCTCCCTCCATACCCACTCAACCGCAGTATCGATGCCAACAACAGGATGTGTGTCCTTCCACGTTTCCCCGCTCATGCATTCACATGTAAGCCACTGCACACGTCACTGTAGGTACACACAGGGGACTCTGAGGCCAATGTTTTACAGGGAATAAACTATACACCCTTTTCTGCAGTGTGTTTTTCCCAGGCAACCTCCCAAGCCCCACAGTGTAGCTCTGGGTCAATCTTTTTTTTGGTTTTTGCTTGTTTTTGAGACAGTCTCACTCTGTTGCTCAGGCTGGAGTGCAGGGGTGCAATTTGGGCTCACTGCAACCTCCGCCTCCCAGGTTCAAGCAATTCTGCTGCCTCAGCCTCCTGAGTAGCTCAGATTACAGGTGTGCACCACCATACCCAGCTAATTTTTGTATTTTTAGTAGAGACAGGGTTTCACCATGTTGATCAGGCTGGTCTTGAACTCCTGACCTCGTGATCTGCTCGCTTCGGCCTCCCAAAGTGCTGGGTGTGAGCCACTGCAGCCAGCCAATTCAATCTTTTTTTTTTTTTTTTTTGAGACAAGAGTCTCGCTCTGTCGCCCAGGCTGGAGTGCAGTGACCGGATCTCAGCTCACTGCAAGCTCCACCTCCCGGGTTTACGCCATTCTCCTGCCTCAGCCTCCCGAGTAGCAGGGACTACAGGCGCCTGCCACCTCGCCTGGCTAATTTTTTTGTGTTTGTTTAGTAGGAGACTGGGTTTCACCTGTGTTAGCCAGGATGGTCTCGATCTCCTGACCTTGTGATCCGCCCGTCTCGGCCTCCCAAAGTGCTGGGATTACAGGCTTGAGCCACCGCGCCCGGCTAATTCAATCTTTTTAAAGCCCACCTAATAGACCACAGAATGAATGAAACGTACTGTGTTCAGCCACCACACTCCTGATGGGCTCTCACTTTGTTCTCACTTTCGTCACTACAAGTATGCCATGGAACCGCCCTAAGCCTTTGTTTCCACAGCCATGAAATGGAGCTAATAGTCTTACCTACTTCAAAATGTTATTGGGGAAAGGAATTGATACTGTGTGTAAAGCATTCTGCAGAGTTTCTGACACATGACAAGCCCTCAAAAGTTAGCTATTCCCTTCCCACTCTGCCACTCTGTAAGATAGATCTTATTATACCCTTTTTTTTTTTTTTTTGTAGAGATGGGGTTTTGCCATGTTGGCCAGCCTGGTCTTGAACTCCTGACCTGAGGTGATCTGCCTGCCTCGGCCTCCCAAATGCTGGGATTACAGGCGTGAGCCACTGCACCCGGCTTATTATACCTATTTAAAGGTGGACAAACTGAGGCTCAAACAGTTGCACTGAGTTCCTCCCTGTCACCCAGCTCTATGTGGCAAAGCCAGGGAATGAGCCCCGGTGACCTGTGAGAAACAGGCACTCCATCCAGCCTGCTCCAGCTATCCCGGCAGCCAATGGGGGCCTGGCACGTGATCAGTGCACCCTACGTATGTCATAAGTAGGAGAATCCACAATGATCAAGTTTAGCACCCAAACTGCTTTTCTGGGCTGTGTGCAGTGGCTCACGCTTGTAATCTCAGCACTTTGGGAGGCCGAGGTGGGAGGATCACTTGAGGTCAGGAGTTCAAGACCAGCCTGGCCAATATGGTTAAACCCTGTCTCTACTAAAACTACAAAAATTAGCCAGGAGTGGTAACACATGCCTATAATCCCAGCTACTTGGGAGGCTGAGGCAGGAGAACTGCTTGAACCTAGGAGGTGGAGGTTGCAGTGAGCCGAGATCGTGCCACTGCAATCCAGCCTTGGCGACAGAGTGAGAATCCCTCTCAAAATAATAATAATAGCAAAATAAATAAACAAATTGCTTTTCTGCTACAACACAATCTATCCCATGATGTCATTAGTAAATGAAACGCTCTGCCCAAATAAGGGGAGTCCATATATGCCCAGAAATCCGAGCTGGGCTATGGTACATGCCATTCGGAAATACAGAAGAACAAGCGCACAGTCACACACACTTACAGAATCTCGTAATTGCCGAGGACTTCCTTTGGGGGCGACTTGTTCCATTTGCAGTCTGGGATTTCGCCGTTCGGGACAGCGATGTTGAGGGTGTCATTAATCAGGTTATACTTAAGGATTCGATCGTTGGCAGTGCTGGACGTGAGAGACGGGGACGCGTTCACCTGTGAGACGAAAGACCCACGTTCCTCAGCTGTGTCTCCCGCTCTTTTGGAATGAAAACGTGCACTACAGAAGGAGATGCTAGCTGCTGCACGCTTTAGTCAAGTTTTTTTTTTCTTTTTTTTGAGACGGAGTTTCACTCTTGTTGCCCAGGCTGGAGTGTAGTGGCACGATCTTGGTTCACTGCAACCTCTGCCTCCCGGGCTCAAGCGATTCTCCTGCCTCAGACTCCCGAGTAGCTGGGATTAGAGGCACACACCACCACGCCCAGCTATTTTTTGTATTTTATTAGAGATGGTGTTTCACCATGTTCACCAGGCTGGTCTCGAACTCCTGACCTCAGGTGATCCTCCCACCTCAGCCTCCCAAAGTGCTGGGATTTCAGGCGTGAGCCACTGCACCTGGCAAATTGTTATTTAACATTGCTACTATCTAATATCGTCAGAGCACCTTGGTAGGAAGCACCTTGGTAGGAAGCACTTTGTGATCCACTTTTATTAGCTGTTCAGTGAAATATAAGTAATACTTAAGGGTAGGATTAGAATTAGGATCTACAAATCAGCAATCACACAAACATTTTGGGCCAGTGTATATCACAAACATTATCAGTGCCTACCTGTGTGACTGCTTCAGTCCTAAGTACCAAGAGCCCCCCAGGGGTTTGTTAGAATCAGCGAACCAAATGACCCTGCCCAAGCAGCAGTGTGGGTTTAAGTAAAAAGCAACGGGCCCCCTTTTCGCCAAGAGAGTAATATCTCATCAGTAAAGCAGCATTCCGAGTCAAATGATGAATCCTTTCAACACATGGAAAGGTGGTCCCATAAGGCCTCTGAGAAGCTAAACAATGTCACAAAATCCACACATTAAAATGGAGACATTCACTTTGTTCTGTGGAGAGTCCCATAGGCCCTCAGTCACTACTTTTTTTTTTTTTTTTTTTTGATATGGAGTCTTACTCTGTCGCCCAGGCTGGAGTGCAGTGGCACGATCTCAGCTCACGGCAACCTCTACCTCCTGGGTTCAAGCAATTCTCCTGCCTCAGCCTCCTAAGTAGCTGGGATTACAGGCGTCCACCACCACGCCTGGCTAATACTTGTATTTTTAGTACAGACAGGGTTTCACCATGTTGGTCAGGCTGGTCTCGAACCCCTGACCTCAGGGGATCTGCCTGCCTCGGCCTCCCAAAGTGCTGGGGTTACAGGTGTGAGCCACTGTGCCCGGCCAGTCACTACTTATTTACTCATTTTTTAGGCACAGTTCTTATTTTTTTTTTTTTTTTTTTTGAGACGGAGTCTCGCTCTGTCACCCAGGCTGGAGTGCAGTGGCTGGATCTCAGCTCACTGCAAGCTCCGCCTCCCAGGTTCCCGCCATTCTCCTGCCTCAGCCTCCAAGTAGCTGGGACTACAGGCGCCCGCCACCTCGCCCGGCTAGTTTTTTGTATTTTTTAGTAGAGACGGGGTTTCACCGTGTTAGCCAGGGTGGTCTCGATCTCCTGATCTCGTGATCCGCGCATCTCGGCCTCCCAAAGTGCTGGGATTACAGGCTTGAGCCACCACGCCCGGCCTTTTAGGCACAGTTCTAATGACCTGGGTTATTCAGGCCACGGGGGATTAGAGGGAGCAAATCTGTAAGCTGTTCAGGTTTCTCCCAGTCAGACTGCCTGTCTGTGCTGCTAGCAGGGTATCGAATATGTACTGTGCCAAAGAATTGCACAGATTTCATTGTCCTCAAAATGACCACTGTAATATACCATAATACTGTAATTCTTATCATGAATACATGAAGATTAAGAATTGTTATTGGCCGGGCGCGGTGGCTCAAGCCTGTAATCTGGGAGGCTGGGAGGCTGCAGTGGGCAGATCACTTGAGGTCCGGAGTTCAAGACCAGCCTGACCAACATGGTAAAACCCCATCTCTACAAAAAATACAAAAGTTAGCCAGGCGTGGTGGCAGTTACCTGTAATCCCAGCTACTTAGGAGGCTGAGGCACGAGAATTGCTTGAACTCAGGAGGTGCAGGTTGGCAGTGAGCCAAGATCATGCCACTGCACTCCAGCCTGGGCGACAGAGCAGGACTCTGTCTAAAAAATAAATAAAAAAAAAAAAAAAAAAAATACCCAAAACACTAGGGTCTGCAAAAGAGGGGAGAGAGAAGAAGAAGGCGAGGGTTTAAATACTCCCTATTGAATACTATGTTCACGATTTGGGTGATGGGTTCAAGAGAAGCCCAAAGCCCAGCATTCTGCAATATATCCATGTAACAAACCTGGATATGTGCCCCCTAAAATGAAAAAAAAAAAAAAAAAAAAAAAAGGCTGGGAGCAGTTGCTCACACTTGTAATTCCAGCACTTTGGGAAGCCAAGGCAGGAGAATCACTTGAGCTCAGGAGTTCAAAACCAGCTTGGGAGGCTGGGCGTGGTGGCTCACGCCTGTAATCCCAGGACTTTGAGAGGCCAAGATGGACGGATCACTTGAGGTCAGGAGTTCGAGACCAGCCTGACCAACATGGAGAAACCCTGTCTCTACTAAAAATACAAAATTAGCCAGGCATGGTGGCTCATGCCTGTAATCCCAGCTACTCTGCAGGCTGAGGCGGAAGAATCGCTTAAACCCAGGAGGTAGAAGTTGTGGTGAGCCAAGATGGTGCCATTGCACTCCAGCCTGGGCAACAAGAGTGAAATTCCATCTCAAAAAACAAACAAACAAAAAACACACAAAAAAACTCCAGCTTGCGCAGCATAGTGAGACCCCATCTCTAAAAAAAGAAAAAAAAAAAGCCAGGCATGGTGGCGCGTGCCTGTAATCCCAGCTACTCGGGAGGCTGAGGCAGGAGAATCACTTAAGCCCAGAAGCTGGAGGCTGCAGTGAGCTATGATTACGCCATTGCCTCCAGCCTAGGCCACAGAGTGGGACCCTGTCTCGAGACAGAAAAAAAAAAAAAGAAAAGAAAAAAAAAGAATTGTTGGCCAGGCATGGTGGCTCATGCCTGTCCTCTTAGCACTTTGGGAGGCCAAGGCAGGCAGACTGCCTGAGCACTCAGGGGTTTGAGACCAGCCTAGGTAACACGGTGAAACCCTGTCTCTGCTAAAATACAAAAAATTAGCCGGGGGTGGCAGCATGCACCCGTAGTCCCGGCTACTCAGGAGGCTGAGGCAAGAGAATTGCTTGAACCTAGGAGGCAGAGGTTGCAGTGAGCCAAGACTGCACAATTGCACTCCAGCCTAGGCGACAGTGAGACTCCGTCTCAAAAAAACAAAAACAAAACAAAACAAAAACAGAATTTTTTTTTTTTTTTTGAGACGGAGTCTCGCTCTGTCGCCCAGGCTGGAGTGCAGTGGCGCAATCTCGGCTCACTGCAAGCTCCGCCTCCCGGACTCCCGCCATTCTCCTGCCTCAGCCTCCTGAGTAGCTGGGACTACAGGCGCCCGCCATCTCGCCCGGCTAGTATTTTGTATTTTTTAGTAGAGACGGGGTTTCACCGTGTAGACCAGGATGGTCTCGATCTCCTGACCTCGTGATCCACCCGTCTCGGCCTCCCAAAGTGCTGGGATTACAGGCTTGAGCCACCGCGCCCGGCCAACAGAATTGTTATTAAGAAGTAGGGCCGGGTGCAGTGGCTCACACCTGTAATCCCAGCACTTTGGGAGGCCGAGGTGGGCAGATCACAAGGTCAGGAGTTCGAGACCAGCCTGACCAACATGGTGAAACCCTGTCTCTACTAAAAATACAAAAATTAGCTGGGCATGATGGCACAAGCCTGTAGTCCCAGCTACTCAGGAGGTTGAGACAGGAGAATTGCTTAAACCCGGGAGGCGGAGGTTGCAGTGAGCCGAGATTGTGCCACTGTACTCCAGCCTGGGTGACAGAGCGAGACTCCATCTCAAAAAAAAAAAAAAAAAGAAAAAAAAAAGTAACGTTCACAATTAAGATCCTAGTTCATGCAGGAGAGACTGCTATTCAAGTTACTCTATTTTTTTTGTTTGTTTGTTTTGTTTGTTTTCTTTTTTTGAGACAAAGTCTCCCCTCTGTCACCCAGGTTGGAGTGCAGTGGCGCGTGGCACGATCTCAGCTCACTGCAACCTCAGCCTCCCAAGTTCAAGCAATTCTCCTGCCTCAGTCTCTCCAGTAGCTGGGATTACAGGTGCGCACCACCACACCTGGCCAATTTTTTTATTTTTAGTAGAGGCGGCATTTTGCCATGTTGGCCAGGCTGGTCTTGAATTCCCGACCTCAGGTGATCCACCCGCCTTGGCCTCCCAAAGTGCTGGGATTACAGGAGTGACCACCGCACCCGGCCTCAAGTTATACTGTTTAACATTGAGGACAAGAAAGTACGAACACTGGCGATCTATTCCCCACTCACACACCCAGCTTTGGCAGCATAAGGAGTTGCCTGGAAAATGCCACGATGGAACCGGCTCACTTGGCTCTTCCGGCAGCTTCCTGCAGGGATTCCCATGACTCTACCCACAGAGAACCCTCCCTACAACCTGCTACTGTGGAGTCGGGTATCTGGCTCAAAATGTGACCGAGATGAAGGGCCCGAGCCGTACACTAGCAAATGAACTTGGTTGGGAGGGCGTGCGGGGAGATGAACCAATAACCAATAGAGCCGGAGTTCTAAAGTCCCCTCGGAGGCCTGAAGCTCGTCCTCCTGGCTCCAGGGCAACAGTTGAAGCTGGGGCCTCTGATAAGTGCGCCAGCGCCCCCTGTGGCTGAGGTCACCCCAGCCAGGCTTGGTGGCAGGAGGCAGTGCTACACGGACAGCCACCACGACATCCTCTCCACCCACTGATCTTGGCAGAGGAATCCACTTCCAAACTCGACCTTCATAGATGCTGAAGAACAGGAGAGGCGTTCCTTCCCTCATGAGAGGGCTCCTGCTGGCCAAGGGCTGCCGAGGTTGTGAGCTGCTTTCCTAAACGGGAACACTGTCACCCATGAGGACAGGGGAGGGCCCGGGGGACAGGGTGCAGGACTGAGGGAAGATGGACTAGCCTAGAGGCACCCTGGAGGTGTCGTCGCCACCAAGTTCACGTGAGATGGGCCACAGCTCCCTGTCGTGGGTTGGGCTCTGGGAGGAGAGCAATGCAGGAATGTGCTTATAATTTAACTATCTGCAAACCATCAAACCTGAACATCGGTCCCTTTCCTGCCTGGCCTGAGAAACATCCAGGGCCTGGGGGACCGCTGGGCCCGAGTCGGAGCAGAAGCATGTCGGGGATTGTGTGTGGTGTGACCAGGTGTGGGTGCTCCCGTGGTTACCTCGATCAGCCAGGGCTTCAGCTTGTCGTCAATGATGATGTCATAGCCATAGCATTCAAAGCAGTGCTTGTCATTGTTCATCACCGGCTGGAGAGAGAGTGACCAGTGGGTGACATGGCCAGCATCAAAGGGCGCAGCTGAGACCAACGCCTCAGAAACAAGCAGGATCACCCCACGGTCCCGACCTCCCACAGCAAGGGTTCCCACCCTCCACCACAAACGCTTCCTTCCCTCCTCTCCCTCTTCCTCCCGCAGAGCTCAGAGATTGGACACTTTCCTCAGCCTGATAGAGGGAACTGATGGAACCGTAACGGGCATCTCTGCATCTCACTCATCAGAGGCTTGACTAGCACCCAACCCCGCTGCTGGCGTGAGACTGGCATCAGAGTGGATGGGTGTCCAGCTCCAAGCCCAGAACCTGCAGTGAAAGTCTGTGCAGGCTTATCACAGACAAACACAAACTGTCCCCCAGGCTGCCCGTCACCCCTTCCCAGGCCCTTAGGGATCCGGGTGCCAGACTATTAACCTCTGTTCCCAGTGACAAAAGTAAATCCATTTACATACAAATTTTTGAATTTCCTTTGTAATTTTTAATTCCATTTCACTTAGATACACCTTAGATTAACTGTTCTCCAGATACACAAATAACATCACCTGAGGCTGGGTGCGGTGGCTCATGCCCATAATCCCAGCACTCTGGGAGGGCAAGGTGGGAGGATCACTTGAGCCCAGGAGTTTGAGACCAGCCTGGGCAACACAGTGAGACCGCTGCCTCTACAAGAAATAAAACATTTAGCTGGGTGTGGTGGTATGTGCCTGCAGTCCCAGCTACTGGGGACGGCTGGAGGCTGGGAGGAAGAAGAGTGCCATGAGGAGTGGTGGAGTGCAGTGAGCCATGAACGCGCCACTACACTCCAGCCTGGGTGACAGAGCAAGAACCTGTCACTTCAAACAAACAAACAAACAAAAGAAGCCTGACTGGGTGCAGTGGCTGATATCTGTAATCTCAGCACTTTGGGAGGCTGAGGCAGGTGGATCACCTGAGGTCGGGAGTTCGAGACCAGCCTGGCCAACATGGTGAAACCCCGTCTCTACTAAAAATACAAAAAATTAGTGGGGCATGGTGGCGTGTGCCTGTAATCCCAGCTACTTGGGAGGCTGAGACAGGAGAATGGCTTGTACCTGGGAGGCGGAGATTGCAGTGAGCAAAGATGGCACCACTGCACTCCAGCCTGCGTGACAGAGCGAGACTCTGCCTCACAAAAAAAAAAAAAGCAGGTCTTGGCCAGGCGCAGAGGCTCACATCTGTAATCCCAGCACCTTGGGAAGCCGAAGTGGGGAGATCATGAGGTCAGGAGATCGAGAGCAGCCTGGCCAACATGGTGAAACTCTGTCTGTACTAAAAATACAAAAATTAGCTGGGCATGGTGGCACGTGCCTGTAATCCCAGGTACTTGGGAGGCTGAGGCAGGAGAATCGCTTGAACCAGGGAATTGGAGGTTGCAGTGGGCCAAGATTGTGCCACTGCATTTCAGCCTGGGTGACAGAACGAGACTCCGCCTCAAAAAAAACAAAAAACAAAAAAAAAAACAGGGTCTTGCTTTGTTACCACAATTCTCAAACTTGTGGGCTTACGTGATCCTCCACCTCGGCCTCTCAAAGTCCTGGGATTAGAGGCGTGAGCCATAGTGCCCGGCCCCGGAAATACTAATAGTAGCCAGCTTGCTGGTGCTCAAATGTTCATTTCTCTCGTCTTCCTTGAAAATAGATGTGCACCTGCTTTAACACTGTAAAGCAAAACACGAATGCCAACTGCAAACCAGCAAATAAACAAAAAATGAGAAGATAAAAAAAAGAAGAGGCATGCTATTTCCAGTCCAAAATACCTACGAAATACTCAAGTCAGGACATCTACAGACAAAAGGCTACTGGAAGTCCATCTCCAATATATCACTTTATGTCAAAATAGTTATTATTGACTTAGTGGGTATAAGAGAAGTGAAGGGGCCAGGGCCTGTGGCTACACCTGAGAGGCTACCCCAGCTCACCCCAGGGCGGCACTGGGCTGGAAGCTGGCCCCTTTCCCTCCCCGAAAAAACCACAGCCTCTGGCAGACGTGCAGGTGGCAAGAACATCAAAACAGGCTTTTTTTTTTTTTTTTTTTTTTGAGACAGAGTTTTGCTCTTGTTGCCCAGACTTAAGCGCAATCTTGGAGACGGAGTTTCCCTTTTGTCGCCCAGGCTGGAGTGCAATGGTGCGATCTTGCCTCACTGCAGCCTCCGCCTCTCGGATTCAAGCAATTCTCCTGCCTCGGCTCCCTGAGTAGCTGGGATTACAGGCACGCACCACCATGCCCAGCGAATTTTTTGTATTTTTAGTAGAGACATGGTTTCACCATGGCCAGGCTGGTCTTGAACTTCTGACCTCAGGTGATCCGCCCGCCTCAGCCTCTCAGAGTGCTGAGATTACAGGCGTGAGCCAATGTGCCCGGCCTGTTCTTTGTTTTTTGAGACAGAGTCTCACTCTATCACCCAGGCTGGAGTGCAGTGGTGCGATCTCTGCTCACTGAAACCTCCGCCTCCCGGGTTCAAGTGATTCTCCTGCCTCAGCCTCCCAAGCAGCTGGGATTACACATGCATGTCACCACGTCTGGCTAATTTTTGTACTTTTAATAGAGACAAGGTTTCACCATGTATGTGGGCCAGACTAGTCTCAAACTTCTGACCTCAGGTGATCTGCCTGCCTCAGCCTCCCAAAGTGCTGGGATTATAGGCGTGAGCCACTGCGCACAGCTGAAAACAGGTATTTTTAACAAGAACAGCAAGCCTCCCGACTCCCAAACATGCCCTGGGAGCTGGCTCCCCCGCCCACAGCAAACTCACCGCCACAGCCTTCAAGGACTGCACGATGATCCAGTGGATCTCGTCGAACAGCTTGCTGGTCACCTCCTTGCCGCGGGTGCTCTCCAGGTACAGCCGCAGGTTGCTCACTGTCCACTTGCCCCCATGGATGTGGTTGTAGTCCTCCTGGTGACAGGAAAGCGGGCAGGCATCCCTCAGGTTATGCACCCCAGAGGAACCCAGTGGAACCGTTGCATCCCCCAAGCATTTCTGGAGTGCCCCCTGGGTGTGGGCATGCAGCCACAAGGCAAACATCTGGACCCTTACCCCAGGGAGATCTGGGCCAGCTATTTTCCGTTTTGTTTTAAGATAGGGTCTCACTCCGTCCCCCAAGCTGGAGTGCAGTGGCATGACTTTGGTGCACTGCAGCCTTGACCTTTTGAGCTCAAGCGATCCTCTCACCTCAGCTTCCCAAGTAACTGGGACTACAGGCATGTGCCACCATGCCTGGCTGATTTTTTTTTTTTTTTTTTTTGAGTCAGAGTCTCGCTCTGCTGCCCAGGCTGGAGTGCTGTGGCCGGATCTCAGCTCACTGCAAGCTCCGCCTCCCGGGTTCACGCCATTCTCCTGCCTCAGCCTCCCTAGTAGCTGGGACTACAGGCGACCGCCACCTCGCCCAGCTAATTTTTTGTATTTTTTAGTAGAGACGGGGTTTCACCGTGTTAGCCAGGATGGTCTCGATCTCCTAACCTCGTGATCCGCCCGTCTCGGCCTCCCAAAGTGCTGGGATTACAGGCTTGAGCCACCGCGCCCAGCCACCTGGCTGATTTTTAAATTTGTTTAGAGAAGAGGTCTCACTATGTTGCCCAGACTGGTCTCGAACTCCTGGCCTCAAGTGATCCTCCTGCCTTGGCCTCCCAAAGTGTTGAGATTACAGGCATGAGCCACTGTGCCTGGCCACCTGGGCCTCCTATTATGTGGGTTTTTTTTTTTTTTTTTAAGACAGAGTCTCGGCCGGGCGCGGTGGCTCAAGCCTGTAATCCCAGCACTTTGGGAGGCCGAGACGGGCGGATCACGAGGTCAGGAGATCGAGACCATCCTGGCTAACGCAGTGAAACCCCATCTCTACTAAAAATACAAAAAACTAGCCGGGCGAGGTGGCGGGCGCCTGTAGTCCCAGCTACTCGGGAGGCTGAGGCGGGAGAATGGCGCAAACCCGGGAGGCGGAGCTTGCAGTGAGCTGAGATCGGGCCACTGCACTCCAGTCCGGGCGACAGAGCGAGACTCTGCCTCAAAAAAAAAAAAAAAAAAAAAGACAGAGTCTCTCTCTGTCGCCCAGGCTGGAGTGCAACGGCATGATCTCGGCTCACTGCACTATAAGCCACCGTGCCTGGCCTTACGTGGGTATTTTTAAATGCTCATCTCCCTAAGACTCTCAGGCTTAATCATTTATGCCTCACAGCACAGGCTGTGGAGTGCTGCTGGGATACCCTTCAAGACCAAGGCACTCGTTCTTCCAGCTGAGGCTCACCCTCACTGGGAGTGCCCTTGGCTTGAGGGAGCGCCTAATCCAGGGTGAAAGCCTCCCCAAGGTCAACAGCATATCATGTCTGGCTGACGCCATGTGTCAGGCCCTGCTCCCTCCAGGATAGCTCTGCAGGGCCACCCCCGCTCCACAGCGCCCCGGGGTGGGCGGAGGCCTCCACTGCAGTGACATCAGCTTGCTGACTTCTACCTCAGTCTTTCCTGGGGAAGCCAGCCTAAGACACGCCCGGGCTGCACACTGCAGTGTAAAAGCACCACACGCATAACTCTCCAACAACCTTGAAAAGTTGCCATTATTATTCCATTTCACAAAGGAGGCTGGGCTCAGAGCTGTTACCTGGCCAAGCTTTCCTCCTGGGCTGGGATGGGGCTGGGCCCCCAGCCCAAATGTTCTGAGCCAGTTCTGAGCTCTTCCTGTTTTGCCATCCCTGAAAATTATTCTCCATACAATGCTTGCCTTTGAAGGCAAAGAGCTAGAAAATACCCAAATGTATTACACTGTTAGGAGACTGCAATTTCATTTTCTAAGTATAAAGTGAGAACCATGAACTAAAACAAAATCAGCCTACTAACTGCTCGAGCAAACACCACTGACTGAAAGCAGATAAAAGGAGAATTAACCACATTTTAAAAGAAAGTCCAGGCACGGTGGCTCACGCCTGTAATCCCAGCACTTTGGGAAGCCAAGGTGAGAGGATCACCTGAAGTCAGGAGTTCGAGACCAGCCTGGCCAACGTGGTGAAACCTCGTCTCTACTAAAAACCCCAGCCAGGTGTGGTGGCACGCACCTATAACCCCAGTTACTTGGGGGGCTAAGGCAGGAGAATCACTTGAACCTGAGAGGCGGAGGCTGCAGTGAGCCAAGATCGCGCCACTGCACTCCAGCCTGGGTGACAGAGCAAGACTCTGTCTAAAAAAACTAATAATAATAAAGACATAAATAAAAAATAAAATTTGTAAAACTGACGCTTGCTTGGTTTGCTCTCAGGAAGACCTGAAGGGGAAGTGAGTTAGGCCAGTCACATGTGGAAACCACTTGGGCCCGGTAAACGGTGGCCATCGTCATCCCAACACCAGCGAGATGAACCCCTGGCTCCTGTTGGCAGCTATGGGCCCGGAGGGCTGGTGAGCTGCCCGCGTCACACAGAGGTAAGTGATGGAGTGATGGACGGAGGACCGAGTCCAGCCTCGTCTGAACACACTCTTCAGCAACTTCTTTTTTTTTTTTTTTTTTTTTTGAGGCAGAGTCTCGCTCTGTCGCCCGGACTGGAGTGCAGTGGCCGGATCTCAGCTCACTGCAAACTCCGCCTCCTGGGTTTACGCCATTCTCCTGCCTCAGCCTCCCTAATAGCTGGGACTACAGGCGCCCGCCACCTCGCCCTGGCTAGTTTTTGTATTTTTAGTAGAGACGGGGTTTCACCGTGTTAGCCAGGATGGTCTCGATCTCCTGACCTCGTGATCCGCCCGTCTCGGCCTCCCAAAGTGCTGGGATTACAGGCTTGAGCCACCGCGCCCAGCCCAGCAACTTCTTCAGAAATGCATATTTCATCCCAATACTCACTCTCTTTCTCCTCAAATTAGAAAAAAGATCAGAGCATTCAAGGCTTCCATTCAAAGAAGACTCAAAACAAAGAAAGAGTCTATCATAAAGAAACGAGACTTTTGGTTTGTGTTGGGGTGAAATGAGAGCCCCAAACCTGAACCGGGCCCACAAAGCCCTGTGTGTCTGCCCTCGCTGGCCTCTCCAGTCCCTGCCCATCCACTGTCCTCACGCCAGGGGCTCCCGCCACCTTGGCGTCCTTTCAGCCCCTGTGATGCTCGCTCTGGCAACGGCCTGGGCACATGCTGTACCCACCACTTTGGAACCTTCCCTGCCTCCTCTGGATTATCCCAACTCATGCTTCAGATCTCGGCTCCAGCACTGCTTTGCAGGGAAGCCTTCTCCAACCACTGGACGAGGGGCTTCTTTTGTTCCATGCTCTAGATGTGTGTTCTTCACTTTCAGAGTAAGCAGCTCAGTTTGTAATTTCATGTTCATCAGGGTGATCAGTTGATGACTATCTCCCCTGGAAGCTCTGCGATCCATGAGAGTAGGTACTAAGGTAGGCTTTGCCTATCACTGTGTCCTGGGCACTCAGAAGGGAACCAACTCACATAGGTGCTCAATGCGTACAGATGCCCCTTGGTGGGGTTATGTCCAGATAAGCCCAAAGCAAGTTGAAAATATCATCAATTGAAAGCGCACTTGGCCGGGGGCCTCTAATCCCAGCACTTTGGAAGGCCGATGCAGGCAGATCACCTGAGGTCAGGAGTTTGAGACCAGCCTGACCAACATGGAGGAAACCCCGTCTCTGCCAAAAATACAAAATTAGCCAGGCATGGTGGCGCATGCCTGTAATCCCAGCTACTCAGGAGGCTGAGGTAGGAGAATCACTTGAACTCGGGAGGCAGACGTTGCAGTGAGCCAAGATCGCACCACTGCACTCCAGCCTGGGCAACAGAGTGAGACTCCACCTCAAAAAGAAAAAAAAAAGTGCATTTAATACACCTAACCCACTGAATATCATAGCCTTGCCTATCTAAAACATGCTCAGAATACTTACAATAGCCTGAAGTTGGGCAAAATCATCTAACACAAAGCCTATTTTATAATAAAGTGTAAACTACCTCAGGTAATTTATTGACTACTGTACTCAAAGAAAAAATAATGGTTGCATGGGTACTTGAAGTACGGTTCCTACTGAATGCACGTCGCTTTCACAACCCTGGACGCTTGAAAAATTGTAAGTTGAGGCAGGGTACCTCAGGGACAGTCTAAACAGAAGCCACCTCATGACATCCTCCCGCAGTCCCGCCAGGTAATACTACGACTTCCTTTTATAAATGGAGAAACTGAGGCTCTGAGAGTTACACTGACTTGCCCGAGGCCACAGAACTAGAAAGGCAGGGCTTGAGCCTGCTGCCTTCTTTCTCCAGGTGCCCCCCCACAGCCCCGGGCATTCAGCTGATGCACCCCATGCCAGCCCGCCTGATCTGATGCCTAGAGCCTCCCAGTCCCATCAGTGCCAGGCCTTAGACCAGGACACTCTTCAAGTATCACTCCTATACCCACCCTGTTCTTGCAAAAACGGAAGAAAGAAACCCATAAAGTTGGTCTTTTTTCTTTTTTTTGGAGACAGAGTCTCGCTCAGTTATCCAGGCTGGAGTACAATGGTGCTATCCTGGCTCACTGCAACCTCTGCCTCCCGATTCACAGTGATTCTCCTGTCTCAGCCTCCCCAGTAGCTGGAATTACAGGCACCAGCCACCATGGTAATTTCTGTATTTTTTTTTTAGTACAGAAAAAAAGGCTGCAGTGAGCCAAGATCGTGCCACTGCACTGTCTTTTAGTAGAGACAGGGTTTCATTGTGTTGGTCAGGCTGGTCTTGAACCCCTGACCTCAGGTGATCCACCCGCCTCAGCCTCCCAAAGTGCTGGGATTACAAGCGTGAGCCACCGTGCCCGGCCTGAAAGTCAGTCCATTTCTGTAAGCACGAATGAAAGGACGCACTCACCCCGTGTTTCTGGATGGCGACGTTGGTGAGATGAACGAACATGTTGTCCAGCTCACTGGTACTCGGGGTGTATTTCACTGTGCAAAACCGGCAAAACCCAAGCTTATACCTAGGTGGGAATGTAGATTAATTCAAACTCTGAGGAGAAACACAAAGACAAGACACCACTTCATTCTCTAAGAAGAGCTGCTTTTGTGTGTGTGATTTACGCGACTCACATTAGCATCAGGCCTGACTGCTCTTACTTCCCTCAATCCCTGCCCCGTGCCAGGCACCGCACATGCACTGTTTCACCAGACCTCACAATGGTGCTAAGAAGAAAGATGTTTTGGGTAAAAACACAATCAAGAGGGAACCAAAACCTTAGGGATGCTTACATGTAACAGCGTAGCGGACGGTACGTGGACACCAGAACGTACAAGCGCAGGTCGAACTTCCTCCCGCCAATTAGTAACGGGTTGTTGATATAGAGAGAGATCACATAGGCTTCTTTATTAGATTGAGACACAAACCTAAATATGGTAGAAAAAGTAAAAATTAGACAGTAAAAGATGGAATACCGAAGACACAATCCATGAAAGGAGTAACTGATAAGCTGGACTTCATTAAAATTAAAAAATTAAGGCCGGGCGCGGTGGCTCAAGCCTGTAATCCCAGCACTTTGGGAGGCCGAGACGGGCGGATCACGAGGTCAGGAGATCGAGACCATCCTGGCTAATACAGTGAAACCCCGTCTCTACTAAAAAAATACAAAAAACGGGCCGGGCGCGGTGGCTCAAGCCTGTAATCCCAGCACTTTGGGAGGCCGAGACGGGCGGATCACGAGGTCAGGAGATCGAGACCATCCTGGCTAACATGGTGAAACCCCGTCTCTACTAAAAAAAAATACAAAAAGCTAGCCGGGCGAGGTGGTGGGCGCCTGTAGTCCCAGCTACTCGGGAGGCTGAGGCAGGAGAATGGCCTAAACCCGGGAGGCGGAGCTTGCAGTGAGCTGAGATCCGGCCACTGCACTCCAGCCCGGGCGACAGAGCAAGACTCCGTCTCCAAAAAAAAAAAAAAAAATACAAAAAACTAGCTGGGCGCGGTGGCGGGCGCCTGTAGTCCCAGCTACTCCGGAGGCTGAGGCAGGAGAATGGCGGGAACCCGGGAGGCGGAGCTTGCAGTGAGCTGAGATCTGGCCACTGCACTCCAGCCTGGGCAACAGAGCGAGACTCCGTCTCAAAAAAAAAAAAAATTAGAGTTTCGGCCAGGAGCGGTGGCTCACATCTATAATCCCAGCACTTTGGGAGCCCGAGGCAGGTGCATCACTTCAGGTCAGGAGTTCCGGTCAGCATGGTGAAACCCTGTCTCTACTAAAAAGAAAAAAAATTAGCCAGGTATGGTGGTATGTGCCTGTAATCCCAGATACTCAGGAGGCTGAGGCATTAGAATCACTTTAACCTGGCCGGGCGCGGTGGCTGATGCCTGTAATCCCAGCACTTTGGGAGGCCGAGGCGGGCGGATCATGAGGTCAGGAGATCGAGACCATCCTGGCTAACACGGTGAAACCCCGTCTCCACTAAAAACACAAAAAGTTAGCCAGGCATGGTGGTGGGCACCTGTAGTCCCAGCTACTCAGGAGGCTGAGGCAGGAGAATGGTGTGAATCCAGGAGGTGGAGCTTGCAGTGAGTCGAGATTGCACCACTGCACTCCAGCCTGGGCGACAGAGCGAGACTCCATCTCAAAAAATAAATAAATAAATAAATAGAATCACTTGAATCCGAGAGGTGGAGGTTGCAGTGAGCTGAGATTGCACCACTGCACTCCATACTGGGTGACACAGCAAGACTCCATCTCAAATAAATAAGTAACTAACTAACTAACTAACTAAAGACAGTAAAAATATCTGTGGTTGCCACAGACTAGGGATAAACAGGCAGAGCACAGAGGATTTTGAGGGCAGCGAAACTACTCTGTATGTTACTATAATGGTGGATCTGGCCGGGCGCGGTGTCTCATGCCTGTAATTCCAGCACTTTGGGAGGCCGAGGCAGATGGACCACCTGAGGTCAGGAGTTCGAGACCAGCCTGGCCAACATGATGAAACCCTGTCTCTACTAAAAATACAAAAAAGAGCCAGGCATGGGGGCAGGCACCTGTAATTCCAGCTATTCAAGAGGCTGAGGCAGAAGAATCGCTTGAACCTGGGAGGCAGAGGCTGCAGTGAACCAAGATCCTGCCACTGCACTCCAGCCTGGGCAACAGAGCGAGACTCTATCTCAAAAAATAAATAAATAGGCCGGGCGCGGTGGCTCAAGCCTGTAATCCCAGCACTTTGGGAGGCCGAGATGGGTGGATCACGAGGTCAGGAGATCGAGACCATCCTGGCTAACACGGTGAAACCCCGTCTCTACTAAAAAATACAAAAAACTAGCCGGGTGAGGTGGCGGGTGCCTGTAGTCCCAGCTACTTGGGAGGCTGAGGCAGGAGAATGGCATGAACCCGAGAGGAGGAGCTTGCAGTGAGCTGAGATCCAGCCACTGCATTCCAGCCTGGGTGACAGAGCAAGACTCCGTCTCAAAAAAAAATAAAATTAAATAAATAAATAAATAAATAAATAAAATAATGGTGGATCCATGTCACTATACATTTGTCTAAGCTCCCAAAATGGACAACACTAAGAGTGAACCCTGATGTAAACGATGGCCTTTGGGTGATGATGGGCTAGTGTCAGTCTGCCAATTTTTATTTATATATATATATAAATATATATATTTATATATTTATATAGGAGGCAGGAGAATCATCTGAACCCAGGAAGTGGAGGTTGCAGTGAGCTGAGATTGCACCACTGTACTCTAACCTGGGCGACAGAGTGAGACTCCATCTCAAAAAAAAAAAAAAAAAAGTAAACATACTATAAAATGAGAAGGTGTCCCCCGTTACCCTGGGAACTCCTGACAAGTGAGTCATCTCCCCACTGGAAAAGGATCAGAAGGAAGCTTTGCCCCCAGTGGGCCCCAGGCACTTCTGAGCAGCTGAGATGAAACAAAGACAAAGAGAAGCCAGCAGACCCAGGCCCCTGAGCTCGCCACGAGGCCACTGCCCCACCGCTTGCTCGGCTGTGCCCAGCTCCTCCCAGATGCTTCATACTTCACGTGTGTTAACTTGTTCCATCCCCACCACAACCCCATGGCGGTGGTGCTGCTGGTGTCCCCAGTTTACTCAGATGGAGAATGTAAGACACGGACAGTCTGAAGAACAAAATATGCTTAGCCAGTTTGTGTGAGACTGGGCTTCAAACCCAGGACCCCAAGTCCCAAGACTTCGGCAGGTGCCTTGCTGCCTCAGAACCACCACGACTGAGTGGTTCTCACACCAGCCTGTAATCGAAAACCGGCTGCAGGCCTTGGCCCATGACCCTCACCCTTCTTCATGGCCTGCCTTGGGCAGAGTCTGGGACTAATCACACGAAGACAGCCACAGAGCCCCACTGTGACGCCATGTGACAGATGACACACGCCTGCAAAAGCAAGCATGGGCTGTGTGGCTCGTGGCCAAAGACCACAGAACAGGCCGGGTACAGTGGCTCATGCCTGTAATCCCAACACTTTGGGAGGCCGAGGCGGGCGGATCACCCTGAGGTCAGGAGTTCGAGACCAGCCTGGCTAACAGGGAAAATCCCCACCTCTCTCTTTCTTATTTTAGACAGAGTCTCACTCTGTCACCCAGGCTGGAGTGCATGGCGCGATCGCAGCTCACTGCAACCTCTGCCTCCCGGGTTCAAGCGATTCTCCTGCCTCAGCCCCCTCAGTAACTGGGATTACAGGCACCTGCCACCTCACCCAGCTAATTTTTTTTTTTTTTTTTTTTTTTTTTTTGTATTTTTAGTAGAGACGGAGTTTTGCCATCTTGGCCAGGCTGGTCTTCATCTCCTGACCTCGTGACCCACCCACCTCGGCCTCCCAAAGGGCTGGGATTATAGGCATGAGCCACCATGCCCGGCCGCAAAACCCCATCTCTATTAATAAAAACAAAAAAAAACTCTATTAAAAAATATACAAAAATTAGCTGTGCGTGGTGATGCGTGCCTGTAATCCTAGCTACTCGAGAGACTGAAGCAAGAGAATCACTTGAACCCAGAAGGCGGACGTTGCAGTGAGCTGAGATTGCGCCACTGTACTCCTGCCTGGGTCAGAGCAAGACTCTGTCAAAAAAGCAAACAAAAATCACAGGCCGCACGCGGTGGCTCAAGCCTGTAATCCCAGCACTTTGGGAAGCCGAGACGGGCGGATCACAAGGTCAGGAGATCGAGACCATCCTGGCTAACACAGTGAAACCCGTCTCTACTAAAAAACACAAAAAACTAGGCCGGGCGCGGTGGCTCAAGCCTGTAATCCCAGCACTTTGGGAGGCCGAGACGGGCGGATCACAAGGTCAGGAGATCAAGACCATCCTGGCGAACACAGTGAAACCCCGTCTCTACTAAAAATACAAAAAACTAGCCGGGCGAGGTGGCGGGCACCTGTAGTCCCAGCTACTTGGGAGCCTGAGGCAGGAGAATGGCGGGAACCCGGGAGGCGGAGCTTGCAGTGAGCTGAGATCCGGCCACTGCACTCCAGCCTGGGCGACAGAGCAAGACTCTGCCTCAAAAAAAAAAAAAAAAAAAAACTAGCCGGGCATGGTGGTGGGCACCCGTAGTCCCAGCTACTCGGGAGGCTGAGGCAGGAGAATGGCGTGAACCCGGGAGGCAGAGCTTGCAGTGAGCTGAGATCCAGCCACTGCACTCCAGCCTGGGCAACAGAGCGAGACTCTGTTTCAAAAAAAAAAAAAAAAAGAAAAGAAAAGAAAACCACAAAGACCGCAGAACGGCATCAAACAGTGAACTGGGAACTGGCACACAAAGCACGTGGCTGCCCACACTTACGAAGACGTCTTGCTGTCCCGGGACCACTTTTTGATCTGTGAGAGCTTGTTGATAAGGAAGATGCCCTTTCCCTGGGCCTTGCCACAAGGCTTCATGATCCAGGTGCTGGACGGGCTCTTCCGGAACTCCTCTACAAACAGGTTGTAGTCAGCAGGCAGCATATAGGTGACAGGAACAAAGTCTGCAAAGCAAAGATACCCAGCGCTGGTAAGCGGCCAGCCCAGCAGTGGCCATGAACAGAAAGATCTTGCCCCTGCCTTTCCAGGGTCTATGGGCTTAGTGCCCCCCACCGCAACCCAGCAGCTAACAGAACAAGGGCCTCTGCTGCACAATCGCTGGGCAACACTCAGAAGTTACATTTACAGAGCCTACCTAAGCACCTTACAAACCTGTATTTTTCAATCCCCACGGCTACCTGGGAGCTCCTGTAAATAAACCCTGTAATAATTCCCATTTAGCAGATGAGGAAACTGACACCCAGGGAGGTCAGTTAGAGAATTCTGCCCAGGTTTGTGAAGGAATCTGAAACTATTCAGTCCAGCTTTTATCCCGGACTGGACAGGGACACACTGTCTTTCCTGGGTATAGCCAGGCACAGTCATGAGCCCTCGTGGCAGCCTGTGGCTCAAGAAGTGTTTCCCCGGGCCGAGTACTGAGGGCATCCTCTGGCTTACACAAAGTCCATGCCGGCTGGGCGTGGTGGCTCATGCCTCTAATCCCAGCATTTTGGGAGGCCGAGGCGGGTAGATCACAAGGTCAGGAGTTCGAGATCAGCCTGGCCAATATGGTGAAATCCCGTCTCTACTAAAAATACAAAAAGAAATTAGCCAGGCATGGTGGTGGGCACGTGGAGTCACAGCTACTCGGGAGGCCGAGGCAGGAGAATTGCTTGAACCCGGAAGGAGAAGGTTGCAGTGAGCTAAGATCACACCACTGCACTCCAGCCTGGGTGACAGAGTGAGACTCCATTTCAAAGAAAAGAAAAAAAAGTCCATGCCAGGCAATTCCCAAGGCACTCACAGTAACTAGGATCCCAAACTCAGGCCCCTCCTGCTCCCTCATTCTGGAGACACCTGAAATGAAACAGGTGCCACCACAACTCGCGTGGACATACTCATGCATCAAAGCCAACAGTCACCACCTCAGCGCCTCGTGCCCCAAAGAAACAATTCAGCTGTTTACTGAAAACATGAGCCGGTGGAAAAGGCACAAACCCAGATAGAGGTATTTTCCATTTTCATCTTTTTCTGCCAGGGGACTCCCTTCTTTCTCCAGCTCCTTCCTGTATCTTTTGATGTTCTTCACCATCAGGTCCTTCCGGGTCAGTTCATAGTGGTTTGGAAAATGGTTGACTATTTGGTCATCTGAGAGCCGATATCCAGTTTCGACGCTGAACACATTTCGGATGGTTTGCACACTCATCCTGAAAGAGATGAGCAGGACAGATGCTGGGCAGTGACGTCTGTGTGGCAGGAGCCCTTGTTCCCGTCCCTGCAAACACCCTGAACCCTCAGCACCCTTCCCCACTACTCCCACATCCCCCGGCACCTGAGCCAGGGGCTGCCCAGCCCATAGCAGCACAGAACAGGTGCCCAGGGACAGGCCAGGACCCAAGCTGTGTGAGGGCCAGGAGCTGTGCTGATTCTGTACCCTGAGCTGCTTCCCTCTCTGGCCCAGAGCAGGGGCTCAATAGATGTTTACTGATTAGTGATAACACGGATTAATGATAACACTGTCAACAAATATACCCTTTTCAGACTCTGAAGTCAGGAAACTCATTTAAACAGGATCTGTACCCAAATTCAGGAAGGTCAAGGACCCTTTCAAAACAAAATCACAGGGGTTAGTTACGGTCCCTGAGTCAGTACTTGATATTCTTGCAGAGTCAGCTGAAGGTGCAAGTCTGGGACAACAGAGTTGAAAGAGAAATGGATTCCTTCCAAGCCTCTGAGAAAGCCACGGTCTCCCTGCCACACGCCCGTCCTCACCACACCCGCTGAGAAGCAGGGAAGGGGTACGGAGGAAGAGCTGGCCCCGCCCAGAGCCAGAGTCACAAAACATGGCAAGTGGCCCCAGCCTACCCCCACCCCACAGCACCACCCTAGAGAAGGTGCCCAGAGCCCCCAAAGGGTTGCTGTGGATTCCAAGATGGCTAGAATAAAGGGAATCTTTTTTGACTTTTTATTATGGAAAACCTCCACCACACTCAGAAGGAGAGAGAAAGCGTTGAGGGACCCCCATTGCCCCATTCCCCAGTTAATAGCACGTGGCCAGTCTCGTTTAGTCTGAACCTCCACCTCACTCAGCACTGGCATGTTCTGAACCAATTCCCAGACATCATATTAGTTCATCCAAAGCATTTCTGTAAGATTCTCTAATGGTTCAAGACTCCATTTTCTATTATGTGATATCCTATTTTATATAATTATCAGAACTAAAAAAGTATGTATGTATGTATGTATGTATTTATATATTTTTGAGACAGGGTCTCACTCTGTTGCCCAGGTTGGGGTGTCATGACTTGATCTTGGTGTGATCTCGGCCTCCCAGGCTCAAGCAATCCTCCTACCTCAGCCTCCCAAGTAGCTGGTACTACAGGAAGGAGCCACTGTGTCCAGCTAAATTTTTATAGTTTTTTTTGTAGAGACGGGGTTTTGCCATGTTGCCCAGGCTGGTCTCAAACTCCTGGACTCAACTGATCCTCCTGCCTCAGCCTCCCAAAGTGCTGCAATTACAGGCATGAGCCACCACGCTTGGCAACGGCAGGAATACTTCTATAGGGACAACCTTCCCTTCATCAACAATCTAGATGCCTCAAGAACAGTTCATACACAAAACACAGAATCAGTGCTTAATTCCTTCCCTTTATTTATCAGTTTTTCAAAGTAAAGAGCTGGCCAGGCGCAGTGGTTCACCTCTGTAATCCAACACTTTTGTTTTATTTTGGTTTTGTTTTGTTTGTTTTTTGAGATGGAGTCTTACTCTGTTGCCCAGGCTGGAGTGTAATGGCATGATTTTGGCTCACTGCAACCTCTGCCTCGTAGGTTCGAGCCATTCTCCTGCCTCAGCCTCCTGAGTAGCTGGGACTACAGGCGTGCGCCACCACGCCCAGCTAATTTTTGTATTTTTAGTAGAGATGGGGTTTTGCCATGTTGCCCAGGCTGGTCTCGAACTCCTGACCTCAGGTGATCTGCCTGCCTTGGCTTCCCACAGTGCTGGGATTACAGGCATGAGCCACCATGCTGGCCTATAATCCAGCACATTGGAAGGCTGAGAATTGGGGCAGTGTTCAGCTGAGCACTTTTTTTTTTTTCTTTTTGGGACAGAATCTCACTCTGTCGTCCAGGCTGGAGTGCAGTGGTGCGATCTCAGCTAACTGCAAGCTCCGCCTCCCGGCTTCACGCCAGCCACTCTCTTGCCTCAGCCTCCCAAGTAGCTGGGACTACAGGTGCCCGCCACCACGCCTGGCTAATTTTTTGTATATTTAGTAGAGGTGGGGTTTCACTGTGTTAGCCAGGATGGTCTCGATCTCCTGACCTCGTGATCCGCCTGCCTTGGCTTCCCAAAGTGCTGGGATTACAGGCTTGTGCCACCAAGCCAGCCTCAGCTGAGCAATTCTACTCCTCTTTGTGGTACTGACTGAGGTTATTCAGAAGTTTAGAGCCAGTCGATGGGATGAGCTGGGGGTCCCAGAAGGTTTTCTTCATGTCTGGCACCTTGACTGGCCTAGCTGGAGGCTGGAAAGTGGGCACAGCTGCACTGCCATGTACAAAACCTACCTGTGACTGCTGTGGCACAAGGGCTTGAGGATGGCACCTTCTCACAGGACAGCTCAGGGCACTCGCATGTTTCCAATAGAGGAACTGGCCTGGGCCCAGGCCTGTGTGATTTTTACTGTATTCCACTGGTCAATGTGGTCAAAGAGTCTTTCACGAGAAAATGACAAAGACCTCAACTTTACAGTGAAGCAGTGGCAAGAACTTTGCAGCCATCTTTATTTTCTCTCTCTCTTTCTTTCTTTTAGAGACAGGGTCTCGCTCTGTGGCCCAGGCTAGAGTGCAGTAGCACAGTCAAGGCTCACTGGAGTCTTGACCTCCTGGGCTCAAGCAAGCCTCCCACCTGAGCCTCACAAGTAGCTAGGGCTACAGGCACGAACCACTACGCCTGGATAATGTTCGTATTTGTTTGTAGAGATGAGGTTTCACCATTTGCACAGGCTGGTGTCAAACTCCTGGGCTCAAGAGATCTGTCTGCCTCTACCTCCCAAAAGGCTGGGATTACAGGCATGAGCCACTGCACCCAGGCACCCCACCACCCAGCTAATTTTTTTTTTGAGACAGGGTCTCAGTATATTGCCCAGGCTGGTCTCAAACTCTTCCCAAAGTGCTGGGATTACAGGCATGAGCCACTGTGCCCAAGAGTTCTATGCCCTGGCCTATGGCCATCTTTAACCTGCCACGTGTGGTGGCGCCTGTAATCCCAGGTACTTGGGAGTCTGAGGCAGGAGAATCATTTGAACCCAGGAGGCGGAGACTGCAGTGAGCTGAGATGGCACCATTGCACTCCAGCCTGGGTGACAGAGCAAGACTGTCCTGTCCTCTGGCCCAACTATAATGCACGCTCACTGGAAGGGGAGGGCTGAGGCTCTTGTTTCTCACCCGAATTCCCCACAGGGTTGCTGAGCTGAAACATCCCAGACTTCATACCCCAGGCCGAACACAGTGACGCGGGAACACACCACAACACATTCTCTCACAAAGAGCCTTAAGGAAACGTGTGCGGGGAGACAGCACAACGACGGGAGACACCAGCTCTGAGGCCACTCGCTGCAGGGCACTGGAATTAGTAAAACCGATACGTAAGTCTCAGAGAAACAACCCAGCCCTGCTGCGCGTGCTTACCAGTAAAAATTCCAATCCTCGTTCTCTGTCACTTGGACCCATCCTCTCTTTTCAAAGTTATTGATCAGCACTGACTTCTCGATATCAGTGACCCATTTTACTTTTCCTGCCATAATCCTGGAAGAGATCAAGATATCAGAGCCACAAAACTTCAACAACTCACTTTCCTTTAAACCCAAGGAATCCTCTCAACAGCACGCCCCACTCAACACTCGATCTTACCCTGCCAGTGGGTCTCCACCAGGGGTGAGTCCGTCTCCCAGGGGACACCTGGTACTGTCTTGAGACAGTCTGGTTGTCATGACTGGGGGGTGCCTCTGGCGTCGGACATGTCTGGGCCAGGGATGCCACTCAACATCCGACTGCACAGATGACCCCTCACAACCAGTCACCCAGCCCCAAATGTCAACTGTGCCAAGGCTGAGAAACCCTGGTCTGGTGGGAGAAACAGGCAGCCAGCAAGTCGCCACCCGGGAGTATTCAACTGCAAAAGTGCCAGGAGCCACAAAGGAGGGGCACACGGGGCTCTGAGAGCCAGAGGCAAGGCAGCTGGGGAGGGCTGCCCTGAGAAGGGAACCCTCGGGCCTCGGACCGACTTCCGATGGGTGAGTGGGGGTCGGCACGCCTGTCCCATGTCCCTCCAGGCACTGCCTGTCTCCCTACTTCAAGTCACCCTCTGTAACTGCGGAGTGACCGTAAAGTGTTTATCTGGACTGGGCGTGGTGGCTCACACCTGTAATCGCAAAACTTTGGGAGGCTGAGGCAGGCAGATCAGATCGCCTGAGGTCGGGAGTTCAAGACCAGTGTGGCCAACATGGTGAAACCCCGTCTCTACTAAAAATACAAAAATTAGCCAGGTGTGGTGGTGCGCACCTATAATCCCAACTACTCAAGAGGTTGAGGCAGGAGAATCACTTGAACCCGGGAAGCAGAGGTTGTGGTGAGCCGAAATCGTGCTACTGCCCTCCAGCCTGGGCAACAGAGCAAGACTCCATCTCAAAAAATAAAAATAGGCTGGGCGCGGTGGCTCATGACTGTAATCCCAACACTTTGGGAGGCCAAAGCAGGCAGATCACAAGGTCAGGAGATCGAGACCATCCTGGCTAACACGGTGAAACCCCTTCTCTACTAAAAATATAAAAAATTAGCCAGGCGTGGTGGCACGTGCCTGTAATCCCAGCTACTTAGGAGTCTGAGGTAGGAGAATCACTTGAACCCAGGAGGCGGAGGATGCAGTGGGCAGAGATTGTGCCACTGCACTCCAGCCTGGGTGATAGAGCGAGACTCCATCTCTAAATAAATAAATTAATAAATTAATTAATTAATTAAATTAAAAAATTTTTTTAAAAAGTGTTTATCTGACTACATCACTCCCATTTAATAACCTCCATGACTCCCCATGGTACTTAAACACACAGACCCCTTGCCCTCACCTGCTTCTCCAGGTCCACCTCACACCACCTTCTCCTTTACCCTCTGTTCTGCCACCCTGGGCTTCTCCACCCACACTCTCTCCTGCCACAGGCCTCACACACACTGTGTCCCTCCGCCTGCAGCATGCTGCCCTCACTCTCTGCCTGGCTAAGCTGCCTCCCGCTCATCTGCCAGCATAAATGAATGTCGCTTGCTCCACTAAGTCTCCCTGACCCTCCAAACCAGGTGCTGGACCCCTCGGCACCCCAGAGCTCTGTATTAAGCACCTGCTGTCCCTGCTGGGGGCCAGGGAGCTGGCTTGCTTTCTTCTTCACTGCTATGTGCCCAGGGCCCAGCTCCATGCCTGGCATGGGAGGGATGCTCAGATCAGACAGACAGACTGGCTGCAGTCCCAGGCCTGTCAGCGCCACTGTGGGACTCGGAGCTGTAACAGTTACAAGAGGACTCTAGACCTCGGTTTGCTCTGAAAAGTCTAGTTTTCAAACTGCTCGGGCAGCCCAAGATTCAAGGCTCCCACCCCAGCTCAGACCAGGAAGGCTACAGGAGCTGCCTCTCCACCCTGGTGACCCCCACACCGCAGGCATCTGGCCTGTACAACTCACACGTTGTACTTAAGACAATCCTCTGGCCGGGTGTGGTGACTCACGCTTGTAATTCCAGCACTTTGGGAGGCCAAGGCGGGCAGATCACAAGTTCAGGAGATCGAGACCATCCTGGCTAACACGGTGAAACCCCGTCTCTACTAAAAAAAAAAATACAAAAAATTAGCCGGGCACAGTGGCAGGTGCCTGTAGTCCCAGCCACTCGGGAGGCTGAGGCAGAAGAATGGCGTGAACCCGGGAGGCGGAGCTTGCAGTGAGCCGAGATCACGCCACTGCACTCCAGCCTGGGCGACAGAGCGAGACTCCATCTCACAAAAAAAAAAAAAAAAAAAAAAGAGCTTGTGTAAGAACCAGACTCAGCTGGGTGCGGTGGCTCACGCCTACAATCCCAGCACTTTGGGAGGCCAAGGTGGGTGGATCACCTGAGGTCAGGAGTTCAAGAACAGCCTGGCCAACATACGAAACCCCATCTCTAATAAAAATACAAAAATTAGCCAGGCACGGTGGCGCACGCCTGTAATCCCAGCTACTCAGGAGGCTGAGGCAGGAGAATTGCTTGAACCCGAGAGGCAGAGGTTATAGTGAGCCAAGATCGCACCATTGCACTCTAGCCTTGGTGACAGAGCAAGACTGTCAGAAAAAAAAAAGAAAAAAGAGAGGGGAGGGGAGGGGAGGGGGAGGGGAGGGGAGGGGAGGGGAGGGGAGGGGAGGGGAGGGGGAGGGGAGGGGAGGGGAGGGGAGGGGAGGGGGAGGGGAGGGGAGGGGAGGAGAGGAGAGGAGAGGAGAGGAGAGGAGAGGAGAGGAGAGGAGAGGAGAGGAGAGAAGAGGCCGGGCACGGTGGCTCACGCCTGTAATCCCAGCACTTTGGGAGGCCGAGGTGGGCGGATCACGAGCTTAGGAGATCGAGACCATCCTGGCTAACACAGTGAAACCCTGTCTCTACTAAAAAAAATACAAAAAATGAGCCAGGCGTACTGGTACGGGCCTGTAGTCCCAGCTACTCGGGAGGCTGAGGCAGGAGAATGGCGTGAACCCGGGAGGTGGAGCTTGCAGTAAGCGAGATCGCGCCACTGCACTCCAGCCTGGGTGACAGAGCAAGACTCCGTCTCAAAAAAAGAAAAGAAGAGAAGAGAAGAGAAGAAAAGAAAAGGAACCAGACTCAAGGGAATCCTGGTGCCCTGATTCAAAGCCAGGGTGATACTACTTCTAAAGTGCCACCTCTCTCCACACAGCCCGTCACTTCCCTCTGTGAACCTGGCCTTTGGCAGGATGATGACAACACCCAGGTCACAGGGTCAACAAGCAATAAATAGAATTGCTCTCTGGAAGCTACAAGGTGCTGTATAAAGGACTGCTGTTAGGTGATCGGTCACGGTGCACGTGGAACCTCAGCAGTGGAACCTCAGCAGTCACAGCAAGATGACAGTATAAGCACAAGGGCCGCACCGCAGTGCATGAGCCAATCCCACACCCCTCACACCCGCAGACACGGGGTCCATGGAAGCCGCACCCCAGAACATGAGCCAATGCCACACCACTCACACCCGCAAACATGGGGGCCACGGGAGCCGCACCCCAGAGCATAAGCCCATCCCACACCCCTCACACCTGGAGACAAGGGGGCCACAGAAGCCACATCCCAGAACATGAGCCGATCCCACACCCCTCACACCCGTAGACACGGGGGCCACGGGAGCCGCACCCCAGAACATGAGGCGATCCCACACCCCTCACACCCGTAGACACGGGGGCCACGGGAACCGCACCCCAGAGCGTGAGCCGATCCCACACCCCTCACATCTGCAGACAAGGGAGCCACGCCAATGGCTCAGGGGACTTCTCGTTTCCACTATGTGATTTCAGCCTCCACAGCCGTGATTTCCTGATGAATCCTGCTTGCGGCCTGGGGACCCCCAAACCACCGCCGTCCAGGCTGCATGGTTCACACGTTGTACTTAAAGCAAGCATCTTAGTGGGTGACCTCACACCAGCCACTGACATCTACCTGGAGGTGATAGAAGAGTAGTGACTGGAGACCAGGAAGGCTATGCGCAATTCTCACACAGTGCTTCCCCAGGCCTCACGCTTCCAGGTGTGAGACCCCAAACCCACCGAGACAGACGGGCCAAACATCCTCATCCACATTTCACTAAGCAAGTGAGGCAGGCGCTTTAGCCAGACCATCAGGTGTCTCTCTCTCCCACCGTGCGGACAAACGGTCCCTCAGGGGCCGTCTCAGGCTGTACCTACCATAGGCACTGACGGAGCACCACTGGCGACGCCCACGCTCACCTCGGTGTCACTGACGTCACTGACGCTGGCCCCTCCTTCTTCCCTAAAAGTTAACACACAGACGAAATGTACATCGCACACATTAAGAAGACACTCTTTCACCATGTTTTGTTTTTGTTTTTTTGAGACAGGTTCTCACTCTGCTCACCCAGGCTGAAGTGCAGTGGTACGATCTCGACTCCCTGCAATCTCCGCCTCCCGGGTTTAAGCAGTTCTCCTGCCTGAGCCTCCTGAGTAGCTGCGACTACAGGCGAGTGCCACCACACCAACCTAATTTTTGTATTTTTTTTTGTAGAGACCAGGTTTCCCCGTGTTGGCCAGGCTGGTCTCGAACTCCCAGGCTCTAGCGATCTGTCCACCTCAGCCTCCCAAAGTGCTGGATTTATAGGCGTGAGCCACCGCGCCTGGCCTCTTTAACCATTTTAAGAATACTATGGGCCGGGCGCGGTGGCTCAAGCCTGTAATCCCAGCACTTTGGGAGGCCGAGACGGGCAGATCACGAGGTCAGAAGATCGAGACCATCCTGGCTAACACGGTGAAACCCCGTCTCTACTAAAAATACAAAAAAAACTAGCCGGGCGAGGTGGCGGCGCCTGTAGTCCCAGCTACTCAGGAGGCTGAGGCAGGAGAATGGTGTGAACCCAGGAGGCGGAGCTTGCAGTGAGCTGAGATCTGGCCACTGCACTCCAGCCTGGGTGACAAAGCGAGACTCCGTCTCAAAAAAAAAAAAAAAAAAAAAAAGAATACTATGACAAAACCATAACTACCCAGAATATTCAGTAGCTGGCATCTTGTTTAACAAATGTACACTAAAAGATGCTCCTAGGAGTCTTCCCGTTACAGTAAGAATTTCTGAACTCTATTACTTACTGGCTCCTGCCGGCCTTCTCAAACTGCCACACCACCCTTCATGGCATGCACCCCTCGCTCCAGCTGAGCTCAGCTCCTTCCTGTACCTGCCTGACCCTTTCCTCCCACCTACAAGACTGTGTGCACCCTGTGCCCCACCTGGAACAGCCCCTCTGCACAGCCTCTTCTCCAACTCCCACCAGTCATGCAAGGCACAGTTCAAAGGTCACTCCCTCCACAGAGAGCCATTCTCGGCCTTAGCTGGAGCTAAACTGCCCTCCCCAGACCCTCTGGCTCCTCTCCTACCATCCTTGTCGGCACTCAGAATTGCCTACCTTGCATTTCAGCCCTTTAAGTACATTCCTTCTATAAACACATGAGGGTGGGACTCTGAGTCACCTGTTCCCACTCTTGCGTGATTTTTTTTTTTTTTTCTGAGACAAAGTCTCGCTCTGTTGCTCAGGCTGGAGTGCAGTGGCACATCTTGGCTCACTATAACCTCTGCCTCCTGGGTTCAAGCAATTCTTTTTTTTTCTTTTGAGACAGAGTCTTATTCTGTCACCCAGGCTGGAGCGATCTTGGTTCACCGCAACCTCCGCCTCCTGGGCTCAAGCGATTCTTCTGCCTCAGCCTTCCAAGTAGCTGGGATTACAGGCGCCTATCACAACACCTGGTTAATTTTTGTATTTTTAGTAGAGACAAGGTTTCACCATGTTGGCCGGGCTGGTCTCAAACTCCCGACCTCAGGTGATATGTCTGCCTCGGCCTCTCAAAGTGCTGGGATGACAAGCGTGAGCCACTGTGCCCGGCTGCACAGATTATTTCCAGGCTGTGGTGTGGCACATGCATCAAAGCCCACAGTCCATCCTGCCTGACTCGAACATCTCTAGCACAAGCCCAGGCACAGTCAAGGCCCACGGTAAATATTCAGTGCATAGGGAGGGAGCGGGAAAACCCTCCAGGTGAGTCCCTTGAACCTGACTCTTTGCTTTTGACAGTCGCTCCCATAGAGATGCGTTATGGGTTAAGCTGTGCCTCCCACAAACTTACAGGAAAGTCCTAACTTGTCTGAAACAAGTACATGCAGCAGAAAGAGCGTTGCCCTGAAGCTCCCCACACACCCCTTCCATTTTTTAATTTTTATTCTAATTTTTAAATCTTTTCATTTGAGACAAAGAGTCTTGTTCTGTCGCCCAGGCTGGAGTGCAGTGGCACGATCTCAGTGCACCGCAACCTCCGCCTCCCGGGTTCAAGCATTCTTTGCCTCAGCCTCCCAAGTAGCTGGCACTACAGGCACCTGCCACCATGTCTGGCTAATTTTTGTATTTTTAGTAGAGATGTGGTTTCACTATGTTGGCCAGGTTGGTCTTGAACTCCTGACCTCATGATCCACCCACTTTGGCCTCCCAAAATGCTGGAATTATAGGCGTGAGCCACCACACCCGGCCATGGTTTTTTTTTTGTTTTTTTTTTTTTTTGAGTCAGACTCTCGCTCTGTCACCCAGACTGGAGTGCAACGGTGCCATCTTGGCTCACTGCAACCTCCACCTCCTGGGTTCAAGCAATTCTCTTGCCTCAGCTCCCGAGTGGCTGGGATTACAGATGCATGCCCCTACGCACGGCTAGTTATTATATTTTTAGTAGAGACAGGGTTTCACCATGCTGGCCAGGCTGGTCTCGAACTCCTGACCACAAGTGATCACCTTCCCTGAGCAAAACTCTTGATATAATTAACCACAAGCCTCCCAAAGTGCTGGGATTACAGGTGTGAGCCACCGCACCCAGTCCCCTTCCTTTTTTTTTTTTTAAACAACACAGATAATTGATTATGTCACATTAATAATATCTAACAAGGCTCCAGAGCTGCTAATTTCTGGTCTTGATATCATCACCAATAGCTCGAGTTCTTCCCATTTTACATTTTGCCATCCTCAGAAAACTGGCTCTGTCCTCAGTGAAGCCCGCTTAAGACAGCTACATTTCCAGGAGAAGAAAAGCCCGTTTCGTTTTCAGCGTTTCTTTTTATGTGAGAAACTCTTTTAGAAAAAAAAATAATGGCCAGACGGGGCGTGGGGCATGGTGGCTCATGCCTGTAATCCCATCACTTTGAGAGGCCAAGGTGGGTGGATCACCTAAGGTCAGGAGTTTGAGACCAGCCTCACCAACATGGTGAAAACCTGTATCTACTAAAAATACAAAAATTAGCCGGGCGTGGTGGCACGCACCTGTGATCCTAGCTACTCGAGAGGCTGAGGCAGGAGAATTGCTTGAACCCAGGAGGCGGAGTTTGCAGTGAGCCGAGATTGTACCATTGAGATCAAGCCTGGGCAACAGGATGAGACTTTGTCTCAAAAATAATTAAAAAATAGGCTGGTTGCGGTGGCTCATGCCTGTAATCCCAGCACTTTGGGAGGCTGAGATGGGTGGATCACCTGAAGTCAGGAGTTCGAGACCAGCCTGGCCAACATGGCGAAACCTGGTCTCTACTAAAAATATAAAAATTAGCTGGGCATGGTGGTAGGCGTCTGTAATCCCAGCTACTTGGGAGTCTGAGGCAGGAGAATCGCTTGAACCCAGGAGGCAGAGGTTGCAATGAGCCAAGATCATGCCACTGCACTCCAGCCTGGGTGAAAAGAACGAAACTCCGTCTCAAAATAATAATAATAATAATAATAAATAAAGACCAACAATACTCCTTTTTAAAAATATATATATAGGCCAGGCACGGTGGCTCACGCCTGTAATCCCAGCGCTCTGGGAGGCCAAGGCAGGTGGATCACGAGTTCAGGAGATCAAGACCACCCTGGTTAACATGGTGAAAACTCTTCTCTACTAAAAAAATACAAAAAATTAGCTGGGTATGGTGGTGGGCACCTGTAGTCCCAGACACTTGGGAGGCTGAAGCAGGAGAATGGCATCAACCCAGGAGGCGGAGCTTGCAGTGAGCGAAGACTGCACCACCACACTCCGGCCTGGGCGACAGAGCGAGACTCCATCTCAAAAAAAAAAAGAAAAAAGAAAAGAAACATACATAGCTCTCTCACTGGCCAAAATTGTATCACCCATCAATTCCTAAAACAAACACTGGTGGGCCAAGCAGTGTGGCTCACACCTGTAATCCCAGCACTTTGGAAGGCCAAGACGGGTGGATCACCTGAGGTCAGGAGTTCGAGGTCAGCCGGACCAACGGAAACCCCGTCTCTACTAAAAATACAAAATTAGGCGGGGCGCGGTGGCTCAAGCCTGTAATCCCAGCACTTTGGGAGGCCGAGACGGGCGGATCACGAGGTCAGGAGATCGAGACCATCCTGGCTAACACGGTGAAACCCCGTCTCTACTAAAAATACAAAAACTAGCCAGGCGAGGTGGCGGGCGCCTGTAGTCCCAGCTACTCAGGAGGCTGAGGCAGGAGAATGGCGTAAACCCAGGAGGCGGAGCTTGCAGTGAGCTGAGATCTGGCCACTGCACTCCAGTCCGGGCGACAGAGCGAGACTCCGCCTCAAAAAAAAAAAAAACAAAACAAAATTAGCTGGGCATGGTAGCGCATGCCTATAATGCCAGCTACTCGGGAGGCTGAGGTAGGAGAATTGCTTGAACCCAGGAGGCGGAGTCAGCAGTGAGCCAAGATCGCACCATTGCATCCCAGCCTGGGCAACAAGAGCAAACTCCATCTCAAAAACAACAACAACAAAAACCCAACGGCAAGGGAATGAGCATATCAAACTGGCTTAGGCTAATTAGGATTTATTCCTGAGTTGGGGATATGATCACCTTCCCTGAGCAAAACTCTTGATATAATTAACCAAGAAAAAAAATGAAAAAAGGATATGTGTCAGCTACAAGTGTCTTGACAGATCAACTGAGCCAACTGAGATTTAACAAGTTGAGACTCTCAAAGCAGTTTGGTTAATTTCCTTGATGTTAGTTATTTACTAATGTTTACCAAATTGCTACTTTGTGTCATACTTTCTACTAGCCATTTACCTAACAATATCATGGCATTAAAATAAACTAAATTTTTATTTTCGTCAAAAGGGATGCCAAGTAAGATAGAAACAGAGCTCCTGTCTAAAACATCTTTTTTTTTTTTTCTTTTTTGAGATGGAGTCTAGCTCTGCTGCCCAGGTTAGAATGCAGTGGCGCAATCTTGGCTCACTGCAACCTCTGCCTCCCAGGGTTTAAGCAATTCTCCTGCCTCAGCCCCCTGAGTAGCTGGGATTACAGGTGCCTGCCACGATGCCCAGCTAATTTTGTATTTTTAGTAGAGGCAGGGCTTCACCATGTTGTCCAGGCTGGTCCTGAATTCCTAACCTCAGGTGATCCACCCGCCTCAGTCTGTCAAAGTGTTGGGATTACAGGCGGCTCAGAGCCACCGTGCCCAGCCGACATCTTTTTCTTTCTTTCTTTGCAGGCTCCCCACCTGCTTTTTCTAGGTTTCAACCATAAGCTTCCAATCTCTTATCATCAGGTGGTTAGGTTGAAGTAATTCCAGCCAGGACCCTGGCTGGGCACCGGAGCTCAACCATGCCTGCAGAGTAAGGAATGACATATTTATTTATTTATTTATTTATTTATTTATTTTTTATTTTTTTTTTTTGAGACGGAGTCTCACTCTGTCGCCCAGGCTGAAGTGCAGTGGCACGATATGGGCTCACTGCAAGCTCCGCCTCCCGGGTTCACGCCATTCTCCTGCCTCAGCCTCCCAAGTAGCTGGGACTACAGGCGCCTGCCACCTCGCCCGGCTAGTTTTTTGTATTCTTTTTAGTAGAGACTGAGTTTCACCATGTTAGCCAGGATGGTCTCAATCTCCTGACCTCATGATCCGCCCGTCTCGGCCTCCCAAAGTGCTGGGATTACAGGCTTGAGCCACCGCGCCCGGCCAGGAATGACATATTTATATCATCACTAAGAACAAAAGCTACCACTTGTTTTTTTTGAGTCAGCATCTCGCTCTGTCGCCCAAGCTGGAGTGCAGTGGCATGATCTCGGCTCACTGCAACCTCCGCCTCCTGGGTTCAAGTGATTCTCCTGCCTCAGCCTCCTGAGTAGCTGGGACTATAGGCGCATGCCACCATGCCCAGCTACTTTTTTGTATTTTTAATAGAGATGGGGTTTCACTGTGTCAGCCAGGATGGTCTCGATCTCCTGACCTCGGGATCCGCCTGCCTCGGCCTCCCAAAATGCTGGGATTACAGGTGTGAACTACTGCGCCTGGCAAAAGGTATCACTTATTAAACACTAGCATGCGTCAGGCACTGGGTGGGGTAGTTTATGAGTATTCTTCTACACTGTCTATATTCATATTATCATTTCATGTGATGCCCAAAGGCAGATGATATGGTTTGACTGTATCCCAATCTCACCTTGAATTGTAATAATTACCACGAGTCAAGGGCAGGGGAAGGTGGAGATAAACGAATCATGGGAGTGGTTCCCCACTTACTGTTCTCGTGGTAGTGAATAAATCTCGTGAGATTTGATGGTTTCATAAACGCGAGTTCCCCTGCACAAGCTCTCTTGCCTGCCACCATGTATGATGTGCCTTTGCTCTTCCTTCACCTTCCGCCATGATTGTGACTGTGAGTCAATTAAACCTCTTCCTTTTATAAATTACCCAGTTTTGGGTATGTCTTTATTAGCAGCATGAGAACAGACTCATACAGCAGGAATTCTCCCCATTTTACAAATGAGGAAAATGGGGGCCAGAGAATAAAAAGAAGAGGAGAGAGTGCAGCCTGCGGACAGCCTACATGCTTCCCTCCCATACCAGATGGCAACTGCTGTTTTACATATGCCTCCCACATCAGACAGCAGCCTTCTGCCGGGCAGCAGAGTGGGCTGGCTCAGGAGTGGGCTGACTCGCATCTGTTCTCATGTCTGCTACGCAGCCAGCCAGGTCTGGTGTGGGGCTCCAAAATCGTATGTAGACAAGTGATCCACCGGGCCACGCCCCACAGTGCAGAAAAATGGGTGATTCCTTCTCAACCCTAAGCACTATTAAGCCCTCTTCCTTAGAAAAGTAAACAAATACCTAATATCAGATTGTTTTACTGTTGCTTCCTCCTAACACAGAAAAACGGAAGTAGGGTTAAGGGCACTGAGTAACATGTTGTATCTCTCCTAGTTCACGTGAATTGATGCATCTGAATGTTATGCCACTTTCTTTTTTTTTTTTTTTTTTTTGAGACGGAGTCTCGCTGTGTCCCCCAGGCTGGAGTACAGTGGCACGATCTCGGCTCACTGCAAGCTCCGCCTCCCGGGTTCACACCATTCTCCTGCCTCAGCCTCCCGAGTAGCTGGGACTACAGGCACCCGCCACCACGCCCGGCTAGTTTTTTGTATTTTTAGTAGAGACGGGGTTTCACCATGTTAGCCAGGATGGTCTCGATCTCCTGACCTCATGATCCACCCGCCTTGGCCTCCCAAAGTGCTGGGATTACAGGCTTGAGCCACCACGCCCGGCCATGTTATGCCACTTTCTAAACTGAGTATCATAAAAACCTAACCAGGAAAAACAGAGAGTGACATATTGACCTTTTATGTTGAATGCAGCTCAGAACTGGAGTTGCGGCTGTCACCACCTGAGGTGTGCCCACCACAGAAAGCCATTCTGAAACCAGAGAGCTGCTGGTTATTTTCAGAAGACAGCCTGGGTCTTGCTCCTGGGGCAACGGCATAGTATCGCCATGAGCTCAAAGAGAAGGTTTCCCACGAATACCCTGGGTGTCAGGGCCATTGATGGTTTAACTTCTCATCCATCCACACAGCCCTGACAGCCACTCAGTGCCAGGCCTGTGACAGAGAGACATTAAACTGAGAGCCCAAACGGGGGTGGGGAGCGCAGGAGACACATTCAACAAGCTGTAAGGCCTGCCTGCAGCACAGGGCTTCAACAACACATCACAGTTCACCTGTGGCCTGGGAAGGAAGGGATGGTTTATTTGATCCAGCAGCAAACCAGTTCAGCTCCACTCCAGAAGATTCCAAATCCATCCTCAACTCCCATAGTGTCCCCTCTCTCCTGCACAACTGCAGCAGGCCCCACTCTGTCCCCTGCTACTCTCCTCACTCCACTACAACCCATTTTCCACCGAGCAGCGGACCAATGGGTGACACACACAACACTAACCATGTCACCCTGCTCACCACCCCACAGTAGCTTCCTATTGCACTAAAAACAAACCTAGTGGTCCTCCATGGCCTACAAGGCCAGTCCTGCAGATCTGGACCATCACCTCTTAGTCCCTGTCTCTCACCAACCCTCTGTAGCCCCTGACCTTCTTTCAGCTCCTGACACCCTACAAGCTGCATTTTGTCTCAAGCCTTTGCTCTTCCTCCAGATCTGGCCCCTTCTCAAAAGTCAACTGCTCAGAGTGGCTTTCCCCAACCACTCAATCTCAATCCTTCTCATTCTACCACATTGTCACTTTATTTTCTCCATGGCACCTGGGTTGTAAACAATCATTTAGTCCAATGCTACTCAAAGCATGGCCCATGGGTCAGCAGCACCTGGAGCTTGTTAGAAATGCAGATTCTTTGGGAGGCCAAGGCAGGTGGATCACCTGAGGTCAGGAGTTCGAGACCCGTCTGGCTAACATGGTGAAACCCTGTCTCTACTAAAAATACAAAATTAGTTGTGCGTGGTGGCGTACATCTATAATTCCAGCTACTCGGGAGGCTGATGCAGGAGAATCACTTGAACCTGGGAGGTGGTGGTTGCAGTGAGTCAGCATTGTGCCACCGCACTCCATCCTGGGCAACAGAGTGAGACTCCATCTCAAAAAACAAAAAAAAACAAGAATATGGCCAGGCATGGTGGTTCACGCTTGTAATCCCAGCACTTTGAGAGGCCTAGGTGGACAGATCACCTGAGGTCAGGAGCTCGAGACCAGCCTGGCTAACATGGCGAAACCCCATCTCTACTAAAATTTAAAAAATTACCTAGGCATGGTGGCGCGCGCCTGTAATCGCAGCTACACGGGAGGCTGAGGCAGGAGAATCGCTTGAACCCCAGAGGCAGAGGTTGCAGTGAACCGACGTCGCGCCACTGCACTCCAGCCTGGGCAACAAAGCGAGACTCCGTCTAAAAAATAAATAAATAAATAAATAAAGTAATAACAATGCCAATGATGACTTCACGTTGAGCAGTGCATTCATTCACAGCGGTATTGTCACTGTCCATCTCCACGCCCGCACTGGATGACAGTACCATGTTCCACACTGACTGCTTACCAGTATCTGTAATTTGAGGGCAGACTAGGGCCCATCTTTTTGTACCGCCACAACCCGGCACCATAATGTGCTCATCAAATGTCTCCTGAGCAAAGAACCTGCTTTGCAAATGCCAAAAGGGCTAACGAATAAGATACTTTCACTTCCAGAATTAATCCCCTATAATGCCCCAGCTACTCTATGGAGAGGATGACTACCTCGCCCTGCCCTCTTAGCTGATGGGGAATCAGAGAGGGGAAATGTCTTGGTCCAGTCACCTAGAGAGAAGACACAAGGCTCTTGTCTCCTGCCCTGAGTTCTCTCCACAGGTACACTGCGCCCTGCAAAAGATGCCAACAGAAACAACACAGATTGCAAATGTATGGGAAACGTGTAGGAACAATGAAAGTCTGGGATAACAAATAATAAACATAATGATGCAATAACAACAATCGGACAGCACGAGGTAAGTCATAGGAACTCAGCGGAAGGAGAAAGGCATGGTTAGCGCGGGCTTCCCGGACGACGCGGATCCGGCGAGCAGTATCTGAACCGCATTTTCGCAGCCGCGTAGACACAGGCGCCCACACTCTCTCACCCATGCGCACTCGCCCGCCCGCGCGCAGCCACACCCTCGGTGCCCGGGAGGCGGCGGCCTGCGCGACAGGACCTCACCTGTGGGCTCGGAGCGCCGAGGGACTCGGAGGAGCGCCCTGCAGGGATGCCTCGAGCCGCGCCCCCGCCCCGCCTCCAGCCCCTCTCCAGCGCTCGCAGGAGGACGCAGCCAGCAGCCAGGCGCACCGGCCCGCCCCGCCCCGCCCCGCGCCGCGCCGCACTCTACTTCCAGGGCGGCGCCCTGGCAACCCAAGACGCGACCGCCGGCGGGGCGACTACTTCCGGAGTCAGACTTGGGTCTCCTCTGAGCTTCTTGTCCCGGGCGCCCGCTATGCTCAGGGCTTAAATCCTAGGAAATGCCAGGCCATCCAACTTCCACACCTTCGAGGCCCAGAAAGGAGATTGAGAAGGGTCTGGAGCACGGGATTAAGTCTAAAAAGGAAGGTAGAGCGGTGTGATGATTAGGTCCGAATCCTAGGTTCAGTCTTAATCCTCTGTTTAGTCTCTCCTACCCGCTCTACCTCGGCTTCCTTATCTGAAGAAATGGTGATGTTGGTAGCAGGCGCCTCCTAGGGTGGTCGTAAGGACAACGTGATATGCTGGGCCCAGCATGGAGTCATCAACACATGGCCCACTGAAGAACACCTTATTTCCTGAGGGTTCCTCAAAACATCTTGTAAACCCATTCCATTAGGAAGAGGCAACCTGGCCCAGTGAGGACCTTAAAACTGAAACTGGACCTGAATCTGAATCCCTCTCCAAAAAACGACTAGCTATGTGGCTTAGGCAGATCACTTCGTTTCTCTGAACCTCAGTTTCCTTGTCTGTAAATTGGAGATAAAACCTACATTGAAAGGTTGTTGGGAAGACTATATAAAAAATAAATAAATAAAAGGAATGTAGTTGACATAGCATACGGTAGTTGCTCAAATACTTGTTTAATTGATTCATAATAAAAGCATGTATCCCAGACAGCGCTCAGCTATAAAAGAGCACTGGAGGGCAGGGTGCGGTGGCTTAAGCCTGTAATCCCAGCACTTTGGGAGGCTGTCGTGGGTGGATGACCTGAAGTCAGGAGTTGGAGAGCAGCCTGACCAACAAGGTGAAACCCTGTCTCTACTAAAAATACACAATTAGCCGGGTGTGATGGAGCATGCCTGTAATACCAGCTACTTGGAAGGTTGAGGCAGGAGAATCGCTTGAACCAGGGACTGGGAGGTTGCAGTGAGACAAGATCATGCCACTGCACTCCAGCCTGGGCAATAAGAGCAAAACTCCGTCTCCAGGGGGAGAAAAGAGTGCACTTGAAACTTGACAGGCAGTGGGAAAAAAGAGAAACAATAGGCTTTACATCCCTGCTCTGCTCTAATACATTATAGCTGTTTGAGTGTCAGCAAACCCACTGTATTTTTTGTTTTTTTGAGAGGGAGTTCTGCTCTTGTTGCCCAGGTTGGAGTGCAGTGGTGCCATCTCAGCTCACTGCAACGTCCGCCTGCCAGGTTGAAGCGATTCTTCTGCCTCAGCCTCCCGTGTAGCTGGGATTACAGCGCCTGCCATCACGCCCAGCAATTTTTTTTTTTTAAGTAGAGACGGGGTTTCTCCATGTTGGTCAGGCTGGTCTCGAATTCCCGACCTCAGGTGATCCACCCACTGCAGTCTCCTGAAGTACTGGGATTATAGGCGTGAGCCACCTTGTCCAGCCAAATCCACCATATTAAATACAGTTTCCTTACTGTGAATTGGAAATAATGATCATCTCTCAGGGGTGCTGAAAACATTTAAATCCCTTGTGAATAGCACCTAGAAGGGTGTTTAACAGGTTTTACCACTTCCTTCTGCCCCCATGCGGCATACAGGCCATTCCAAAGAATAGTGAATACAGTTCTAGGAAAATTTGTGACCAACATGAAAATTAACTGGAAGCTAGTAGTTCCAAGAGAAAAGAGGAAACCAAAGACCTGACTCACAATGCTAATCTAATTGTGTAAACCTAGTTAAAAAAATCTTCAAGATAAAATCTTGCCATCAAGATAAAAATCATTGCCATAAAGTCCAGATTCCTTAATATGCTTTTAGTTTTCATCTTAACCATTTTCCTATATATAGGCTTGGTTTCCTGTCATGCCTAGGAAGACTCATCCACATAAGTTGAAAAAAAAAAAAACGTATGAAACCAGATATACAATAAACTGAAAATACATGGGGCTGGGCGCGGTGGCTTACGCCTGTAATCCCAGCACTTTGGGAGGCCGAGGTGGGCAGATCACAAGGTCAGGAGATCAAGACCATCCTGGCTAATATGGTGAAACCCCCCTCTACTAAAAATACAAAAACAAAATTAGCTGGGCATGGTGGCGGGCACCTGTAGTCCCAGCTACTTTGGAGGCTGAGGCGGGAGAATGGCATGGTGAACCCGGCAGGCGGAGCTTGCAGTGAGCTGAGATTGCGCCACTGCACTCCAGCCTGGATGGCAGAGCAAGACTCCATTTCAAAAAAGGAAAAAGAAATGAAAATACATTCATGGTGTATGACAAAGCATTAATATGCACAACATACAAAGAGTTTGCACAAATCAATGAGAAAAAAAGCAATACAAAAATGGGCAAAGGTCAGGCGCAAGTAGCTGGGATTACAGGTGCTAGCCACCAGGCCCGACTAGTTTTTTATTTTTATTTTTGGTAGAGACGGAGATTCACCATGTTGGCCTGGGTGGTCTCAAACTCCTGACCTTCAGTGATCCACCAGCCTTGGCCTCCCAAAGTGCTGGGATTACAGGAGCAAACCACCACCCCTGGCCAAGATAGTTAAATTACAGAAATAGTCTTAATCCAGAACAGATTCGTTTCCAGATTTGGTTTTCTGCCTAAGTGACCATCTGCTATAAATCTGTGACATAGCTGGAAAGCTAGAAGAGGCACCCCAGTAGACAGAACAGTGAGCAATTCCTGGACCGTGTGATGAGAACAGATAAATGGGGAAATCCCAATACAAATGAGAACAAATACTCTCTACCAATCAAAAGAGACAACCTCCAAAGAAGTGACCTTTCGAGTCCGGGTGCAGTGGCTCATGCCTGTAATCCCAGAACTTTGAGAGGCCAAGACGGGCAGATCCCCTGAGGTCAGGAGTTCGAGATCAGCCTGGCTAACATAGTGAAACCCCATCTCTACTAAAAATACACAAATTAGCCAGGCCTAGTGGTGCTCACCTGTAATCCCAGCTGCTCGGGGGCCTGAGGCAGGAGAACCGCTTGATCCCAGGAGGCAGGATGGCACCATTGCCCTGCAGCCTGGGCGACAAGAGCAAAACTCTATCTCAGAAAAAAAAAAAGAAAGAAAGAAAAGAAGCAAGTTTTCAGCCCAGGAGGCAGAGGTTGCAGTGAGCCGAGATCTCGCCACCGCACTGCAGCCTGGGCAACAAAGCAAGACTTCGTCTCAAAAAAAAAAGAGTTTTCAGAACAAAACCCTGGAATTACCCTAGAATGTAAGAAGGAAACCCACACCGCTGAACAGGTTTCCTTAGAGACCAGTTGGGTTCTCTGGTATTTAGTCTGAAGCCATTAGAATGACTCATCAAAGAATGAGTTCAAACAGTTTTGGTTCAGATGAAAAGCATTAAGGAAAACCAGCTACTCAGGAGACTGAGGTAGGAGAATTGCTTGAGCCTGGAAGGTTGAGGCTGCAGTGAGCTGTGACCGCGCCACTGCACTCCAGTCTGGGTGACAGAGTGAGACCTCATCTCAAAAAGCAAACAAAGGCCGGGCGCGGTGGCTCAAGCCTGTAATCCCAGCACTTTGAGAGGCCGAGACGGGCGGATCACGAGGTCAGGAGATCGAGACCATCCTGGCTAACATGGTGAAACCCCGTCTCTACTAAAAAATACAAAAAACTAGCCGGGCGAGGTGGCGGGCGCCTGTAGTCCCAGCTACTTGGGAGGCTGAGGCAGGAGAATGGCGTAACCCGGGAGGCGGAGCTTGCAGTGAGCTGAGATCCGGCCACTGCACTCCAGCCCGGGCGACAGAGCGAGACTCCGTCTCAAAAAAAAAAAAAAAAAAAAAAGCAAACAAAAATGTCCTCAGATTACTGGCTGATTGCAGCCCACCACCTGTTTCTGTGCAGCTTAAAAGCTAAGAATGGTTTTTACGTATGGCCATTTGAAATCCATTTATGAATAGGGAACATACTAATTTTGAACCCCAATTAAGTGAAATGTGTTCCTTCTTCCTCCAAAAGAATTTTCTTATTCTCAGCTGGGCGTAATGGCGCACACCTGTAATCCTAGCACTTTGGGAGGTCAAGGTGGGGAGATCACCTGAGCTCAGGAGTTTGAGACCAGCCTGGCCAACATGGCGAAACCCCATCTCTACTAAAAATACAAAAATTAGCTGGGCGTGGTGGTGCGCACCTGTAGTCCCAGCTATTTGGGAAGGCTGAGGCAAGAGAATCACTTGAACCCAGGAGGCAGAGGTTGAAGTGAGCCAAGATCGTGCCACTGCACTCCAGCCTGGGTGACAGAGCAAGACTCCGTCTCAAAAAAAAAAAAAAAAAAAAAAAAAAAGCTTATTATTCATTATAGACCTGTGTTACCCCAAATTTTCTATACAATTATTCATTTTTAATTTCATCAATTTAAAGAGTTATGCAAACTTATGCAACTTGTAAGTGACAGAGTCTGGCTTTGAACCCAGGACACCTGACCATTCATGCTGCTGCCTCTCAGGAGGGGTGGTGGCATGCTTTCTTAGTGATGATTGGAGCTTTGCTAACATCACCTCCTATAATCTCCCACACAACCTCCTCCCAGGCCTGGAGCACATTCAGCACCATCATCATTTACTTTTGGCGCCATCTAGTGGAATCAACACTAATCTGGAGTCCAAATTGCCAGTTCATACCCTTCAGCTGCTGTCTAGTTGTGAGGCCTTGAGAAGTCCCAAGGCTTCTGGCTACGGTGTTCTCACCTTAAACCCGGGAGATGAGTGAAGGCTTGCACAGCACCAGCACCCAAGGGAAGACATGCTTAGGGCCTGGCATAGTAAAGTGTTCAATAAACATTGTGGCCCTCCGGCATGTTGCCTCATTCCTGCAATCCCTGTACTTTGGGAGGCCAACATGGGAGGATCGTTTGAGGTCAGGAGTTCCAGACCAGCCTGGCCAATGTAGCAAGACCCCATTTCTGGAAAAAAAAAAAAACTTTTTAATTAGCCAGGTATGGGGGCGTACGCCTGCAGTCCTATTCAGCTACTCAGGAGGCTGAGGTGGATCACTTGAGCCTAGACGATTGAGGCTGCAGCGAGCTACGATTCCGCCACTACACTCCAGCCTGGCCAACAGAACAAGACCCTGTCTGCAAGAGAAAAAAGTTAAAAAAAAAAAAAAGAATTTTAAGGCACGGTGCCTCACGCCTGTAATCCCAGCACTTTGGGAGTCCGAGGCCGGTGGATCACCTAAGATCAGGAGTTCCAGACCAGCCTGACCAACATGGCGAAACCCTGTCTCTACTAAAAATACAAAAATGAACTGGGCATGGTGGTGCGCACCTGTAATCCCAGCAACTTGGGAGGCTGAGGCAGGAAAATTGTTTGAACCCGGGAGACGGAGGTTACAGTGAGCCGAGATCATACCATTGCACTCCAGCCTGAGCAACAGGGTGAGACTCCGTCTTAAAAGAAAAAGAATTTTAAGATGGCAACAGCAGCATTAAACTAACTGCAGGGCTTGTCTGAGCACAGGGTCCTATGGGTCTGTACAGGTCACAGGACCATGAGGCTGGCCCTACCCTAAGAAGCTGGCCACAGCTCCCCTCAATCAATCCCCACAAGAACTCTGCTGGGTTAATGGAGTTTATCACCATTTTTTAGAAAATAGTGGTAAAGCCGGGCCCGGTGGCTCAAGCCTGTAATCCCAGCACTTTGGGAGGCCAAGACGGGCTGATCACGAGGTCAGGAGATCGAGACCATCCTGGCTAACACGGTGAAACCCCGTCTCTACTAAAAAAATACAAAAAAACTAGCCGGGCGAGGTGGCGGGCGCCTGTAGTCCCAGCTACTCTGTATACTCGGGAGGCTGAAGCAGGAGAATGGTGTAAACCCAGGAGGCGGAGCTTGCAGTGAGCCGAGATCCGGCCACTGCACTCCAGCCTGGGCGACAGAGCGAGACTCCGTCTCCAAAAAAATTGGCTGGACGTAGTGGCTCACGCCTGTAATCCCAGCACCTTGGGAGGCCGAGGCAGGCGGAACACCTGAGGTCAGGAGTTGTCCACCAGCCTGATCAACATGGAGAAAACCCATCTGTATAAAAACACAAAATTAGCCAGGCGTAGTGGCGCATGCCTGTAATCCCGGCTACTCGGGAGACTGAGGCAGAATAATGCTTGAAGCCGGGAGGCAGAGGTTGCGGTGAGCCAAGATCAAGCCATTGCACTCCAACCTGGGCAACTTGGCAACAAGAGTGAAACTCCGTCTAAAAAAAAAAAAAATAGTGGTAAAGGCCAGGTGTGGTGGCTCACATCTGTAATCCCAGCGCTTTGGGAGGCCGAAGCAGGTGGATCATGAGGTCGAGAGATCAAGACCATTCTGGCCAACATGGTGAAAACCCGTCTCTACTAAAAATACAAAAATTAGCCAGGCATGGTGGTGCATGCCTGTAGTCCCAGCTACTCCGGAAGCTGAGGCAGGAGAATTGCTTGAACCTGGGAGACAGAGGTTGTAGTGAGCCAAGATCACACCAGTGCACTCCAGCCTAGTGACAGAGTAAGACTCCGTCTCAAAAAAAAAAAAGTGGTAAAATACATATAACATAAAACTTACCATCTTAGCCATTTTTAAGTGTACAGTTCAGTGATTTTAAGTATATTCACATTGTTGTGCAACCAATCTCCAGGACTTTATCATCTTACAAAACTAAAATTCTTTTTTTTTTTTTGAGACAGAGTCTCACTGTGTCACCCAGGCTGGTGTGCAGTGGTGCGATCTTGGCTCACTGCAAGCTCCACCTCCTGGGTTCACGCCATCTCCTGCCTCAGCCTCCTGAGTGGCTGGAACTACAGGTGCACACTGCCATGCCCAGCTAATTTTTTGTATTTTTAGTAGATACGGGGTTTCACTATGTGAGCCAGGATGGTCTCGATCTCCTGATCTTGTGATCCGCCTGCCTCGGCCTCCCAAAGTACTGGGATTACAGGCGTGAGCCACCGCACCTGACCACAAAACTAAAACTCTTTACTCATTGATCACAACTCCCCATCCTTCCTTCCCCAACCCCTGGTAACTACCTCTCAATTTTGTCTTAATGAGTTAGACTTCCTAAGTACTTCATTTAAGTGGAATCTGGGCCGGACACAGCGGCTCACGCCTGTAATCCCAGCATTTTGGGATCCCGAGGTAGGAGGATTGCTTGAGCCCAGGAGTTTGAGACCAGCCTGGGCAAAATAGGAAGACCTCGTCTCTACAAAAAGGAAAGAAAGGGAAGGGAAGGGGAAGGGGAGGGAGGAAGGAAAGAAAGAAGGAAGGAAGGAAGGAAGGAAGGAAGGAAGGAAGGAAGGAAGGAAGGAAGGAAGGAAGAAGGAAGGAAAGAAGAAGAAAGAAAGAAAGAAAGAAGAAAGAAAGAAAGAAAGAAAGAAAGAAAGAAAGAAAAAGAAAGGAAGGAAGGAAAAGAAAGAAAGAAAGAGAGAAAGAGAGAAAGAAAGAGAAAAAAGAGAGGCAGGAAGGGAGGGAGGAAGGAAGGAAGGAAGGAAGGAAAGAAGGAAGGAAGGAAGGAAGGGGTTCGCTGCTGCTCTCTGAGCTTCACAATGCCATCCAAAGATGACAAGAAGAAGGAAGACACCGGAAAGTCACTAAAAAAGACAAAGACGCAGTGAACAAATCTGGGGGCAGGGCCAAAAAGAAGAAGTGGTCCAAAGGCAAAGTCCGGGACAAACTCAATAACTGAGTCGTGTTTGACAAACCTACCTGTGACAACTCTGTAAGGAAGTTCCCAAACATAAACTTATAAGCCCTGCTGTGGTCTCTGAGAGACTGAAGATTTGAGGCTCCCTAGCCAGGGCACCTTAATAAAAGATTTAACAAACCGGTTTCAAAGCACAGAGCTCAAATAATTTACACCAGAAATACCAAGGGTGGAGATGCTACAGCTGCTGGTGACGATGCATGAATAGGTCCAACCAACTGTACATTTGCAAATATAAAACTTTATTAAATCGAAAAAAGAGGCCAGGCATGGTGGCTCACGCCTGTAATCCCCACACTTTGGAAGGCCGAGATGGGTGGATCACCTGAGCTCAGGAATTCTAGACCAGCCTGGCCAACATGGCAAAACCCCGTCTCTACTGAAAATACAAAACTTAGCAGGGCATGGTGGCACGTGTCTGTAGTCCCAGCCACTAAGGCAGCTGAGGTAGGAGGATCGCTTGAACCCAGGAAGCGGAGGTTGCAGTGAGCCAAGATCGTGCTGCTGCACTCCAGCCTGGGTGACAGAGTGAGAATCCATCTCCCAAAAAAAAAAAAAAAAAAAAAAAAACAAAGAAAGAAAGGAAGAAAGTAGAATCATACAGTACTTGTTATTTATTTATGTTTGTTTGTTTGTTTGTTTGTTTTTAGAGAGGAGGTCTTGCTCTGTGGCCCATCCTGGGGTGTAGTGGCAGGATCATAGCGCACTGTAACCTTCAGCTCTGGGCCTCAAGTGATCCTCCTTCCTCAGCTTCTAGAGCAATTAGGACTACAGGCACGTGCCACCACACCCAGTTAATTTTTGCCTTTTTGCGACTGGCTTATTTCACGTAGCATGATGCCCTCAGGTTCATCCCTGTTGCAGTATGGCTTTCCCTTTTTTTTTTTTTTTTTTTTTTTTAAGGCTGAAAACATTCTATTGTATGTTTTTTTGTGGGGGGGGGCGGTGGACGGAGTCTCACTCTGTTGCCCAGGCTGGAGTGCAGTGGTGCAATCTCGGCTCACTGCAAGCTCCGCCTCCTGGGTTGATGCCATTCTCCTGCCTCGGCCTCCCGAGTAGCTGGGACTACAGGCTCCTGCCACCACGTCCGGCTAATCTTTTGTATTTTTAATAGAGAAGGGGTTTCACCACGTTACCTAGGATGGTCTCCATCTCCTGACCTCATGATCCGCCCGCCTCGGCCTCCCAAAGTGCTGGGATTATAGGCGTGAGCCACCATGCCCAGCCTCTATTGTATGTTTTTAAGGCATTAAAAAAAATCCAGGGCCTGGCAAGGTGGCTCACGCCTGTAATCCCAGCACTTTGGGAGGCCGAGGAAGGCGGATCATGAGGTCAGGAGATCGAGACCATCCTGGCTAACACGGTAAAATCCCATCTCCACTAAAAATATAAAAATTAACCGGGCGTGGTGGCAGGTGCCTGTAATCCCAGTTACTCAGGAGGCTGAGAGAGGAGAATCACTTGAACCCGGGAGGTGGAGGTTGAGTGAGCCGAGATCATACCATTGCACTCCAGCCTGAGGGATAGAGCGAGGCTCCACCTCAAAAAATAAAATAAAATCCATTCATCAATTTCTACCTTTTGGCTATTATGATTAATGCTACTATGAACACAGGTATATATCTGAGACCCTGCTTTCAATTCTTTTTTTTTTTTCCTTAATAATTGAGAGGAGGTCTCACTATGTTGCCTAGGCTGTCTCCAACTCCTGGGCTCAAGTGATCCGCCTGCCTTGGCCTCCCAAAGTGCTGGGATTATAGGCATGAACCAGCAGCCCAGGCTCCTTGCTTTCAGTTATTTGGGGTATATACCCAGAGTGAGACTGCCGGATCACGTAGTAATTCTATATTGAACTTTCCGAGGACTCTCCATAGGGCTTTCCGCAGCGGCTGCCCCATTTCACATTCCCACCAACAGTGCCAGAGTTCCAATTCCTCCACATCCTAGACAATACCTATTATCTTCTATTGTTTGATAGCAGTTATTCTAATGGGTGTGACATCCTCCCTGCCTTGTAAATATGGGAACTAAAGCTTGAAGGTGGTGAGTAACTTGCCCAAGGCCAGGCAGCCATCACTATAGCAATCACTACCTGAGTCATCATCACTGCGCGGGTGTCTCAACACATCAGCCCCATTCACACTGCCACCAGGAGGCTGGCTTGCCACTGTCACGGTGCCAGCCAATAGCACACACGAGGACTTCGCCATCGCTCCAGTCTGATGCTCCCTGAGGCCAACAGGAGCCCTCGGGGGCGCCCCATGCTACTGCAGCATCCTGGCCAGCCAGCTGGCCCCAACTTGCATAGACCTGGCCATCCTCCTCCCCATGCTGCCCTACCCTCAGCCTCGCCCCCGTCTCCCCAACTTCCCACCGCAGGTCCTGACTTCCCAGGGTCTCTGTCCCCGCTTCTCTCCCCCTTGCAGCATGGAGGTGGTAAGGCTGCCTTCTCTCCAGGTGAAAAAACCAGGTGCTCTCAGGATCTCTCCTTACCCTCCTTGCCCATTTGCCCGAGCACCCAGAAGGATTAGGGAGGGGCTAGACAGCTGGGCCTCAGGCTCCAGCTTTGTCAGGCCCTTTTCTAGCCCCTGGAGCTGAGGCCCAGAGAGCAGGCCTCCTGGTCTGGGGCCAAAGGGTGGAGTCCCTAGGGGCTCAGAGAACAATAAGAAAGCGCGCAGCGTTTGCTGGCTCACGCCTGTAATCCCAGCACTGTGGGATGCTGAGACAGGCAGATTACTTGAGGCCAGGAGTTTGAGATCAGCTTGGCTAACATGACAAAACCCCATCTCTACCAAAAATATGAAAAATTAGCCAGGCATGGTGGCGGGTGCCTGTAATCCCAGCTACTCTGGAGGCTGAAGCACGAGAATCACTTGAACCTGGGAGGCAGAGGTTGCAATGAGCCGAGATTGCACCATTGCACTCCAGCCTGGGCAGCAGAAGGAGACTCCGTCTCAAAAAAAATAAATAAATAAAATAAAATAATCTTCAACCCCAGAGCTGGTGGGAGGCGAGGGCCGCTCCTCACCTGTTATTCCTTCAAGAACCGCCCACAGGTGGCCTGTTTGTTTCCCTTGGGGAGCCTGGCTTTCCATTCCCTCCTTCTCTCCCCCTTCCCTTCTTTGCCACCCCTTTGCCCTCCTGCTGGGCAGCCAAGCCCCCCGTGCCCCAGTTCCCCAGTCCTGGGGACCCAAGTGTCCACCTAGGTAAAGCTGAGGAGGTGTCTGGTCAGGGAAGGACAGTAACAAAAGTACCGACTGGGACCCTGGAGAGCCTCCCCCCAAGTGGACTTCGAGTGCTAACTCTGCTGGCTCCTGCTCTTTACAATGGAGTTAATAATAGAACCAGCTTCGGGGGGCGGCTGTGACGATCAGATGAGACCACACAGGTGACCCTGCTCAGCGTGCAGCCCGCACAGAGGACAGCTCCTAGGAAACCTGCTCGTGATTGATGAAGGGGAGGCTGTCCAGAGAGGACCGCATGTCCAGAGTGGGAGAGTGTGTGCAGGTGTATGTGTGTTGTGTGTGTGAATGAGTGTGTTATTGTGTGTGTGTTGTGTTCGTGTGTGAGTGCGGGAGTGTGTGTGTGGTCTGTGTGTGTGAGAATTGGGGAAGTTCTTATTCAAAGATTATAAAAAGTCACAATTTCTTACTATAAGATTACTATCCACTATACATATATATATATTCCAAATCAGCCGTCCTAGCTTGCTCTGGCATGCCTGGACACAACTAGACAAGCTCCAGCCCATAGAACATCCCATTCCTTATTTGGAGATGCTTCCTTAACTATTCCTGGGCAACTTTCTTTTCTTTCTTTGTTCTGTCTCCCTTACCAGTTAAAACATTTTAAATAGCCAATCGGGTAAAGTGTAAAATGTGAGGTCCTATTCCAGCCAATGGAAACTGGACACAGCAGCAGGGTAGACGTGTTAGGTTATAAATAACAGTCTCCTTTGTTCAGTGTGTTCTCGTGGCTGGACAGCTATTGAGTAGCACCCTTTCTGCAGAAAGTAAAGCTCACCTTGCTGAGAGATCATTTGTTCCTGCGTTATTTTTTATTTATTTATTTTTTTGGTGACACCAAAACTTCATTCCCAACACGTGTGAGTGACTCTGTGTGTGTGTGTGTGTGTGTGTATGTGTGTGTTCACCCCACTCACAGCAGGACCCAAGGTTGGTGGGGAGGGTTGGGACAAGGGGCTTGAATCTGGGAGAGACTAGAGCTACTCCCCCACCCCCTGCTAATCAGCACCCAGCACAGACAGCAGAGCCCCAGCTGAGGACGATGGGGCTGATCTCCCCAGGAGCTGGGTCCTGCCTGCTTCCCCACGGCCCAGTGAGACATGGAAACCAATCCTTTCTCCGTCTTCCTCCATATTGCCCGGGGTTGGACCCCTGCAAGCCAGAAGGAGCCAGCGGCTTCCAGAGGGGATCTGAGCCCAGGTCTGGAGGCCTCTGCGTTTGGTACTCTTTCTTGTCAGCTGGATGGTGGAAGCGGAAGGCAGAGGTGTGCGGGTGAGGGATTGTGGATAGTGGAGCCTGGGAGGTGGGGTGCAGGTAAGGGAGCCCAGGCACCACAGCCCCCGTCTTACAGGGCTAACCAGTCACTGGTCTGCTGCTTTCACTTGCCTGGAGAGGCTCTGTTCTGTACCCCAGAGACCTACATGGGCCTGGCCTTGAAAGATGACCAGTAAGACCTGTGAAGGATGGAGGGAAGAACTGTGCCCTGTAACGAGCGGGCAGCTAGGACCCCCAGACTTCTCTCAGCCCTGGGTCCTCCTGGGATGCAGCAAGACCACCTCAGAAGAGATCTGAGCCAGGCGCGGTGGCGCACGCCTGTAATCCCAGCACTTGGGGAGGCCGAGGCAGGCAGATCACCTGAGGTTGGGAGGTCGAGACCAGCCTAACCAACATGGAGAAACCTCATGTCTACTAAAAACACAAAATTAGCTGGGTGTGGTGGCACATGCCTGTAGTCCCAACTACTTAGGAGCCTGAGGCAGGAGAATCACTTGTAGAGGTTGTGGTGAACTGAGGTCGCGCCATTGCACTCCAGCCTGGGAGACAAGAGCAAAACTCCGTCTCATAAATAAATAAATAAATAAATAAATAATAAGAGAATTGAAGCCCTGATCCTCTTCACTGGACCTAAGCTCGGCCCTCCAGGTCCCTGGGTCTTGGTTTCTCCATCAAGAAGGAGCCACGCACCCGGCCTTGCAATGCTGTTGAGGAGGCAGAATTGAAGACAGCAAACTGCCAGGAATGTGGGTCTTGACTTCAGTGAGCCCTCCTTGCTTCTCCATCAGGCACACTGCACACCTCACCCCCCAGACAGCGCTGGAGGCAGAACTCACAGCTGAGGGAGCCAGGGAAGGGCAATGAGGCAACAGGAAGGCGGGGTTGTGTTGGCGAGAGATGGCGGAAGAATTCCTGCTGGGTTTATGTAGTCCCAACATTTTTGGAGGCTAGGTGGGAGGATTGCTTAAGCCCAGTATTTGGAGGCTGTAAGGAGCTATGATGGCACCACTGCTCTCCAGCCTGAGCCACAGAGCAAGACTCTGTCTCTAAAAAAAGAAAAAAAAAGTTTCTGTCAATCAGTTAAGCTCCTAGCCCCAACAGGAAAGGCAGGAAAATGAGAACTAAGGTCTGGTTTACATCACGATGTCCACTTGACCCCACAGCAGTCCCCTTTAGGTTTCCCCTGTTTAGCACAGAAGGGACCTGAGGCTCATAGACATGTCCAGGCTGGTCCAGGCTCAGAGCTTGTCTGGGGCCAACACAGCCCTGGCCCAGACCCTATAGAATATCTGCCTGGTCCTGCTGGGTGCGGTGGCTCATGCCTGTAATCCCAGCACTTTGGGAGGCTGAGGCGGGTGGATCACGACGTCAGGAGATTGAGACCATCCTGGCCAATGTGGTGAAACCCCGTCTGTACTAAAAATACAACAATTAACTGGGCATGGTGGTGGGCACCTGTAATCCCAGCTACTCAGGAGGCTGAGGCGGGAGAATCACTTGAACCTGGGAAGCGGAAGTTGCAGTGAGCCAAGATCGTGCCACTGTACTCCAGCCTGTCCACATAGTGAGACTCCGTCTCAAAAAAGAAAAAAAAAAAGAATATCTGCCTGGTCCAGCACTCTGACCAAAGCACACATCTGGTCCCAGATGAGCTACATATGGGTTCAAGTCTTCCTTGGCCCCCAATCCCACCCTGCTAAAGAAGACCCTGGTATAAAGGAGGACTCAGGCCTCGACACCATTTGCTGAAAACTTTTTTCACCATTCCAACCACCCCCTGTATGGTGAGTGCCCTGAGGGCAGGGACTTTAGACACTGTGTGTGTCCCCAGAGTCTGGACACTCAGGGGAGGTTCCTGGGGAAGGTTTGGGAATATGAGAATGGGTGACCTTGAAATTAGGACTCGGGGCTGGGCACAGTGGCTCATGCCTGTAATCCTAGCACTTTGTGAGGCCGAGGCGGGTGGATCACCTGAGGTTGGGAGTTTGAGACCCGCCTGGTCAACATGGTGAAATCCTGTCTCTACTAAAAATACAAAAATTAGCTAAGCATCATGGCGTGCTCCTGTAGTCCCAGCTACTCAGGAGACTGAGGTAGGAGAATCGCTTGTGCCTGGGAGGTGGAGGTTGCAGTGAGCCGAGATCACGCCACTTCACTCCAGCCTGGGCAACAAGAGCGAAACTCCGCCTCAAAGGAAAAAGAAAAAAAAAAGGAAATTGGGACTTGGACACACCTGAGTTCAAACTGGGGTTGTGCAGGAGGGCTGACCCTGGCTGAAGTCAGCTTCTGCATCTGTGAAATGGTCTCATGATACATACACACTTCACCAGGTTAGAGAGAAGCAGAAATAACACTAACCCTGTAAATGCTTCACAGGCAGCTGAGACAGGGGCTTCCACCCGCCTGCAGGTTCCAGGTTCCCACTGGGGCCTCCTGTCTGGAATTCTCTAGCCCCTGCAGTTCCCTGCCATACCCTCTACAACCCATTTGGCTGGTAGCTCCCTTCCTTCCAAGGCAAAGAGCCAGGCTAGCTTTTGCTACCATATGTCAACATTTTTTTTTTTTTTTTTGAGACAGGGCCTCACTCTGTTGCAGTCTCAACTCACTGCAGCCTCCACCTCCGGGGTTCAAGTGATTCTTGTGCCTCAGCCTCCTGAGTAGCTGGGAATGCAGGCACCTGCCACCATGCCTGGCTAATTTTTGTATTTTTAGTGGAGATGGGGTTTTGTCATGTTGGCCAGGCTGGTCTTTTTTTTTTTTTTTTTTTTTTTTTTTTGAGACAGAGTTTCACTCTGTTGCCCAGGCTAGAGTACAGTGGTGCAATCTTGGCTCACTGTAATGTCCACCTCTTGGGTTCAAGGGATTCTCATGCCTCAGCCTCCGGAGAGGCTGGGATTACAAGTGTGCACTACCATGCTTGGCTAATTTTTGTATTTTTAGTGAAGAGAGGGTTTCACCACGTTGGCCAGGCTGGTCTCGAACTCCTGACCTCAAGTGATCCACCTGCTTTGGCCTCCCAAAGTGCTGGGATTACAGGTGTGACCTACCATGCCTAGCCCAACCATGCACTCTTTTTTCTTTTTGAGAGTGTCTCACTATTGTCGCCCCACCATTTTGCCTGTCTGGCCTCAGTTTCCTCTCCTGTAAAGTGGTAACAGCAGAAATTGTCTCTTAAGGTTGTTGTAGAGATCAAAGGGATGGAAAAATCCACTCATTTGTGCAACACATATCTACTGAGGGTCCACTTTTGAGGTACAGAGGAGCAAAAATGCACACAGGCCTGTGTCCATGGGCCCTGCCCTCTTGGGGCTGATAGACCAGGGGACGGTTGACTAGAAGAGATTCTTCCCAGCCGGGTGTGGTGGCTCGGGCCTGTCATCTCAGCACTTTGGGAGGCTGAGGCGGGTGGATCACCTGAGGTCAGGAGTTCGAGACCAGCCTGGCCAACATTGTGAAACCCCATGTCTACTAAAAATACAAAAAAAATTAGCCAGGCATGGTGGCAGGCACCTGTAATCCCAGCAACTCCAGAGGCTGAGGCAGGAGAATGACTTGAACCCAGGAGGCAGAGGTTACAGTGAGCCAAGATTGCACCATTGCACTCCAGCTCGGGCAACAAGAGGGAAACTCCATCTCAAAAAAAAAAAAAAAAAAGGAGAAGAAGAGATCCTTCCCAGGGTGCCCTGAGACCAGAGGTGTGGGTGGCAGCCACTGCCAGTTCCACGGCCACCCCATCCTCGTTGACGATGCAGGTTGAATCCCGGGAGCTGCTAGGGCTGCTATTGTTTTGAAAATATCTGCTATCACTCTGATAAGCTCAGCTGTCAGGAGCGATGTTATTTCTGGGCGAAAGGAGATTCCACAGGACTGGAGGTCCTTCCTGCTTACACCACATGGGCCTAGTCCCTCCCGTCAGACCCGGCTTGAGTGATAACCTGGGGCCTTGAGCCTGCTCCTGGCAGGGACAGCAGTGGCCATCACTGCAGGACGTCCCCGGCCTGCTGCCCAAGGCCTCCGCAATGCTGCAGGAGCCGAGATCACCTCTTTTCTGACCCTGGATTCCTGGAATTGTCTTACAGAATGGAGGCCTGTTCTCCATCCCCCTGACAGGCCACAGTAGATTATGTTTGTCACACTAGCCATTTGAGTGTTTGGCCCAAATGTGTGTCTGTTACATGGCTGCGGCACTGAGCTGAGAGGCCTGGCGGGTTAAGCCTCCATAATTTGCTCTGAAATGCACTGGTCCTGTTTTCAGTTACATTATTCTTGTCACCAGCAAAGCTGGCCTCTCAGGTCTCACCATGGCCTTGGCCTACCAAGCACCCTGGCAGCTGTGAATCCAGATCTGAATTAAAATCCTTGATCTTGACTATTTCAAGTTTGATCCACTGTGTTTGCTTCGATTTTATTTTTGAGTATTGAGTTTTAATTGATATACCCAAAGTGCTCAGATCCTAAGCATTCAGTTCAATGTATGTTTGCATACATATGTACCCCTGCAACCACCATCTGCGTTACCCCAGAAGCTTTCATCATGCTCCTTCCAGCCAATACCCATCCCCACCCTGCAAAAAGCGTCACTAATCTCACATCTAATGCCATAGATTAGTTGTGCCTAATTATGAGAGTCATAGAAATGGAATTACAGCATGCTTTATCTTGTGTCCAGCTTCTTTTAAGTCTGGCCCCGGGTGCAGTGGCTCATGCCTATAATCCCAGCACTTTGGGAGGCTGAGGTGGTCGGATCATTTGAAGTCAGGAGTTCGAGACCAGACTGACCAACGTGGTGAAACCCCGTCTCTACTAAAAACACAAAAAAATTAGCTGGGCGTGGTGGCGCACACCTGTAGTCCAAGCTACTTGGGAGGCTGAGGCATGGGAATCACTTGAATCCAGGAGGTGGAGGTCGCAGTGAGCCGAGATGGCAGCACTACATTCCAGCCTGGGCGACAGAGGTCAGGTGAGCGAATCATGAGGTCAAGAGATTGAGACCATCCTGGCTAACATGGTGAAACCCTGTCTCTACTAAAAGTACAAAAAATTAGCCGGGCATAGTGGTGAGTGTCTGTAGTCCCAGCTACTCGGGAGGCTGAGTCAGGAGAATGGCGTGAACCCGTGAGGCAGAGCTTGCTGTGAGCAGAGATGGCGCCACTGCACTCCAGCCTGGGTGACAGAGCAAGACTCCGTTTTAAAAAATGTACAAAAATTAGCCGGGCACGGTGGCAGGTACCTGTTGCAAAAAAAAAAAGAAAGAAAGAAAAAAAAAACAAATATGCAAAAATAATGTTCAAGAGAAAGAAAAGACCACTGAATCATATCCACCTATTAACCACTCTTTTATTATTATTATTATTATTACTATTATCATTATTTTTAATTAATTCGAGATGGGGGTCTTGCCATTACCCAGGCTGGCCCCAAACTACTGGGCTCAAGTGATCCTCCCACCTTGGCTTCCCAAAGTGCAGGGATTACAGGTGTGAGCCACTGCACCTGGCCAAGATTTGTTTTTTTCATGTGTTTATTCTGCCAGTTTTTATTGAACATCTATCTACTCTCTGCCAGGCACTGTCCCCGGGGCCAGTGATATAGCAATGAACAGTAGGTCTGTGTCCTTGTGGGGAAGCACTGTACACTCCCAGGGAGGGAGGCCCAAGGCCACTTCCCCTCTGTCTGTCCTCAGCTACCATGAGCCTTTGACACATTCCCCATTGGATGACCAGGGTCAATTCATCAACGTTTTCGATTACGTTTCTGTAATTACCCCTCAAGGTGAAGATTATTTGATTCATTTTCCTAGCCATTCGTACTTTATTACTTTCTTTAACTGCCTACTATATGTCAGGCATAGTCCTAGGCTCTGGGCATGTAACAGCAAAAAGAAAAAGGCAGACAAAGATCCCTGCACTTGTGGAGCTGACATGCCAGCTGGGAGAGACAGAAGGTAAGCAAAATAAACAGGAGCACCGTGGAGTGTGTGGGCAGGTGAGACATGCAGGGGAGCCAGGGATTGCAGTGTTACATGGGGATTTAAATGTTATTATTATTATTATTCTGGAGACAGAGTCTTGCTCTGCTGCCCAGGCTGGAGTGCAGTGGTGCCATCTCAGATCACTGCAACCTCCGCCTCCCAGGTTCAAGCGATTCTCCTGCCTCAGCCTCCTGAGTAGCTGGGATTACAGGTGCCTGCCACCACGCCCAGTTAATTTTTGTATTTTCAGTAGAAACGGGGGTTCACCATGTTGTCCAGACTAGTCTTGAACTCCTGACCTCAGGTGATCCACCCGCTTTGGCCTCCCAAAGTGCTGGGAGCCATTGCACTCGGCCAATAATAAACATTTATTATCTCTCACAGTGTCTGTGGGTCAAGAACTCAGGAACAGAGCTGGGTGCAGTGGTTCAAACCCGTAATCCCAGCACTTTGGGAGGCCAAGGTGGGCAGATCACTTGAGGTCAGGAGTTCAAGATCAGCCTGACCAACATGGTGAAACCCCATCTCTACTAAAAAAAATAAAAAAATTGGCCAGGTGCAGTGGCTCATGACTATAATCCCAGCACTTTGGGAGGCTGAGGTGGGCAGATCACGAGGTCAAGAGATCAAGACCATCCTGGCTAACATGGTGAAATCCTATCTCTACTAAAAGTACAAAAAATTAGCCAGGCATGGTGGTGGGTGTCTGTAGTCCCAGCTACTTGGGAGACTGAGGCAGGAGAATGGCGTGAACCCGTAAGGCAGAGCTTGCCATGAGCTGAGATGGCGCTACTGCACTCCAGCCTGGGTGACAGAGCAAGACTCCGTTTTATTTTTATTTTTATTTTTTTTTTTATTTTTATTTTTATTTATTTTTTTTTTTTTTGAGGCGGAGTCTCGCTCTGTCGCCCAGGCTGGAGTGCAGTGGCGCAATCTCGGCTCACTGCAAGCTCTGCCTCCCGGGTTCACGCCATTCTCCTGCCTCAGCCTCCCGAGTAGCTGGGACTACAGGCGCCCGCCACCTCACCCGGCTAGTTTTTTGTATTTTTAGTAGAGACGGGGTTTCACCATGTTAGCCAGGATGGTCTCGATCTCCTGACCTCGTGATCCGCCCGTCTCGGCCTCCCAAAGTGCTGGGATTACAGGCTTGAGCCACCGCGCCCGGCCTGACTCCGTTTTAAAAAAAATACAAAAATTAGCCGGGCATGCTGGCAGGTGCCTGTAATACCACCTCCTCGGGAGGCTGAGGCAGGAGAATCACTTGAACCTAGGAGGCAGAGGTTGCAGTGAGCTGAGATTGTGCCATTGCACTCCAGCCTGGGCAACAAGAGCCAAACTCCATCTGAAAAAAAAAAAAAAAGGAATTTAGGAATAGTTTAGCTACGTGGTCTCTTATGAGGCTGCAGCCGACACTGGCTGGGGCTGGCACCATCTGAAGGCTTGGGTGGGGATGGAGGATGCAGCTCTAGGTGGCTCACTCACATGCTGTGGGATGTGGGCAGGAGGCCTCTGTTCCCTGCTCCTCCCACACAGGGCTCTCCACCAACCTTCTTCAGTGCCCTCAGGACTTGGCGGCTGGCCTTCCCAGAGTGAATGACCCAAGAAAACAAGGGCCAGGTGGGAGTGGTTCTTTTCTGATCGGGGCCCAGAAATCCCATAGCATCATTTTGTTATACTTATTAGTGGCAGGTACCAGGCCTGGTCCGTATTCAAGGTGAGGGGCATGACAGACAGTCAGGTACAACCCTGAGGTCTCTGGCCTGAGCCTCTTGAAGGATAGAGTTGTCACCAGCTGAGATGGGAAGTTAGAGGAGAGGTGAGTTTGGGGGAGACTGGGAGTTCAGTGTGACGCCGAATAGCATCTTGCAGGGAGATATCGAGGAGCTTCTTTGAAGACAGCTGCTTTCCCGGTGGACCTGGCCATCTGCGTTTAGACAGCTTTGTCCCAGTTCTCAGTGGACCGTGGTCTTGGCCAGGAGCTCTCAGCCCTGCAGCAGGTGCCCATGCTAACTCTCCACTCTCAGGTCCTGGTTTGGCAGAGCTGGTGGGAGGCTGGGAAGGGCCTAGGGCTTCTGTTACCCAGGTGGTTGGCAGCTGGGAGGCTGTAGGCCCTGCTCATTGCTGCTGTTTTTTCTTTTTTAAGTTATTATTTATTTACTTTGAGATGGAGTCTTTCTCTGTAGCCCAGGATGCAGTGCAGTGGCACGATCTTGGCTCACTGTAACCTCTGCCTCTCAAGTTCAAGCAATGAACTTGTCTCAGCCTCCCAAGTAGCTGGGATTACAGGTGCCTGCCACTATGCCTGGCTAATCTTATATTTATATATAAATTTTTTTTATTATTATACTTTATGTTCTAGGGTACATGTGCACAACGTGCAGGTTTGTTACATATGTATACATGTGCCATGTTGGTGTGCTGCACCCACTAACTCGTCATTTACATTAGGTATATCTCCTAATGCTATCCCTCCCCCCTTCCCCCACCCAACGACAGGCCCCAGTGTGTGATGTTCCCCACCCTGTGTCCAAATGTTCTCATTGTTCAATTCCCACCTATGAGTGAGAACATGTGGTGTTTGGTTTTCTGTTCTTGCGATAGTTTGCTGAGAATGATGGTTTCCAGCTGCATCCATGTCCCTACAAAGGACATGAACTCATCCTTTTTTACGGCTGCATAGTATTCCATGGTGTATATGAGCCACATTTTCTTTCTTTCTTTCTTTCTTTCTTTTTTTTTTTTTTTTTTTTGAGACGGAGTCTTGCTCTGTTGCCCAGGCTGGCGTGCAGTGGCCGGATCTCAGCTCACTGCAAGCTCTGCCTCCCGGGTTCATGCCATTCTCCTGCCTCAGCCTCCGGAGTAGCTGGGACTACAGGCGCCCGCCACCTCGCCTGGCTAGTTTTTTGTACTTTTTAGTAGAGATGGGGTTTCACCGTGTTAGCCAGGATAGTCTCGATCTCCTGACCTCGTGATCCGCCCGTCTCGGCCTCCCAAAGTGCTGGGATTACAGGCTTGAGCCACCGCCCCCGGCCAGAGCCACATTTTCTTAATCCAGTCTGTCATTGATGGACATTTGGGTTGGTTCCAAGTCTTTGCTATTGTGAATAGTGGCCTGGCTAATTTTTGAATTTTTTTTTTTTTTTTTTTTTTTTTTTTTTTTTTTTGAGACGGAGTCTTGCTCTGTCACCCGGGCAAGAGGGCAGGAGTGCAGTGGCCAGATCTCAGCTCACTGCAAGCTCCGCCTCCCAGGTTCACGCCATTCTCCTGCCTCAGCCTCCCGAGTAGCTGGGACTACAGGCGCCCGCCACCTCGCCCGGCTAGTTTTTTGTATTTTTAGTAGAGACGGGGTTTCACTGTGTTAGCCAGGATGGTCTCGATCTCCTGACCTTGTGATCCGCCCGTCTCGGCCTCCCAAAGTGCTGGGATTACAGGCTTGAGCCACCGCGCCCGGCCAAATTTTTTTTTTTTTTTTTTTTTTCCTTGAGACGGAGTTTCACTCTTGTTGCCCAGGCTGGAGTGCAATGGCGCAATCTTGGCTCCCGGCAACCTCTGCCTCCCGGGTTTAAGTGATTCTCCTGCTTCAGCCTCCCTAGTAGCTGGGATTACAGGCATGCGCCACCACGCCCAGCTAATTTTGTATTTTTAGTAGAGACAAGGTTTCTCCATGTTGGTCAGGCTGGTCTCGAACTCCTGACCTCAGATGATCTGCCTGCCTCGGCCTCCCAAAGCGCTGGGATTACAGGTGTGAGCCACAGTGCCTGGCCGAGTTTTTAAATTTCTAATAGAGACAGGGTTTCGTCATGTTGGCCAGGCTGGTCTTGAACACCTGACCTCAGGTGATCCACCTGCCTTGGCCTCCCAAAGTGCTGGGGTTATAGGCATGAGCCACCACCTCCAGCCATCTCTTCCTCCTATTGATCAGCATATTATCTTGGGATTTTGCAAAGTAAATAAGTACTGTATTTTCACCCACTCCACCCTTGAATCATCCAAAGTGTCCCCAAACGGTCCTTCTTTCTCCATCTGTTCCGCTAATGTTTACTGAACATTTCCTACATGCCTGGCACTGTGCCTCCAGTCTCAAGACCCCTCTGCAAGCATCTCACTCATATCAGGTCTTCTGGACCCATGAGACCCCGTGTCATTGCTTTACCACCCTGAGTCTCAATTTCTTCATCTGCAAAATGCATTCAGAGGGAAGCCCCCATTATGAAGGGTTCCCCATTCCTGACTGTAGCCACAGTCAGGGCAAGCTGCTTTGTAGGGGTTGGAGTTTATGTAGTTGGGAGGCCCTAGAAGAAAAGACTGTTACAGGGCTGGGCACAGTGGCTCACACCTGTAATCCCAGCACATTGGGAGGCCGAGGCCGGTGGATCACCCGAGGTCAGGAGTTCCAGACCAGCTTGGCCAACATGGCGAAACCCTTTCTCTACTAAAAATACAAAAATTAGCTGGGCATGGTGGCTCATGCCTGTAATCCCAGCTGCTAGGGGGTGCTAAGGCAGGAGGATTGCTTGAACCTGGGAGACGGAGGTTGCAGTGAGCCGAGATTGTGCCGCTGCACTCCAGCCTGGGCAACAGGGTGATACTCCATCTCAAAAAACAAACAAACCACCACCACCACCACCACCACCAAGAAAAAACTACAAAAGCAAAGAAGGTCCAAGGCCCAGAAGGAGGGAGGGGCTCTTTAGACTTTATCACGCTTTACCTCCTCTGGTGCTCCCAACAGCCCAGCTCTTGGTAGGTGCTGTTGTCCATTTCACAGATGAGAACACTGAGGGGGAAGTAATTACCCTACAGGTGGGAAGAACAGAGTGAGGGTACCCAACAGGTAGCAAACGACAGAGCTGGGGGAGGGGAACCCCTGCCCCTCCCCTAATCTCTGAGGGGATCAAGACAGAGGTAAACAAGCTTTGCTGTGCGCAGGACAATTGTTACTTTGTTATTCCAGGAGCGCTCTGACTTCTCCCACCCCCAATATACCCCAGGGCCGCTGTTAGGCCCTACTCATCCCCGCGGGGCAGGCTGCCACCCGCCCACCCCGCCTGGAACCTTTCTGATTTCTCTGTCCCTCGCGGGGGCTTTAGGGTCCTTCTCACCAGGTCTGCACGTGGGCCCCCTGCCCCCAATCCCTCCCGTTCTGGCCTGCCTCTCGCGGACCCGGAGCCCCGACGGGAGGGGGAAGGCAGTGGGTGTGTGGTGCAGCTGGAAGGCTGCGGACGGGCGGCAGTGGAGGGGCAGTCCCCCTGGCTTCGGGTATGGAGCACTGGATGCTGCTGCTACCCAAGTGTGAACCTCGGTTTTCATATTCGTGAAATAGGCTTAAAAACACCTAAATCCCAAAGCTGCCACCCTAGGGAGCACGTTTTTGAAGGCTGGCTTCACGCTGTCATTTAGCAAGTCATTTCGTCCTCTTGGAGCCTCGGTGGGTAAAATGAACGTGAAGAAAAGCACCGAGGAGTACTTTGAGCTCGAAGGGAGGCCATCCGTGTAAAGGGCTTGGATTATACACCCAGATTCTGTCAATGGATCGATCTCCCCAGTATTTATGGAAACTCCTGACTGCACGCCCGTGCTGGGCGCAGGGGAAACAGCGACGCACGGGACAAAACAAGCTTGCAGAACCGCAGGGGGCAGAGAGGCTGTAAACAAGCCAACGGGCTGCACTTGTAGCGGTTCTGTTGCCAATGCCATTCAGACCCCAGTCCCGGATTCCGCGCTCGGGGTGCGAGAGGCCGCTCCCGGGGCGGGGCGGGGAGGGACCCGGGCGGGGCGGGAGGGGCGGGGCGCCCGGACCTATTAGGTCCCGCGCCGGCAGCCGGGCAGTAGACACGAAGCTTCTCCGGTGGCTCACAGACGCTGCCAGCATCGCCGCCGCCAGGTGAGTGCCCCGGACACTGCTGCCGCCCGCCGCTCCACCCACCTCGAGCCCGGCGGTTAGCGCCCCGGCCGCGGCCCGGGTGCCGAGCGGCTGGAAGTGTGGGGACCCGTGCCCAGGTTTTTCCGCTCCAGCAAGTCGCTGGCGAGTCCCTTGTGGGGCGACGTCTCAGGACTCTGGCTCCGAAACGTCCCCTTTCTGCCCGGGGCTCCAGGTCCCTGACGGGTGATCGTGCCAGGCGCGGCCCCTGCGGGCCTCAGTTTCCGCGCTTGTGCAATGGGGTGGTTCCTCTGCGTGTCGCCGCTACGGCCGGACGCTCCATCGCCCTCGCACCGTCCTCGAGTGCGGCTTCCGGGCACCGGACTCCGACCTCTGCGGTGGTGCGGACCCGGCCAGAGCGCAGCGCGGCACCGGCGGCCCACGGCCGCGGCCGCACAGCCCCGGTGCCCTTAAAAGAGGGAAGATGGCGTCTTGCCCGGTGCTGCCGGGACCGGCTCCCGGAGGCGCTGTGCACCTAAGAGCCGAGGAAATGCTTCGTAACGGGACGCCCAGAAAGTCCGGAACAGGAACGTGCACCCGGAGCGGCGCGCTGCCGCCCGCCCACACCTGCCCATGCGCCCTGCACAGGTGCGCCCCGGACTGGTCGCGGGGACTAGAGCCCGGCTGGGGCGAGCGACCTTGTTAGGTAAATTGGGGGTGCGCCCCTGCGGGTGACCCGAGAGGGATCCCCCCGCCTGCGGGGCGCGGTCACGACAAGGCTTGTGGGGTTCGGAGCTGGTCGTCGTCGGGGCTCTGGCCTCCTAAATGCGATCGCTTTCAAGCCCTTCATTGTCAGTTTTGCCAGAATGAGCCGCTCGTGGGGTAGGACGCGGTTGTTGATGTTGTTGTTGCTCTTACTACTGTAACATTTTTGTTGCTGTTTTAACGCAGTGTTTACTGTGGCCTGGGAGCCCGAGCTTCCCTGGGAGGGTTGGTGTCTGCCTCATGTCCCCACATGAGGAGGGTCAGAGTCTGGTGGGCACTAGCGCCGGGAAGTTCTTAACATCTGTCTGTCCTTGGGAGCAGGAGGCCTCATTTTCCAGGTGGAGAAACAAGAGATTTCAGTCCCAGGAGGCACAGAAATGCCAGGGTTGTCTAGCTGGAAGCCAAGGGCCCTTTATGGAACCCAAGCCAAAACCTCTTTCCACTCTCCAGCCCTGTGGCCTCTGAAGGGCTAGTCCATCTCTCTGAATCTCAGTTCCTTCTGTTCATTCTGCAAAATGTATTTCTGAGGTTTCTGCCCAGGTGAAGAAATCCCAACTCAAGTTAGTAGCCTCCGTGTAGTTAAGACTTACCCTGATTTCTACTTAATTTGGGCATGTCTTTGGAATAAGTTCTCGGGAATGGCACAGTCTGGGTGTTTTTTTGCTTTGTTTTGTTTTTTTGAAACAAGAGCTTCACTCTTGTTGCCCAGGCTGGGGTGCAGGGGCGTGATCTGGGCTCACTGCAACCTCTGCCTCCTGGGTTCAAGCCGTTCTCCTGCCTTAGCCTCCCTAGTAGCTGGGATTACAGGCGCCCACCACGACACCCAGCTAATTTTTTGTATTTTTAGTAGAGACGGGGTTTCACCATGTTGGCCAAGGTAGTCTCGAACTCCTCCTGACCTCAGGCGATCCACCCGCCTCAGCCTCCCAAAGTGCTGGGATTACAGACGTGGCCCCATGCCTGGCCCTTTTATTATTATTATTATTATTACTATTATTATTATTATTATCTTAAGGATATTAAGACTAAGATTCTCACACATTTGACACGCGCCTGTAATCCTAGCACTTTGGGAGGCTGAGGCAGGAGGATTGCTTGAGCTCAGTAGATTGAGACTAGACCGGGTAACATGGTGAAACCCTGTCTCTACCAAAAAAAAAAATTAACTGGGCATGGTGGCATGTGCCTCTGTTCCTAGCTACCCAGGAGGCTGAGTTCAGAGGACTACCTGAGCTTGGAGGGGTCGAGGCTCCAGTAAGCCCTGATCACGCCACTGCACTCTAGCCAGGGAGACAGAGTGGGACCCTGTCTCAAAAAAAGGAGCATTAGGCTGGGCGCGGTGGCTCACATCTGTAATCCTAGCACTTTGGGAGGCCGAGGGAGATGGATCACCTGAGGTCAGGAGTTGTGAAACTAGCCTGGCCAACATGGCAAAATCAGTCTCTTTTAAAAATGCAAAAATTAGCCAGGCGAGTTGGAGTGTGCCTGTAGTCCTAGCTACTTGGGAGGCTGAGGCAGGAGAACTGCTTGACCCTGGGAGGCGGAGGTTGCACTGAGCTGAGATCACACCACTGCACTCCAGCCTGGGCCACAGAGTGAGACTCTCTGTCAAAGAAAAAAAAAAGCACCAAATGGTAGATCCCCAGTGTCTGTTACAGCTCGGGTACTCTATGGCTAGATAGAAGGGCTGCATACATGTTAGTTATTGTAAGGTTTTTTTTTTTTTTTTTTTTTTTTTTTGAGACGGAGTCTTGCTCTGTCACCCAGGCTGGAGTGCAGTGGCCGGATCTCAGCTCACTGCAAGCTCCACCTCCGGGGTTTACGCCATTCTCCTGCCTCAGCCTCCCGAGTAGCTGGGACTACAGGCGCCCGCCACCTCGCCCGGCTAGTTTTTTTGTATTTTTTTTTAGTAGAGATGGGGTTTCACCGTGTTAGCCAGGATGGTCTCAATCTCCGGACCTCGTGATCCGCCCTTCTCGGCCTCCCAAAGTGCTGGGATTACAGGCTTGAGCCACCGTGCCCGGCCATTGTAAGGTTTTTTTAATTTGAGACGGAGTTTCGCTCTTGTTGCCCAGGCTGGAGTGCAATGGCTGGGAATACATGCGTGAGCCACCTCGCGTGGCTCAAGTTTCTTACACATTTGACTTGCCTGTAATCCCAGCACTTTGGGAGGCGAAGGCAGGAGGATTGCTTGAACCCAGGAGGTGGAGATTGCAGTGAGCAGAGATGGCTCCACTGCACTCAGCCTGGGCTAACATGAGACTCCATCTCAGAAAAAAAAAAAAAAAAAAAGGTATCTTGTGTCACAGAGCTGCAAAGAAACCAGAGACTACTAAGAACAGTGTACTTTTTTTTCCCCCAATTTCTGATCCCGTCTCAAATAAACGGAAGGAGGTAATTGAGGAAGGGCTTGATTGGCCGGTGAGTCTTGAAGCTGACACCACTGCTGGTGGTATTTTCCCCTCTCCCTGGAAAGCATCCTGTTTTTAGTGAACCTGTTAAATGTGTAGACAATTGATGGCTTTTTGCTTCCCCTGCTGCAGGCTTAGTGGATCCCATGAGATTCTGACTACCGTCTGTGCTCAGAACAGTTTGAGCAGTATGGAGGAAGTCTCCGCACCAGTCTTACTGTTGCTGGTCACCAGGAAGCCAGCAGTGTGTCTGAACTGGACACATGTGACCACTTCCTAGCCTCCCTTTGTCCTACCACTGGTTGGTTGGGGCTGGTCCCTGGGAGAAACATAGAATATGAGCAAATCAGTCCCCGGCCCCTAAGTTCCTTGTTGGCCCCGAGACAGGCAGGAGAGGGGCGGGCACAGAGGGCAGCTGATTTTCCTAGTGTCAATATTAGGATGTGACAATACAAAACACCACTGGGGCTCGCCAGGCACTGCGTAGTAAACCTGTTTTTCTGGGGGTGGGAGAGAACTTGGCACCCAGTTACTCAGACTGAAAAGCCGTGCAGCAAACAGAGAAAAGCTCACTTGTTTATTTGAGTGAGGGTCCCTGTCACTTTGGATATTTAAGATCAAGTATTCTTGACCCCCCCACCTCCCTAAGATGGCGTCTTGCTCTGTTGCCCAGTCTGGAGTGCAGTGGCGTGATCTCGGCTCACTGTAACCTCTGCCTCCCGGGTTCAGGTGATCCTCCTGCCTCAGCCTCCTGAGTAGCTGGGATTACAGGCACGTGCCACCATTGCAGGCTAATTTTTTTTTTTTTTTTTTTTTTTTGAGATGGAGTCTCGCTCTGTCGCTCAGGCTGGAGTGCAGTGGCCGGATCTCAGCTCACTGCAAGCTCCACCTCCCAGGTTCACGCCATTCTCCTCCCTCAGCCTCCCAAATAGCTGGGACTACAGGCGCCCACCACCTCGCCCGGCTAGTTTTTTGCATTTTTTAGTAGAGACGGGGTTTCACCGTGTTAGCCAGGATGGTCTCGATCTCCTGACCTCGTGAGCCGCCCGTCTCGGCCTCCCAAAGTGCTGGGATTATAGGCTTGAGCCACCGCACCCGGCCTAATTTTTGTATTTTTAATAGAGATGGGGTTTCACAGCGTTGGCCAGGTTGGTCTCGAACTTCTGACCTTGTGATCTGCATGTATACCCTGCATGCAGCATTTCACCTCCTTCTCAGGGCTACATCTGCCCATCGGGCTTTCCTTCTTGGCCTTTAACAGAAGGTGATACTGTCCAGTCCAGGGTCTCCCAGCCAGGAACAGCCTGCCATTGTGAGCCGAGCGCTTGATTAACCCCTTCCCTCATTCTCAGGATTTTGCAGTGAACTCTCAACCCTTTCTCTGGCTGTCCGCATCCTCTCACCTGCTTTCACTGGGTCCTTGCTCTGTGCTGGGGCCATGCAGGTTCCTGGCCGGCTGGGTCAGACACACAGGTAAACATTTAATGAGACCTTGATGGGCTGAGTGCCCAATCCAGGTCTGTTTACCCAAGGTGCTGGGACAACACAGATGAGGAGCAGTTAATTCTGTCTGGGGGAGGGTTGGGAGGAAGTGACTTGTGCCTGAGCCCCAAGGAATGAGTGAGTCCCCTGTGCCTGCCTGGGGAATGATGGTAGCAGAGGGGGGATGTAAAGGAGGAGTTGGGGTGTGAAAGGGCTGGGGTGCAAGTTCATAGGGGAGACCCAAACACTGTGAAGCTGAGCCCAGGGGCGGTACCTGCCTCTCAAGCCTCAGGGTCGGGGCCAGGGTGAACAGTCTTCATATTCTTCAGCCTCAGCATTTCAGAACTTTTTTTTTTTTTCTTTGAGACGGAGTCTCGCTCTGTTGCCCGGGCTGGAGTGCAGTGGCCGGATCTCAGCTCACTGCAAGCTCCGCCTCCCGGGTTTACGCCATTCTCCTGCCTCAGCCTCCGGAGTAGCTGGGACTACAGGCGCCCGCCACCTCACCCAGCTAGTTTTCAACATTTCAGAACTTGTTTTATTTTATTTTTTTTGAGATGGAGCCTTGCTCCCGTCGTGCAGGCTGGAATGCAGTGGCGTGATCTCGGCTCACTGCAACCTCCACCTCCTGGGTTCAAGTGATTCTCCTTCCTCAGCCTCCCTAGTAGCTGGGATTACAGGCACGCGCCACCACGCCTGACTAATTTTTGTATTTTTAGTAGAGATGAGGTTTCGCCATATTGGCCAAGATGGTTGTGAACTCCTAATCTCAGGTGATCCACCTGCCTCAGCCTCCCAAAGTGCTAGGATGACAGGTGTGAGCCACCGCGCCTGGCCTAATTTTTGTTTTTGAGTGAGTCTTGCTCTGTCTGCTAGGTTGGAGTGCAGTGGCATGATCCCGGCTCACTGCAAGCTCTGCCTCTCAGGTTTAAGTGATTCTCCTGCCTTAGTCTCCTGAGTAGCTGGGACTACAGGTGCCTGCCACCAGCCACCACGCCTGGCTAACTTTTGTATTTTTAGTAGAGACATTGTTTCACCATGTTGACCAGGGGGGTCTTGAACTCCTGACCTTAGTTGATCCATCTGCCTTGGCCTCCCAAAGTGCTAGGATTAGAGGAGGGAGCCACCGCACCCCGGCTCAGAACTTGTTTTAAATATGAACTTTTGAAACTCAACAACTGTAGACCCAGGTGGTGGCTTGGCATTCTCTGCTTCCTTCATGGTGATAAAAAGGCACAGGCTTCCCCTTTTTGGGGTCATTTCAAAATCAGTCGAGAGAATTATTAGTCTGGTACACTTCCTCTAGAGTTAGGATTATTTTTATAGGTGTTCAAACAGGAAAGGACATAGATTAAAATCTCTCTCCCCTGACTTTTTGATACAGGGTCTCACTCTGTCGCCCAGGCTGGAGTGCAGTGGCGCAATCACAGCTCACTGCAGCCTCAACCTCCTGGGCTCAAGTGATCCTCTCACCTTGTCCTCTTAAAGTGGTGGGAGCCTCCAAAAGGCTGAGCTGTGAGGTTGGGTAGGTTACATGTATTAAATGCATTTTTTTTTTTTTTTTTGAGACAGTTTTGTACTTGTCACCCAGGCTGAAGTGTAATGGCACAATCTCGGCTCACTACAACCTCTGCCTCCCAGGTTCAAGCGATTCTTCTGCCTCAGTCTCCCAAGTAGCTGGGATTACAGGCACCCGCCACCACAGCCAGCTATTTTTGTATTTTTAGTAGAGATGGGGGTTTCACCATGTTGGCCAGGCTGATCTCGAACTCCTGACCTCGGATGATCCACCCGCCTTGGTTTCCTAAAGTGCTGGGATTACAGGTGTGAGCCACCGCGCCTGGCCTTAAATGCATTTTGGAGTGAGCCATCACACCTGGCTTCCCCTAACTCTAGTCTTAGAAATGAAGAATTAGGGGACCAGAGAGGCTAAGGAATTCTTCCAAACCCCATGGCCAACGTGGCCCAGGCCCAGGGGTTCAGCAGCCAAGTGCCCCTTGTCAGAGCCAGGCTCCGCAAGAGCCCTGACTCTGTCTGGGGCTGTACCAGGTGGGGTGGGGTGTGCGTGGGAGGGAGTGGGGTTTGCTTTCTTGTAAGAGAGAAACTGACATCAAACCAAACATCTGGACCATCTCTACAATATGCCAGGCAAAACGGAAACAGGCCTGTTTGTCACTCAGCACATCTGCATCCCTGTGCAGGGCCCTGAGGGGCCACTGGGTGGGGGAAGCATGATCTGAAAGTAGTCCCTGTGTCCTGCCTCTGGGTGGTGCCTTGTTTCGGAATGGTTTCAGGGTGTTTTTGTGTGTTTTTTTTTGAGGTGGAGTCTCACTCTCTTTCCCAGGCTGGAGTGCAGTGGCGCCATCTCAGCTCACTGCAACCTCCGCCTCCCGGGTTCCAGCGATTCTCCCACCTCAGCCTCCAGAGTAACTAGGATTACAGGCGCTTGCCACCACGCCCGGCTAATTTTTTGTATTTTTAGTAGAGATGGGGTTTCACCATGTTAGCCAGGCTGGTCTTGAACTCCTGACCTGAAGTGATCCGCCCACCTTGGCCTCCCAAAGTGCTGGGATTACAGGTGTGAGCCACCGCGCCCAGCCAAGGGTTTCAGGGTTTGAAGTCTCATGTAGGACTCAGTGTCACTCCTGTGGTTGTCCCTGCGAGCGCATCAGAGAGGTGCTGTGACCAGGATCACACAGTCCCCCTCCGTGGGGGTTGGGGTAAGGGATAGTATGTTTAATTATGTAAGTAATTACAGACTCATTGTCAGGTTCAAAGTAATGGATACAAGCTAAGTCTGCTAGGCGAAGTGGCTCACGCCTGTAATCCTAGCACTTTGGGAGGCCGAGGCGGGTGGATCACCTGAGGTTGGGAGTTCGAGACCAGCCTGAGCAACACGGTGAAACCCCGTCTTTACTAAAAATACAAAATTAGCCGGCTGTGGTGGCGCATGCCTGTAATCCCAGGGACTTGGCAGTTGAGGTGGAAAGATCACCTGAGCCCAGGGAGGTGGAGACTGCAGTGAGCCACGTTCATGCCACCACACTCCAGCCTAGCTGACAGAGAGACCCTGTCCCAAAATGATAATTCTCCATATTAGGCCTCCCACAGGGGGATCTTGGGGGGTCTGCAGCTCAGGTGACTCCCATCTTGTCACTAGCCAGGTGACACCTTCATTCTGGAGCCTTAGCTCTGAACGCCCCAGGTGGGGGTGCCCTTTCAGACGCCCCTTTTCAATTTCAAAGGCTCTGATTCTAGATCTTGAAGCCGGATGCGGCCCTGGCACCCGGCTTCAGTTTCCACTGTGAAGGACGGAGGTCTCCCAGGCCCAGCCCAGGCGGCCAAGCCCATCCTGGAATCAGAACACACTGAGCACATTTTGTAGGGTGGCACCTTTTTATCCAAGTTACTAGCTACACATCAGTGTTTAAAGAGAAGAAAGTGACCTTTCATTTTTTTTTTTTCTTGAAACTTGAGGAAACAAGATACATACTACTGATTTTTTTTTTTTTCCTAATAACTAAATGCATGTCTGCAGCGTGGTAGAGGTGTCTTTTTTTTCATGCTATGTGGGGAAAGTGTGCTGCTTTTCGGAGATGGACTGGAATGTCTGGTTTCTGTCCCTGGGCCCTGTTTTCTATAGAAGGTGCGGTAGTGAGATCCAGGGCCACTCCTTCCTATCACTCAGGTGGTGATAGTGTATACTTTGAGCTAAAGGGCTCTTTGTGAGCCTCCAAAAAATAACAACTCATATTTATTGAGCACTCACTCATGGGTACTGTACCTGATTTAGCTCATTTAATCTTCACAGCAACCCCAGGAGGTAGATTTTACTGAGGAGGAAACTGAGGTGCAGAGAAGCTAGCTGCTTCCCCAGGAGTAGCCCATGTATGAGTGAAGCTGGGCAGGCTGGCCCCAGAGCCCAAGCCCCTACCCCTGCTGCAGCTGACGTTTCAGGGATGACTGTGTCAAGGGCCCTGATCCCCTTTACTCTTTTGGCAGGAAAGGAGAGAGTGCTTCCCTTACACTGTCACCCTTAACAACTTTTTTTTTTTTTTGAAATGGAGTCTCACTCTGTCGCCCAGGCTGGAGTGCAGTGGTGATCTCGGCTCACTGCAGCCTCCGCCTCCCGGGTTCAAATGATTCTCCTGCCTCAGCTTCCCGAGTAGCTGGGACTATGGGTGCATGCTACCACGCCCGGCTATTTTTTTGTATTGTTTAGTAGAGAAGGGGTTTCACCGTGTTAGCCAGGATGGTCTCAATTTCCTGACCTCGTGATCTGCCCTCTTTGGCCTCCCAAAGTGCTGGGATTACAGGCATGAACCACCGTGCCCGGCCTCTTACAACTTTACTGCACAGATGTCCCCCAACTTTGATTTGATTCGGTTGAGGATTCTTCACTGTATAGTAGTGCAAGCGTGGCACACAATCGGTTGAAACCACGCTTTGAATACCCACCTGCACATCCATATTCTACTCTTCACTGTCAGAGGCGGAGGCTGCAGTGAGCCGAGATCACGCCACTGCACTCCAGCCTGAGCAACCGAGCGAGGCTCCCTCTTGAAGAAATTTAAAAAAAAGGAAATTCCTTTCTGTCTTCCCTCTCCCCTTTGGTGCTCCTCCCCTCTCCTCCCTTCTCTGAATCTCCCTGCCTTCCCTCTTTTTTCTTAGCTAATTCTCCATCACTTATGGGAAGCGAATCGACCCACCCTTCCAAACTGAGCAGTTTTGGACACGTGCAGGTTCCTAACAGCGGGGTCTGGAGCCTGGGCTTCCCCAGTCAGGTGGTGAGGGAGTCATGATATAGGGCATTGTGTACTTTGAGCTTCTTGAAATATAGCCTGGGCAATGTAAAACCCAAAAAATTAGCTGGGAGTGGTGGCGTGCGCCTGTAGTCCTCCTAGCTACTTGGGAGACTGATGCGGGAGGATCACCTGAGCCTGGGAGGTGGAGACTGCTGTGAGCCATGACCTTGCCACTGTACTCCAGGCTGACAAAGCAAGACTCTGTCTCAAAAAAAAAAAAAAAAAAAGAAAAAATATACCTTGAAGAAAAACATCAAATAGCTCCATTTCATATATATATACACACACACACACACACACACACACACACACACACACACACATTTTTTTTTTTGAGATGGAGTTTTTTGCTGTTGTCGCCCAGGTTGGAGTGTAATGGTGAGGTCTCGGCTCACTGCAAACTCCTCCTCCCAGGTTTAAGCAATGTTCCTGCCTCAGCTGCCCGGGTAGCTGGATTACAGGTGCGCACCCCATACCTGGCTAATTTTTTTGAAATGGGATAGAGACAGGGTTTCACCATGTTAGGCTGGTCTTGAACTCTTGACCTCGTGATCTGCCTGCCTTGGCCTCCCAAAGTGCTGGGATTACAGGTGTAAGCCACCATGCCTGGCCCATTTCATATATTTTAAAAATTTTTATTGTTAATTTATTTTTAGAGAGGGGGTCTCGCCATATTGGCCAGGCTGGTCTTGAACTGGGCTCGTGCGACCTGCCCGCCTCGGCCTCCCGAAGGGCTGTGATGACAGCACAGCGGTGTCTGCAGATCTCTGGCTTCAATTTTTCAGGGCTGCCAGGTGCACACGGGGGTGTATGTGGGATGCATCCCTAGAAATCAAAGGTCATGTGCGTGTGTGACTGGTGGATGCTGATTGTCATACTACCCCCCAGAAAGGCAGCAACATGTGCAGTCCACTGTGGTGTCCTGAGCCTCTGGTCTCCTCCCTTCTAAGGCTGTTGATTGTGTTAACCAGCTTTTATGGAGCCCCTGCTAGGTGGCGGGAAATGGGCAGTAGTGTATCTTTTCATCCTATCAGCAGCCCTGGAGGCCCGGCTGTTTCTGCAAGGCTCAGAGGTGAGCTGGTTGTTCTGCCACACAGCAGGGGCCGAGCAGGGGGTGGAACTGAGGTCCAGCCTGGCTGCAGGCTCAGGGCGTTTCCTGCTGGGTTGCACTGGAGTTGTGTGTGCTCCAAGGGCTTTGCGTCACCCCACCCTCATGGTCCAGGGCCAGGCTGTGACTGGGCGGGCTGCAGGTGGAAGACTGGACCAGGGTTTTTTAGCTGGGCCCACTCAGCCGGCCCTCCCTGTGACCCCAGCGTGGCCCCTGACCCTCTTGGTTTGCCTGCCTGTGAAATGGGAAGTGTCAGATCCCACCTGCCTGGCTTTGGCAGGACTGGGTGAGATCATGAGAGTCTGAGGGTCCCTACCGGGAGTTCGACCCCACCCTCAGGTCCAGCCCCACCCACCTCTGCCCCCCCACCCCTGCCCTGACACTCCTGCGGCCTCAGCGCTTGAACACCTGCTGAGGACTGTGCAGGACACATCTCTACTTGCTTGTGCTTCTGCACAACCGGGAGGGGCTTAGGAGGTAGATGGCGTTTCCCCATCTTCCAGATGAGCCACAGGCGAGCTGTTGAGTGCAGAGCTGTTCACCAAATGCAGGCTGCTCTGTCCAGAACCTGCCCTCCCTCCCGCTCTGAGCCCTGCAGGTACCCTCAAGGCCGTGGGTGTGGCGCTCTCTTCTGCACACATTAGATTTGCATCCTAACCTCTTAGGGTAAAACAGGGCTTCTGACTGGCGCCTGGTGTTTCCACTGGTGAGTGTGTAGGAGGCAAAGTGTGGGCTGTAGCCTGGGTGGGGACACATGGCTAGGTGTGTCTTCCTTCACCAAAGAAGGGTTTCAACTACTCATTTGCAAGTTTGCTGGAAAAAAAAGATAATAAAAACCAGTCCAGTTTCCTGGATCTGCAGCTGCAGTGACCTCACAGGGTGTCTTCTGGGAGTAGATTGCCTCCATGTCTTCAGTCAACAAATGTATGTCTGCTCTATGCCAGGTCTTGGGCTGAGAACCAGAAACTGATAAGAACAGCAGCTCCCCTCTTAGGGGTTTACTCTGTGCCGGATCATTTCATCCCCACAATAGTCCTGTGCAATAGGTGTTACCAGTATCTCCATTCTAATTTTTTTTTTTTTTTTTTTTCTGAGATGGAGTCTTGCCCTGTTGCCCAGCCTAGAGTGCAGTGACGCAGTCTTAGCTCACTGCAACTTCCGCCTCCCGGGTTCAAGCAGTTCTCCTGTCTCAGCCTCCCGAGTAGCTAGGATTACAGGTGCCCACCACCACGCCCAGCTAATTTTTGTATTTTTAGTAGAGAGGGGGTTTCACAATGTTGACCAGACTGGTCTTGAACTCCTGACCTCATGATCTGCCCGCCTTGGCCTCCCAAAGTACTGGGACTAAGGCAGAGCCATCTTTGTTTCAGAATTAAGGAAACAGAGGTCAGCTAACTTGCCCAGGGACACCCAACAGCCCAGTTGCAGAGCCCACACTCCAGCCCACCACAGGTATGAAACTGAGCAGCAGCTAGTGTAGTCAGCTGGAGCCAGAGGGGAAGAGAGACGCAGACTCTGAGGGTCCAATAAGGTGATGCCTGAATCGGCCAGGCTCAAACTCATAATCTCCGTGCTTTGGGAGGCCCAGGTGGGAGCTGAAGCCAGGAGTTCTGAGACAAGCCTGGGCCACAAAGCAAGACCCTATCTCTACAACAATTATATAAAAATTAGCCATGTGCATGGTACATACCTGTCCAGTTACCCTGGAGGCTGAGGTGGGAGGATTGCCTGAGCCCAGGAGTTTGAGGCTTTAGTGAGCCATGATCAGGCCACTGCGCTCCAGCCTGGGCAAAAGAGTGAGACCCTATATGTGAAAAAAATAATAATAAAATTTAATTTTTATAAAAGGGCCAATAGGCATAGGCATGGGCCAGTCAGGTTGGCTGGTGAGCTCTGCACATTTGAAGACTTGGAGGCATGGCAGGACCAGGCACCATCCGTGGAAAGTGTACTTATCTTGAGTGTGGTTAGGGCGGGAACCAAGATTGGGGTGGCAGGGCCACAGAGGGAGAGCCTGTTAGTGGATGTGGCACAACCCCCCCACTTTTTTTTTTTTTTTTTTGAGACAAGTCTCGCTCTGTTGCCCAGGCTGGAGTGCAATGTCGCAGTCTCAGCTCACTGCAACTTTCGCCTTCCAGATTCAAGTGATTCTCCTGCCTCAGCCTCCCGAGTAGCTGGGATTACAGGCGAGCGCCACCACACGCAGCTAATTTTTGTATTTTTAGTGGAGATGGCGTTTCACCACGTTAGGCAGGCTAATCTCAAACTCCTAAGCTCAGGTGATCCACCTGCCTCCACCTCTCAAAGTGCTGGGATTACAGGCGTGAGCTGCACTGCAGCAGGCCAGGTCTAGGGAGCCGAACAGAGCAGTGAGAGGGTCAGGGTTGAGGCTGCTACCTAGAGATTAGGTTGGAGAGAGCTCCACTGAAGGCTGGAGACCAGTAAGGCATTCAGCACAGGTGCCAGGTAAGAGCTGACCAGGACTGGGCCTCCCTTGGGCTGGTGGGGTGGCCAGGAGAGACCACAGCTGTAAGGACCGTCCTGGGCAGGCCCCCCACCCTCCACTCCCTGGCTCAACACTGAGTTTTCCCATGCACATCTGGGCCCCAAGGCCAGCCCTGGCCTGGTATGGTGATGGGATCTTCGCCATTCATATCAAGCCAATCTTGGGGCCTGGGCCTAGAGGCCGGAGGTTAAAGGCTCAGATTAGGTCACTTCTTTGATGGGGTAGAGGGTAATGGGTATTTAATGAGTTAATCCAAAGTGCTGTAATCCCAGTACTTTGGGAGGCTGAGGTGGGCGGATCACTTGTGGTCAGGAGTTGAGACCAGCCTGGCCAACATGTCGAAACCCCGTCTGTACTAAAAACAGAAAAATTAGCCGGGCGTGGTGGCGCGCGCCTGTAGTCCCAGGTGCTTGGGAGTCTGAGGCAGAGAATCACTTGAACCTGGGAGGCGGAGGTTGCAGCTGAGCTGAGATCGCGCCGTTGCACTCCAGCCTGGACAACAGAGTGAGACTGTCTCAAAAAACAAACAAAAAACACTACCACCAACAAAAACACAATAGATGGGGAAACCAAGGCTGGGGCAGGAAGGATTGGGTCAGCATATTAATCTAAGGTGAGACGTGGTCCTGGGTCTACTCAGATGGGGATGTTGGCGGGGTGGGGAGCTTGAAAGGGTCTTGAAGGCAGAGCGTGGGTGACTGACTCCTCAGGTAGGCCCGGCCTACTCTCTGCTGTAGACCCTGGACGGCGTAGCCCACTCCGGTGGCTGGGGCCTTCTTCCTATCTGGCGCCTGAGGATTCTGGGAATGCCTGCTGTGTAAGGGGGCTGTTGGGACAGTGGCTTAAGGCAAGGCTCAGTGCAGCTCACAGCTCAGCTCACAGTGAGCTGAGGTTCCACTGTCGTTCTCACTTTGCAGGGCATGGAGGTACTGGGGTCTCCACAGGAGCACAGAGCAGGAGACTGCCTTTTCGAGGGGTAGGGAAAGGGGGGAAAAGCAAACAAGGGCTGGAGCTGCTTTCCTAGGGAAATGCCCTTTGCATAGACACCCAAGGCAGCCGGAAGTTCTGGACGCAGTTCTTTTAATGCCACCTTAACACGCACAGTGCTGGCAATCTATACAATGTAAACATCCCATCTGTGACATTTTATTTTTTCTTCTGGAGTCAGAATCTAGCTCTGCCTCCCAGATTCAAGTTGGGATTCCAGGCATGCGCCACCACACCTGACTAATTTTGTATTTTTATTAGAGGCGGGGTTTTACCATGTTGGCCAGGCTGGTCTCAAACTCCTGACCTCAGGTGATCCGCCCACTTCAGCCTCTCAAAGTGCTGGGATTACAGGCGTGAGCCACCACACCCAGCCCATCCATCTCCCTTGAATGCTGAAAGCAAGTTGTGATCACACACCTGTGCCTAGGCCTGTGGGAGGGCGGCCTTGTGGGTCCTGCCTGCTGTCAGTTCTCCCTTGCGTGGGGGGCAGGGAGACTTGGAGCTCTGTCCCTTCTTGGCTTAGTCATGAACTTCTGTAAGTCTCAGTGTCCTGTGTCAACAAACAGTTCAGTGAGATAGTGGCAGGGCAGAGTGTTCTATCAGCAGGCATGGGGAATTGAAAATTAAGAACACCCAGGGTATTATGGTAAGAAAATAATGAGTTGAGGCATAAAGGTAATGGTTAGTGCCAGCTTCCTCCCAGCGTGCCAGGCCCTGTTCAAAGTACATGGAGTTCCTTATTTCGTCTTCCCAATAGCCCAGGGCAGGGCTCTCAGACCATAAAATCCATTTCACAGATGAAGAAACTGACACACTGGTGCTAACTGCCAGAGCTGGGCTTTGAACTAGGCCATTAGATTCCCGTGCCACAGTCACTGTCATTATCATCGTCTAGATCGAAGACTGTTTGGTACACTGTGGGGTAAATGTGGGGTACATGATACTGAATCGGGTCGCAGAACCCTTCTCTGCCATCAGGATGAAACATTTATTGACGTGGGAATTCACAATGATCACAGTTAGGAAGGCCTTTGGTGGCAAAGAACAGGAAACTCAATGAATGGCGATGAGGATACATTTGGGTTCATTTTTCTTACAAACAGTTGGAGGAGGCAGCTCGGCAACACCCTCAGGCCTGGGTGCTCTCTGCCTCCCCACTCTGCTCTTCCTGGCCAAGCCGCTGCAGCTCCATCTTTGAAGGGGCTGCCCTGGCTGTGTCAGCTCCCTGGCATCCAACCCTTGCCTCCAGCCTCTGAGCCCTCATTGACCAGAACTGGGTTACACGGTTGCCACCAGCTGCAAGGGATGCTGGGAAGCTGAGGGAGAGGAGGGCCGCGGTTGGCTTAGATGAATGATGATGCAGGACCACCCCAAAGAAAACTGGGGTTCTATCAGCAAGGAGCCAGGTGGAATGGATATTGGAGAGGTAAATAGCATTTGCCAGTAAAGAAGGCTGTAAAACACTGTGTATGGGGTGATCCCATTTGTGAAGAAGGATGTGTGATGCGAACACGTGTTTAGGAAAATCACTAGAAGAATTAGCGATGATCTTACTGGGAATGGGGATTGTGATATGTTTTTCTCATGCTGCTTCTCTGCCTGCCTTCTCAAGAGAAATAGCAGACACCAAAGAACAGGTGTGGCCTTCTGTTAAGTGGTGCAGAGGAATCGCCCTGCCAGTGCAGCCTCGCCTCTGTCCCCTGTGCTGACAGCAGGTGCCTGGGTTTTCTTGAGGTCTGGTGTCAGAGGAGAACTTCTAATACTTATTTATACTCTGATTTTGTTTCACAAAGAAGAAAAAGGCTGGGTGCGGTGGTTCACGTCTGTAATCCTAGCACTTTGGGAGGCCGAGGTGGGGTGGATTGCTTTGAGGTCAGGGGTTCAAGACCAGCCTGGCCAACATGGTGAAACCTCCGGCCAACATGGTGAAACCCCTGTCTTTATTAAAAACACAAAATAATTAGCCAGGCGTAGTGGTGCATGCCTGTAGTCCCAGCTACTCAGGAGGCTGAGGCAGGAGAATCGCTTGAACCCAGGAGGCAGAGGTTGCAGTGAGCCGAGATTGTGCCACTGCGCTCCAGCCTGGGGGACAGAGCAAGGCTCAGTATCCAAAAACAAAGAAGAAAGAAAGAAAGGGCCCTTAGGAATCATCTCCAAATCCCTCCCTTCCAAGAACAGAGACGCTGGGCGATTTGCCCAGAGGCACACAGCATGTAGCGGGATTCATGCCTGCAGGAGCTGGGGCTGGGGGATATTGACAGCTTTAGCGGATCAAAAGAGCGGGTGAGTAGGGCTATGCAACCTGAGGGTCATCCTGTGAGAGAGCCCCTAGACCGCTCCGTTCTGAGGGGTCCAGCCATATGCTGTCTTTTTGCCGCAGAGGAGAAATGTCTGGAGTAAGACCCGTCTCCAGAGACATCTTGATGGAGACCCTCCTGTATGAGCAGCTCCTGGAACCCCTAACCATGGAGGTTCTTGGTGTGACTGACCCTGAAGAGGACCTGGACCCTATGGAGGACTTCGATCCTTTGGAGTGTATGGAGGACAGGTAGGTCGCCATGGCCTGCCCCACCCCATGCCTGATAGTGACTTCAGGGGTGGGCCGGATGAACAGACCTTCTGTGACTGGGGGAGCACTGCAGATGCCACCCAGGCAGGGCCCCCGAGAGGAAGATTCCCCAGATGTGGGCATGGAGGCTTCTGCCCTGGGAGTGGCTTCACTTTGCTGTCCCACCCTCCCCTGACACCAGCTCACAGACCCCTGGACAGCCACCATGTTCACAGTCCCAAGATGGACCTGGGGCCACTGGCTGTCAAAATGGCACAGTGTTTGGGCCTCAGGGAGCTAGACAGGCCAGGCCCTTAGCGACCTGCTGAGTATATCAAGGCCTCTTGAAGGAGGTGGCTCTATAGCCAGAAAGGGGACCCGATCCAGATCCCAAAAGAGGGTTCTTGGATCTCAAGCAAGAAGGAATTTGGGCCACACGCAGTGGCTCGCACCTGTAATGCCAGCACTTTGGGAGGCTGAGGCAGGTGGATCACTTGAGGTCAGGAGTTCTAGACCAGCCTGGTCAACATGGCAAAACCCCGTCTCTACTAAAAATACAAAAAGTAGCTGGGGCTGGGCGCGGTGGCTCACACCTATAATCCCAGCACTTTGGGAGGCCGAGGCGGGCGGATCACGAGGTCAGGAGATCGAGACCATCCTGGCTAACATGGTGAAACCCTCTCTCTACTAAAAAATACAAAAAATTAGCCGGGCGTGGTGGCGGGCGCCTGTAGTCCTAGCTACTGGGGAGGCTGAGGCAGGAGAATGGCATGAACCTGGGAGGTGGAGCTTGCAGTGAGCCAAGATCGCACCAAAGCACCTCCAGCCTGGGCAGCAGAGCGAGACTACACGTCTGTAGTCCCAGCTAGTTGGGAGGCTGAGACAGGAGAATATCTTGAACCCAGGAGGCAGAGGTTGCAGTGACCCAAGACTGCACCAACGTACTCCAGCCTGGGCAACAGAGTGAGACTCCATCTCAAAAAAAGAAAAGCTGCTCTACAGGCAGAGCAGCTGCATGTGCTGCTCGACTGAATATGCTTATAGTTATTTATTGATTATATGCTAAACAAGGGGTGGATTATTCAGGAGTTTCCGGGTAAGGGGTGGGCAGTTCCCGGAACTGAGGATTCCTCCTCCTTTTAGACCATAGAGGGCAACTTCCTGACGTTGCCGTGGCATTTGTAAACTCGTGGCACTGGTGGGAGTGACTCCTAGCATGCTAATGGAGTTGGTGCACAGTGAATAGCGAGGATGACTGGAGGTCACTTATGTGGCCACCTTGGCTTTGGTGGACTTTGGCTGGCGTCTTTGCGGAATCCTGTTTTATCAGCAGGGTCTTTGTAACCTGTATCTTATGCTGACTTCCTATCTCATCCTGTGACTGTGACTTAGAACTCTAGCCTCCTGGGAATGCAACCCAGTAGGTCTCAGCCTTTTGTTACCCAGCCACTATTCAAGATGGAGTTGCTCTGGTTCAGTTGCCTCTGACGGCTCTCATTTTAGAAAACCAGAACCGGGCTGGGCGCTATGGCTCATGCCTGTAATCCCAGCACTTTGGGAGGCTGAGGTGGGCGGATCACCTGAGGTTAGGAGTTCGAGACTAGCCTGGCCAACATGGTGAAACCCCATCTCTACTAAAAATACAAAAATTACCCGGGTATGGGGGTCGGGGAGGGGTGCGGGTGCCTATAGTCCCAGCTACTTATGAGGCTGAGGCAGGAAAGTCACTTGAACCCGGGAGGCGGAGGTTGTACTGAGCCCTGAGATTGCACAACCGCACTCCAGCCTGGGCAACAGAGTGAGACTCCGTCTCACAAAAAGAGAAGGAAAAGAAAGAGAAAGAAAAGAGAAAGAAAACCAGAACCTATGGAAGAGACTGAGGAGGCCATGCAGTTCCTGGCCCCAGCTTCAAAGAATTACTAAGGCATGAAGAAGGGATCTTCCTAGGACTGATAAGGCCCCTGGAGGCAAAAGGATTTGCCTGGGGTTTCAGGGGCCAAGGTCCAGTAGGACTTGACCCTTGCACTCGCCAGCTGCTCCCAGCTATGTCCAGCACTCGGCAGCACACCCAGGTGTCCAGGCACACCCAGCCTTCCCAGCGGCAGGAAGGACACGCACTTTTTTTCTTTTTTTGAGATGGAGTCTCTGTCACCCCGGCTGGAGTACAGTGGCATGATCTCTGCTCGCCACAAGCTCCGCCTCTCTGGTTCACGCCATTCTCCTGCCTCAGTCTGCTGAGTAGCTGGGACTACAGGTGGCCACCACCACACCCGGCTAATTTTTTGTACTTCTAGTAGAGACAGGGTTTCATCATGTTAGCCAGATGGTCTCGATCTCCTGACCTCGTGGTCTGCCTGCCTCGGCCTCCCAAAAGGTGCTGGGATTACAGGTGTGAGCCACCACACCCGGCTGCCCGGCTAATTTTTGTTTGGTATTTTTAGTAGAGACGGAGTTTCACCATGTTGGCCAGGCTGGTCTTGAACTCCTGACCTCAGGCGATCCACTCACCTTGGCCTCACAAAGTGTTGGGATTACAGGCGTGAGCCACCACGCCTGGCCAAGACTGGCACTTTCATTCTTCCCCTGGTACAGACGAGGGATGTGAAGGCCCAGGAGCAGCTGACCTCAGTAGTTTCTACCCTGAGCCTGGAAGAGAGTGGTCAGGCCTGACCTGAGCTGTTGCTTTCTGCTGGGGAATCCTGGCTCTGATGTGGTGCCTCCCACAGGCCAGGGACCAGCTCCAGGTTCCACAGGATTCTTTTCTGCTGTCAGCCTCAGGATTTTTAGTCATTAAGGTCCTCGACACAGGGATTGGGCTGGCTGGGATTTTAGAACTGGAGGGACTTGTCCATTAATGGATAAGGATGGAGGACAGTGTTTTCCATCCTGGGGCAGTGTTTGCCTGAGGTTCCCCAGGGTAACAGGAGGTAGGACCACAGCCCCCAACCCTGATTGCCAGCCCACCCCTGTACACCTCCCACCCGCATCCCCTTCAAGTAGGGAGCGTAGGCCCAGGGCATTAGCAGGTCAGGTGGGTGGGGCCAGGGCCCTGGCCCGGCCTCAGCTCAGGGCCCCTAGGAGTCCCACCTCCCTGGGAATTCCCCCGCTGTAGTCACTGGGATGGAACGCACACAGGTCCCTGGTGGAGGTCCAGACCAGCGAGCTGGGAGGGTGGGGAGTGTCTCAGTCTGTGTGTGGGAGTGGATGTGGATGGGGTGTAGGATCAAGGATGTGGTTTAGTGGGGGGGGCCACCAGGGGCTTCTTAGTCCCCCATTCTGAGAGTGGTGGTGCCAGCAGGGCTGGTTTCAGGATTGGGAACCAGGACACAGGTCTTAGAGGCCCCTCACCTCCCACAAAGGAAGGTGAGCTGCAACCCCTGTGGGAAGCCAGCCTCAGCCATCCAGGGGCTCAGCACTCCCCAGACCTGCCCGTTCCCCTCGTCCACCGTTTTCACCAAAGCCCACAGGTGGGCCTGCCCCAGGATTTGTCAGGGAAGTTCAGAGACCGAGTTCTGGATGTTCAGGCATCCCTGGGTGCACAGGCAGGCTGCCTCAGGAGACTCACCTGCTGCTGACACTAGTGGGCAGTCACAGGGCACAAGAGGGCCTGGGACTCACCACTCAGGCAGTGGCTGCTCCCTGGTGTCTCTGGCACCTCTGGGGCCACCCACGGATGGGACTGCGCGGGTATCTCTGAATCCAAGTGGGAGCCGGAGGAGGGATGCAGGGAGGCCCGCTCAATGCCTGCCCCGAATCTGACACCATCTTTTACCCTCTGGGCCACTCCCAGCCGCACACAATCCATTGGCTGGGTGGGTCCAGGTACATGTGGCCTCCACGGCACAGCCACACCCCGACTCCTATGTGTGCTCCCTGCAGTGACATGTTGGCCCTGCGGCTGGCCTGCATCGGGGATGAGATGGACGTGAGCCTCAGGGCCCCGCGCCTGGCCCAGCTCTCTGAGGTGGCCATGCACAGGTAACTGGCCTGTGCCCTGCCCAGGCCTCTATACCTGGGGAGGGGCCCTAGGCGGTAGGTAAAGGCCCTGAATGCAGCATAGGGCTGGGCCCTGAGGAAGCCCTGTGGGGAATGTGCCCTGACACTCTGGGGCTGTACTGAAACCCTTTGCTGCTTCCCGCACCTCCCTGGGAGCCCCCAGCTCCTGGCACTGGCCCCCTGCCACCTGTCCCTGGCATTCCTGGGCAACAGACAAAGCAGAGCCCAGGGCCCTTTTCTCGCCATCCTCATCAAGCCCAGATGGTACATTTCCACCATGGTCTTAAAAGGAGGTGCTACGTGAACTCGGATCCTAGACCCTGAGGGCTGGGCCTCTCGGCTAGTCTCCGGTGGGGGAACGGAGTGGGCAGTGGCTTGCCAGGGCCCTGTAGAATAGGGGGTTTATTTTCTATGTGGCCAGCTCTGGAAGACAGGGCCACTGGCAGGCGGCTGGCTGGGGAAGGAAGCAGGAAATCAGAATGGATTTGACCACAAACAGCCCATATCACACGGCCCCTGCAGGTGGAGGTGCCCATGGAAAGGGCCCCGGGTGGCTGTGGGGTGGGAGGGCACAGGCCCCTGTTCCCCACAGCTGTGACAGTGTCATCTAAGTACAGGCTGTCCCTACCTGTTCCTGCAGTAGTGGCTTTGTCCCCCCATCCTTTGTCTGTAGCCTAGGTCTGGCTTTCATCTACGACCAGACCGACGACATCAGGGATGTTCTTACAAGTTTCATGGACGGCTTCACCACCCTTAAGGAGAACATAATGAGGTTCTGGAGATCCCTGAATCCCGGGTCCCAGGTAAGAGCCTTGAGATTCCTGACCCTGATTTGCTCTGCGGCCAGTGGGGGCTGTCAGAGCTGCTCCTCAGGGCGCCACAGTCCCCATCACTCCCTGTCATCGGCTGTGTCATCATTGTCCACATCCACCTGGTCCCATAGGCTTTTGAGTTTGGGATTTCTGGTTATGAGTGCACAAACCAGTGCGTGGTCCTAGGGTCTCCCTCTGGCCCGAGCGCCTTCACCTGGCAGACGGGATTCTCGTCTCCTCGCCAGGGCAGAGGCCCCCTGAGCAGCCTTCCTGGCAGCCTGGTCCCACTCTGCACTGCCCACCACCAGGGCAGCTGACTGCCCTCACCTGTGTCCACCCTTTGCCTGTGTCCCACAGACTGGCAGCCGCTGGCCTCTTTGGCCATGTCCTCAGGGCCACTTTCTCCCTCTCCTGAACTCCTTCCTTCTCTGGTTCCCTCGAGCTCCTTCCCAGTCCCCACCTCCCTGGGCTTCCCCTTGGAACTCTGCTGTCACCCCTGTCTGGCCTCATTGCTGGGGCCTGCTCCGAGCCTGACTCCTCTGTTTTGCTCCCGCAGGTGTCCCGCGAACAGGTGCTGCTGGCGCTGCTGCTGCTGCTGGCGGCGCTGCTCAGCGGGGGCCTGCACCTGCTGCTCAAGTGAGGCCCCAGCGGCTCAGGGCGGGGCTGGCCCCACCCCTGTGACCACTGCCCTGGAGGTGGCGGCCTGCTGCTGTTGTCTTTTTAACTGTTTTCTCATGATGCCTTTTTATATTTAAACTCTGAGATAGTGCTGGAACACTGCTGAGGTTTTATACTCAGGTTTTTTCTTTTTTTAATTCCAGTTTTCGTTTTTTCTAAGAGATGAATTCCTATGGCTCCGAACTTGTACCGGTTAACTGTGGCTTGTGCTCAGGAAGAGCCATTCACTCCTGCCCCTGCCTACAAGGCAGGTAGCAGGGGGAGTGCTGGTCACACCCCTGTGTGATGTGTGATGCCCTTGGCAAAGAATCTACTGGAATAGATTCCAAGGAGCAGGAGTGCTCAATAAAATGTTGGTTTCCAGCAGACTCTGGTCCTCTCTGGGGGTTGGCAGCACCTGCACAGGCTTCCTCTTGCCCCAGGGAGGCGCACCTGTGTTGGTGGGGAGGGCAGGGCCTGCGTGCTCCTAATCAGATCCTTCCCTGCAGCCGGGGACCACAAATGCCGTCTTGGTTTGGCCCGACGGTTTGCCTTCTCCCTGGTCCTGGTCTGTGGCGTAAAATCCACTGTTGGGGGTTATTTCCTTTGGGCTTTCAGTTCCTGTTTAGGGGATGCCTACCTCTCCCTGCACAGACTTCCCGCCAGAAGGACGCAGCCGTGGCTGTTCTACCAGAACAGAGCCCACTCACTCTCTGGCACACAGTAGGCACTCAATACATATGTCTTGGGTATGTCAACAAATGTGGGACTGTGTTTCCCAGCTGTCAAGTGAGGGGGTGAACAAAACTGCCAAGGCCAATTGGGTTCTATAACCTTTCAGATTTGTGACCAAGGAGCCCTGGGGGGCAGGCTGGGGGTGGAGGAGGGGCTCCCCTGGCACTGGCCCAACTTGAGGCCACACCAGTGTGTCTCCAGCATCCACAGAGCAGTGCAGCCTGCAGCAGCCAGTACGCCCCTTCCCACTGAGACGGCACACCTGCCCATGGTGCAGGGCTGGCAGAGGCGGGGCCGGGCTTCCAGCTTCTCTACACACCAGCCCTGTGGTATCATTCTTCCCAACATCCAAACATTTTCCCAAGGGGGAGAAATGGACTGGGTCATGTAAAAAATACTCATTTTTAGGGCTTTTTATGTGGCCTTCAAAGCACGTTGCAAATAAATCCCTTTCACTCCTCAGAGGAGGAGCCGCCAGGAAGGGAGGGTGTGGCAGGCGCAGCCTACAGCCTCGCCTCCGGAGGAGGGCAGTGGGCGCTATCCCATTTGAGCCCCTTGCAGTCATCTCGGGGGCTCCTCAGGGTCCAGGTCCACAGGTTCGAGGGTCTGCAGCACATCCACGGCGCTGTAGGACTTCCAGGCCTGCATGTTACAGCTCTTCAGGATGGCTCCCAGCTGCCTGCCGGGGCCTACTTCAAAAGTTTGGGGGAACTCCCTGCCCTTCTTCCTTTCATATATGACATGCATCGTCTGCTCCCACTTCACCGGGGAGACCACCTGCTGAGCCAGCAGCTTCTGGATGTGGCTGGGATGCATGTATCTATGCCCGTGGACATTGGAGTAGACAGAAACCAGAGGCTTCTTAATGTCAATTGCCTTTAAAACTTGCGTCAGGGGCTCCACAGCTGGCTCCATGAGGCGGGTGTGGAATGCACCACTAACTGGTAACATCCTGGTGCGTCTGAAATGAAACTTAGAGGAATTCTTCTGGAGAAACCGTAGAGCCTGGGGAAGGAAGGAGGTTTCAGCCAGGCAATGTCCCAGAAATCCGCGTTTAGGGATCTGACCATTCACATGGCCAAACTGGGAGAGTGACCACAAAGAGACCCACAGCTGTTAGATGTGGACATGTGACCTGTCTGTCCCAGCACCATCCCCAGGCAATTCACTTAACATCCTGGAATCTCTTCTGTCTCATCCCTCAAATAAGCACAATTCCACCTACTTCACAACGCTGCCAGGAAGAGCGAACCCTACGAGGCACGCAACAGTGTCTGGTAAAGGCAAAAGCACTATCTAAGAAGTGTTCGTTCTCAGAATTTTATCACTCCTTTCATAATTTTTGACCAGTCTGTTTGCTTTTTATTCCATAATCTTCAAAATAAAAATTCAGAACTAAAATTCAAGCCCCATTTCACAAAGCAGGGTCTGGGATATTGTCACCTTCATCTGGGGTTTCTCTGGGGAAGAAAAGAGCTCTCCTCTTGATGCCAAAAACCTCCCCTGGAGGAATCTGAGCTTAGAAGGGGACTCGGGCGAGCCAATAGCTCCAAACCCTTGCAACAGTTAGCAAACAATAGAACTTGCAAAGGTCTTTAAAATAGCAGATATTCTTTTAATTTTTATTTTTTTTAATTATTATTTTTTGAGATGGAGTCTTGTTCTGTCACCCAGGCTGGAGTGTAAACGTGTGATCTTGGCTCACTGCAACCTGAACCTGCTTGAACTCGCAGGTTCAAGCAATGCTCCTGCCTCAGCCTCCCAAGTAGCTGGGACTCTTAAGCATGCACCACCAAGCCTGGCTAATTTTTAGTAGAGATGGAGTTTCACCATGTTGGCCAGGCTGGTCTTGAACTCCTGGCCTCAAGTCATCCACCCACTTTAGTCTGTCAGTGTTCCCTAGAGACTGCTCCCATAGCCTGAGTCCTGGGCTGAAGACACCCAGCAGAACCCAGCCTGGTGAGCACAGACCAGGAGTCGGACCCGTGCTTGTGTGCTGTGACCACTGAAATGTGGACTACTTGTCACTGCAGCAAAACCTAGCTTGTACTGACTCACCCATGCTTCCCCTCCACTATCACCCTCCATCCGGCTCCATCCCACTGAGGGCTGGATTGCAGGAACCAGGAACCTCTTTAGTCTGGGCCTTCCGGACTCTGTAGCCCAAGTCCCTCCCTCCACACCTAGATTGTCTGAGTGACTGGCAGGTATGGGGATGGCTACTCAGTAGCACTTCCTGGAGCATCTGTGGTCTCAAAGTGCTTTCCGTGTAAGGTCTCTGGACTCTGGCTCAACAGCTGAGCCCTCTCAAGTCCCAGGCTAGGGCCACAGGGGTCAAGGTCACCATCGCAGGGGCCAGCAGGCTCCTCTGCAATGGCCGGTCCTTGGCCCAGGCGTTGGGCGAGCAGGGCCCAGGAGCCTTTTCACATCAGTTGTTGGAAAGGGACTTACCCACTGAGGGGGTACCCCTGCCCTCACCTGAGCTCTTTGCTGTGGCACTACCAAGAATACCAAAGGAGAGCTGGGCACAGTGGCTCACGCCTATAATCCTAGCACTTTGGGAGGCTGAGGTGGGCAGATCACCTGAGGTCAGGAGTTCAAGACCAGCCTGGCCAACATGGTGAAACCATCTCTACTAAAAGTACAAAAATTAGCTGGGCGTGGTGGCGTGCGCCTGTAGTTCCAGCTATAGGAGAATCACTTGAACCTGGGAGGTGGAGGTTGCAGTGAGCCAAGATGGTGCCACTGTACTCCAGCCTGGATGACAGAGTAAGACATTGTCTCAAAAAAAAAAGTACCGCCGGGCGCAGTGGCTCAAGCCTGTAATCCCAGCACTTTGGGAGGCCGATACGGGTGGATCACGAGGTCAGGAGATTGAGACCATCCTGGCCTACATGGTGAAACCCCCGTCTCTACTAAAAAACACACAAAAAAACTAGCCGGGCGAGATGGCGGGCGCCTGTAGTCCCAGCTACTCGGGAGGCTGAGACAGGAGAATGGCGTAAACCCGGGAGGCGGAGCTTGCAGTGAGCCGAGATCGCACCACTGCACTCCAGCCTGGGCGACAGAGCAAGACTCTGTCTCACAAAAAAAAAAAAAAAAAAAAAGTACCAAAAGGACAAACCTGGGAGTTGTCACCTAGACTGGGTGCACCTGTCTGGGAGCCTGTTGGGGAGACTCCTGCCCTGACTGGGAGGTCCTTCCTGAGTCACTTCTGGGCTTCCTTCCAAGGCTGCTACAGGGAATGCATCACGAGCTCCATGACTGACCTGGGGCCACTGTACCTGACCTGCCTACCATCTCAGAACAGTCACAGGAGGCTCCTGCCAACTTCCACTACTTCAGAGGAGGCAGTTGGGAACGCCTGGCATACAGTGACCCCTCAAAGGGGAAGGGGAGTCAAGCACAGTCAAGTGGAGGAAACAGACTCCAGAGTGAGACAGGCTCAGGCTACCATCCCCAAGCACTCGCCTCTCTCTGCCTCAGCATTCTTGTGTGGGAAATGTGATTAAGAATCCCTTCCTTTAGCTGGGTGTGGTGGCCTGTGTCTGTAGTCCCAGCTACTTGGGAGGCTGAGGTGGGGGGATCATTTGAGCCTAGTAGTTCAAGACCAGCTTAGGCAACATGGTGAAACCCCGTCTCTACAAAAAATACAAAAGTTAGCCAGGTGTGGTGGCTCATGTCTGTACTCCAAGCCACTCAGGAGGCTGAGTTGGGAGGATCACTTGAGCCCAGGAGGTCCAGGCTGCAGTGAGCCGTGAGGGTGCCACTGTACTCCAGCCTAGGCAACAAAATGAGACCCTGTCTCAAAAAAAAAAAAAAAAAAAAAAAAGCCCTTCCTTCCATATAGCACAGGGTAGGCTGTGAGGGACATGAAGTAAGACAGAAATGCCTGGTCCGGACATCAACCCCTCACACGGGCTGCAATCTGCGCTCACTCAGCATTCCCCGAGCCAGGCACTCAGCACCCACTGCTCTTTCTGTAGGGGGCTCCTGCCGCTCTGCTCAGGATGCCCCACTGCTGGTGAATGCACGCCCATCCTCCAGCTGCTGCCTCCTGGGTTGCTCTTAGGCCCATCAGTAGTCAGCCAGACCCTCACTGTGCCCCTCAGCCTGGAGTCATCCATTCACGGGGGTTCTTCCTTCGACGGCAGGAACCCTGGCTAATCAGTCTGTGCATCCCCAGCGCTTGATAAATGTTTGGGGAAGTAGCAAATGGAAGGAAAGACGGTGGAAAGGAAATGGACTCCAGTGCACAAACAGACACCTAAAAAAAGCAGGGCAGGCAGAGCGATCTAGCAGAAAACAGATCTCCTGGCCGGGCGCGGCGGCTCACGCCTGTAATCCCAGCACTATGGGAGGCCGAGACGGGCGGATCACGAGGTCAGGAGATCGAGACCATCCTGGCTAACATGGTGAAACCCCGTCTCTACTAAAAATACAAAAATTAGGCAGGCGCGGTGGCTGGCGCCTGTAGTCCCAGCTACACGGGAGGCTGAGGCAGGAGAATGGCGTAAACCCGGGAGGCGGAGCTTGCAGTGAGTGGAGATCGCGCCACTGCACTCCAGCCTGGGCGACAGAGCAAGACTGTATCAAAAAAAAAAAAAAAAAAGAAAACAGATCTCTTTTCTCTAAGGAAGCAACCAGATCAGAGGCTCCTCAGAAGCCCAGAATGTACTACGGGAAGGCCCTGGAGATCACCTGGCCCTGCCCCTTTACTTTCGGGACATGGGATGGCTGGTTGGTTCCAGACCCCATTCTACACATGGTGGAGCAGGGCAGCATTCTTGCTCCTGCCTGCTTTACAGCACTCGGTCCACCTCACTGCCCTGGCCCCAAAATACTTCCTAAAGAGCAGGCTGGACAGAGCACCCGCCACACTGCTGGGCCTCACGGGTGTGGAGCAGTTCTAGCCCTGTGTACTCGACTGGGGTTTATGAAGGCGGCTCCCATCAACACCCACCTCTCGGTGTCCTGAAATCACCCTGCAATCTGGAAAGAGGTAGTTGGACACTTCACATACAGGGTTCTCCATGCCTAGAGACTTGCAGTGTTCCCGGGCTTCCAAACAGGCAAAGTTGAACTTGGACTGCGGCTGGCCGAGGACAGACAGCATCCCACTGGGGACAGCCTCTGAAGCTTCCTGCATAGCCTCAGCTCGGATTTTCACCGCATACAAAGCTGTCCAGAGAGAAGTGCATTTGGAAAAATGAGGGCACAGAATGAAGGAGAAAAGGCCAGGCCTGAAAAACAAAGGGCAAGCTCCACTCTGCACTAGAGACAGTGACACTGGTGTCTGCCACCGACCCACAGGGCCACAGTTCTATGTATCTCCATCGACTACACAAGCGCTCACCACCAAAATTACGCTGCTGTGCTTGGCACTATGCAAACTAGCCCAAGGAGCTTCCTGCCATAAAGCTGATTTGGAGTAGGACAGTGGTGCTTAACAGGCTGTGGGCAGTGTCCAGAGGCATTTTCTGGTTGTTCCGACTAGGGGAGAGTGCCACTGACATCTAGTGGGTAGAGGCCAGGGATGCTGCTCAACATGCTGCACTGCACAGGACAGTTCCCCTTACCCCCCACAAAACAAATGACCTGGCCCAACAGTACCACTTAAAAAAAAAAAAGGCCAGGCGCGGTGGCTCAAGCCTGTGGTCCCAGCACTTTGGGAGGCCGAGATGGGCGGATCACGAGGTCAGGAGATCGAGACCATCCCGGCTAACCCGGTGAAACCCCGTCTCTACTAAAAAAATACAAAAAAATTAGCCGGGCGAGATGGCGGGCGCCTGTAGTCCCAGCTACTTGGAGGCTGAGGCAGGAGAATGGCGTAAACCCGGGAGGCGGAGCTTGCAGTGAGCTGAGATCCGGCCACTGCACTCCAGCCTGGGCGACAGAGTGAGACTCCGTCTCAAAAAAAAAAAAAAAAAAAAAAAAAATAAGTGCCACTATTGAGAAACCCCAGTGAAAGGTAAAGAGGAACAGGGTGGAAGCCACATTGCCTTAGCAAAGTCACAACCTCCTTGAGGTTCAAATTTTTAGTTAGTAAAATGAGGATAATAATATCTAATCTGCCTGGGCTGTTGTGAAAGCTGGGAATGATTATTAGCTAATTTATCAAGAGAGATCAAGCCGGGTGTAGTGGTTCATGCCTGTAATCCCAGCACTTTGCAAGGCTGAGGCAGGAGGATTGCTTGAGCCCAAGGAGTTCAAGACCAGCCTTGGCAACACAGGGAGACCCTGTCCCTACAAAAAAATAATAAAAATTAGCCAGGCATGGTGGTGCGTGCCTGTAGTCCCAGATGCTTGGGAGGCTGAGACGGGAGGATCACTTGTGCCTGGCAGGTTGAGGCTGCAGCTGTAGTAAGCTATGATTGCTCCACTGCACTCCAGCCTGGGTGACAGAGCAAGACCCTGTCTCAAAACAAGAACAACAAAAAAGAACCATCAGAGACATGGGCCGCGGTACTACATGAATTTCAGTAATATAATTGTCCTAAGTCAAGTGTTACTGTCCCTGCTTAGAGCTGGAGAACCTGATACAGCCAAGGCAGATGAACGAAAACCTACAACTCCTGATTCAGTGTGGCTCAAGAACGTGGAGAGAGGGCAGGCTGTGCCCAGGCAGGCAGTGCCAATGATAGTAACAGTGGCCTGAGAGCTGGTCGCTGTGGCTTGCACCTGTAGTTCCAGCACTTTGGGAGGCCAAGGCAGGCAGATCACTTGAACTCAGGAGTTCGAGACCAGACTGGACAACTTGGTAAAACCCTGTCACTAGCAAAAATACAAAAATGAGCCGGGCGTGGTGGTGTGTGCCTGTGGTCCTAGCTACTTGGGAGGCTGAGGTGGGAGGATTGCTGGAGCCCAGGAAGTCGAGGCTACAGTGAGCTGTGTTCATGCCACTGTATTCCAGCCTGGGTGACGGAGTGAGACCCTGTATCAAAAAATCCTACAAAGCCACGCATAAGAATGGCCTGAAACTACCATATCCCCAACACCCTGGTCCTGCTTCCTGGGCAGACAGAAGAGATGAGCAGACCAAGAAGAGATTAAGGGACCCGCACAGCGTTTCAGAGGTCAACAGAGAGGCTTAAGGAGCAAATCCTGACAGATCTTCATTCACTTAGCACTTCTATGTACTGGACTTGTAGCTCCCTTACACAAGAACTGCAGGACAAATACATAAAGAGCCTCTGACATCAGGTACTTGGGAGGCTAAGGCTTGAGACCAGGAGTTAGAGGCTGCAGTGAGCTATGATTGCATCACTGCACTCAAGCCTGGAAGACAGAGCAAAACCCTGTCTCTTAAAAAAATGAACAAGAGCGTGTGACAAGAAGTAGAAGAAAACATACAAGAAAAGGGGGGAGAGCACATAGAAGTCCTCCCACAGAGACGTTCAACAACTGAGTAAAATGTCAAGGGAAAAAATCAGGCCAGGCACAGTGGCTCACACCTGTAAGTAATCCCAGCACTGCAGGAGGCTGAAGCTGGAGGAGCACTTGAGTCAGGAGTTCCAGACCAGCCCTGGCAACACAGCGAGACTCCATTTCTACAAAAAATTTTAAAATTAGCTGGGCATGATGGTGTTAAGCCTGTAGTCCCCAGTTAGTCTGGAGACTGAGGCGGGAGGATCACCTGAGGCCAAGAGACTGAGGCTGCAGTGAGCTATGACTGCACTACTGCACTGTAGCTGGGGTGACAGAGCAAGATGCTGTCTCAACAAAAAAAAAAAAAAGAAAAAGAAAAGAAAAAACACAAAATTGTAAATATGCTATAATTCTACACTTTTTTTTTTGACACAGAGTCTCATTCTGTCACCCAAGCTGGAGGGCAGTGATGCAATCTCAGCTCACTGCCACCTCTGCCTTCTGGGTTCAAGCGATTCTGGTGCCTCAGTCTCCCAAATAGCTAAGATTACAGGTGCCCGACACCACCACACCCAGATGAGTTTTGAATTTTTAGTAGAGATGGGGTTTCACCATGTTGGTCAGGCTGGTCTCAAACTCCTGCCTTAGGTGATCTGCCCGCCTTGGCCTCCCAAAGTGCTGGGCTGGGATGAGAGGAGTGAGCCACCACACCAGGCCTAATTCTGCACATTATGTACACATAAAATGATACATGTAATAAAACTGTTTCATAAAATGTGAAATTACGAAACTTTCCTTAATAATGTTATAATGCTTTGAAAAAAAAAGCACTACAGTGAAATTCACAGAAAATATAACTAACCACTTTAATGTGTATAATTCAGTGGTATTTGGGATGTTCATAATGTTGTGCAACCACCAACTCTCTCTAGTTTCAAACACTCCATGTCCACTATGTAGGCACTCTCCATTTCTCCCTCTCCAGTCCCAACAACCTCTCGTATTTCTACACTAGATTCTTGTATGTTTGTTTTAGACAGGGTCTTGCTCTGTCACCCATGCTGCAGTGCAGTGACACAATCACAGCTCACTGTAGCCTCAGACTCAGGGGCTCAAGTGATCTTCTTACCTCAGCCTCCTGAGTAGCTGGAATTACAGGTGCATGCCACCAAGCTCAGCAATTTTTTTTTTGTGACAGGGTGTCACTCTGCTACCCAGGCTGGAATGCAGTGGCACGATCATAGCTCACTGCAGCTTTGACCTCCTGGGTTCAGGTGATCCTCCCACCTCATCCTCCCAAGTACTCGAGCTGGGACTACAGGTGCACACCACCACGCCTGGCTAATTTTTGTATTTTCAGTAGATATGGCGTTTTCACTATGTTGCCCAGGCTGGTCTAAAACTCCTGGGCTCAAACATCTATCTGTCTCTGCCTCCCAAAGTGCTGGCATTACAGGTGTGAACCACCGCACCCAATGTAATATTTGTTTTTTGTTGGGGGCAGAGATGAGGGTCTCACTATGTGGCCCAAGACAGTCTGGAACTCCTGGCCTCAAGTGATCCTCCTGCCTTGGCCTCCTAAAGCACTAGGATTACAGACATAAGCCAGGGTTCCTGGCCAGCAAAAATCTTAAGAAGTAAAACTGATATGGCTCCAAATCCAGTATTTATTTACTGTTTAATTCAATGAACATCTACTGAGCACGCACTATCCGTGGCAGGTGCTGCGGGTATAAGTGCGCAGGATAGTGGGTGAGACGCTTCAGCAAGCAGATTTTATGAGATTACAAAAATAAGGGAAATCCCTAATGAATCCTTCAGGCTTGAAAAGGAATCACAGTAAAGTCCTGTCCTCATGGGCCAAAGTCACCCGTCCGTGTGCTCCCTTCCCATCACCTGAGTGGGTCCAGTATCATTCTTGGCACTGTCCCTTATCCCTAATGAGCCCAAGACCACAGCCTGGCATAAAACCAAACTCCTTCCTGTACCTTCAGCAAATTCCATGGCTCCGGCAAACACTAGGGCTGCGAATTCTCCCACGCTGAATCCAGCAGCAGCAACACAGTTCTCAATCACCTGTGGGGGCAGACGCAGAACGTGAGCCCCATTCTCCTGGGGAGTCCAGTTCCAGGACTCTGCACCTGAGAGACGGCAGGGTGTTCAGCATCTCAGGGAGCCAGGCTCTACGAACTTGGTGCACCAGCTGGAAGAGGACACACAGAAGTGACCCTGACAATCACTGAGTCCTGCCCCTTTATTTAGGAGGAGCTTTCCTGGTTAGTTACAGTCCAGGCGACTCCGTCCATGTGTCCATGGTCACACTGATGCCAACCCAGGGCTCTGGATTCCCTTGCCGTGGCCCTGCAGCAGGCTCTCAGGCCATATCGTCGTGTACAAGTTAAGAGCATGACTTTTTTTTTTTTTTTTGAGGCGGAGTTTTGCTCTTGTTGCCCAGGCTGGAGTCCGATGGCGCGATCTCGGCTCACTGCAAGCTTCACCTCCCGGGTTCAAGGAATTCTCCTGCCTTAGCCTCTCGAGTAGCTGGGATTACAGGCACCTGTCACCATGCCCGGCTAATTTTTGTATTTTTAGTAGAGACAGGGTTTCACCATATTGGCCAGACTGGTCTCGAACTCCTGACCTCGTGATCCACCTGCCTCACCCTCCTGAAGTGCTGGATTATAGGCGTGAACCACCTCACCCGGCCAAGAGCATGATTTTTGAGTCAGAGACTAGGTTTCTTAGCTCAGAGAGTTCCCTAATCCCGCTGAGCTTTCCATCTCATCTGTGAAATGAGGAAAGAACAGGACCTACTCCAAAGGGCTGCTGAGAGAATTATGTGAATACAATGTCTATACAGTGCTTAGCACAGACCCAGCCTAGGGTAAGCAGTGAATGAGTATTATGATGACGAATCAGCAGGACCACTTAACTCATTCTTTTAATATCCCTGAGTCTGCATTCCTCAACCATCAAATAACAGTAGTAACCTCACAAGGTGGATGTGAAGGTGAAATAGGGTAAAGGATCTCAAGTGCTAGCTTAACATTTACTGTCTTATTAAATATTAATAGCAATCAATCCACCACCTTCGAATGAAGTGACATTCTCAACCAATCTCAATGATCCTTCATTTAGGCCAGTGCAGTGGCTCACGCCTGTAATCCTAGCACTTTGGGAGGCCAAGGTGGATGAACCTGGGAGGTGGAGGTTGCAGTGAGCCCAGATCGAGACACTGCACTCCAGCCTAGGCAACAAGAGCAAAACTCCGTCTCAAAAGAAAAAAAAAAAAGCATGACGTTTAGGCTGGTGCGGTGGCTGCCGCCTGTAATCCCAACAGTTTGGAGGCTGAGGTGGGTGGATCACTTGAGGTCAGAGTTTGAGACCAGCCTGGGCAACATGGAGAAACCCTGGTTCTACTAAAAATACAAAATTAGCTGGGCGTGGTGGCTCACACCTGTCATCTCAGCTACTCGGGAGGCTGAGGTATGATTATCATTTGGGCTCAGGAGGCAGCGGTCTGCAGTGAGCCAAGTTTGTGCCACTGCACTCCAGGCTGGGTAACAGGAACAAAACTGCATCTCAAAAAAAAAAAAAAAAAAAAAAAAAAAAAAAAAGATGAAATTTAATCCTTTTAAAAAATCATTTAGTAATTCATTCAATGATTTAGGATCATTTAAAACCACAAACCGCCCTTCACTCCCACATCCCCTTTACCTGCTATTTCTTTCTGTAATGCTTATCATTTTAATACAGCATCCAATTTACCTAGTTATTGCATTTACTGTTTTCTTTTTTATTATTATTTAATTTTTGAGATCGTTTCGCTCTTGTTGCCCAGGCTGCAGTGCAATAGCAAGATCTGGGCTCACCGCAACCTCCGCCTCCCGGGTTCAACTGATTTGCCTCTCTCAGCTTCCCGAGTAGCTGGGATTACAGGCACGCGCCACCACGCCCGGCTAATTTTGTATTTTTAGTAGGAACGGATTTCCCCATGTTGGTCAGGCTGGTCTCGAACTCTCGACCCAAGGTGATCCGCCCGCCTCGGCCTCCCAAAGTGCTGGGATTACAGGCATGAGCCACCGGGCCCCTCCTCATGTACTGTTTACTATCTGTCTCCCCTAAGATGTAAGATTCCCTAGGGCAAGGATCATTGTTTTGCTCACGGCGCCTAAAACACTGCTTGGCAGATATGGGAACTCTATAAAACCAGATCGAGGCCGGGCGCGGTGGCTCATGCCTGTAATCCCAGCACTTTGGGAGGCCGAGGCGGGTGGATCACGAGGTCATGAGATCGAGACCATCCTGGCTAACATAGTGAAACCCCATCTCTACTAAAAATACAAAAAAATTAGCCGGGCGTGGTGGCGGGCGCCTGTAGTCCCAGTTACTCGGGAGGCTGAGACAGGAGAATGGCTGGAACCCGGGAGGCGGAGCTTGCAGTGAGCCGAGATCTTGCTACTGCACTTCAGCCTGGGCGACAGAGCGAGACTCCGCCTCAAAAACAAACAAACAAAAACACCTCGATCGAATGAGTGAGACGTGGGAGCCCCCCGGAATGGCAGGCGGAAGCCCCTGGCAGGACCAGCCTGGGGATGAGAGCTCAGGCAGAGCTCACCTTCCCCCTCCTGCCACGGGGCCTCGGGCCTCACCGAGGGCTGCAGATGATGTAGCTTCTCGACAGCTGCCAGCGATGCCACGAAGATCGCGGGCTGGCAGTGCACGGTGCGGTCCAGGGTCTCCTGCGGCCCGTGCAGGCTCAGCTCCAGCAGGTCGTAGCCCAGCACGCGGCGGGCGGCGGCGTAGAGTTCGCGGACGCGCGGGTAGCCGAGCAGACCGCCGCCCATGCCCACCACCTGGCTGCCCTGGCCGGGGAAGAGCAGCACGGAGCACTGGCCCGGCATTCGCCGCTCCGTCGCCGCAGAGGGCACCTCCTCCTCCGCCCCGGTCGCATCTCGCAGCAGCTCCGCTACACCCTGGGCGCCCGGCGGAGGCACCGGGAAGCTCGAGACGCCGCGGCGGCAGCTGGCGCCCAAGCCCCGGGCCCACGCGGTCCGCGCGACCCGGACGCTCATGGTCGGACACCTGCCCGCGCACGTTACCGTGGCGACCGAGGCCCAACTGCGGCGGCGCGGCGCAGCGTGGTCCCTGACGCATTTCCTGCCGGGGCTCCCGGGGCACCGGGAGCGGGAAGAAAGGTTCCGCAGGGGATGGTTCCGCCCCGGCTCCGAGGCCCTTCAGGCTGCGCTCTGGGGACCTGGAGGGACCCATGCGTTTACTTAAATATCTACAGCCAAGAACGGAACATGATGCCACACCACAGTGGGTCCTCAACAGATATTTATGGAATAAATAACGCAACGCAATGTAGTATTTACGCTTTCTACCTGGCACATGAAGAGCACTTGAAACTCTTCCGCACTGGTAGTTTTTTTGTTGTTGTGTTGTTTTGAGACGGAGTCTCGCTCTGTCACCCAGACTGGAGTGCAGTGGCGCGTTCTTTGCTCACTGCAACCGCCGCCTCCCAGGTTCAAGCGATTCTCCTGCTTCAGCCTCCCCAGTAGCTGGGATTACAGGCGCCCACCACCACGCACGGCTAATTTTTGTATTTTTAGTAGGGACAGGGTGTCACCATGTTGGCCAGGCTGGTCTCGGACTCCTGTGACCTCAGGTGATCCACCCGCCTCGGCCTCCCAAAGTGCTGGGATTACAGGCGTGAGCCACCGCGCCCGGCCAGCAACCACATTTCTTGCATATGATTCTCCCAACCACAGGAGATGGCATGGCCGACCATCCGTTGTCAGCTCCCAACTATGCAAGATAACAGCTCTCTTTTATGTTTTCTTACAAACCACACAGTGCCTGGCACATATAAGCATCCAATAGATCTTTATGCTATTGAACAAAGCCCTGAGTGTGTTTCAGATATTAGCTTCTTTAATTCCTCACAGCAGCGCTGTGATGGATAGTTGCTCAGAGATTGAGTGACAGGGGGTTAGTGACAGAATAGGGGTTGGAAATTGGGGTTATCTAATGTTAACCTAAAAGCAACTCAAGAGACACAGGCTCGGCCAGGTGCAGTGGTTCACGCCTGTAATCCCAGCACTTTGGGAGGCCAAGGCAGATGGATCACTTGAGGTCAGGAGTTCAAGACTAGCCTGGCCAACATGGAGAAACCCGTCTCTACTAAAAATACAAAAATTAGCTGGGCGTGGTGGCAGGCGCTTATAGTCCCAGCTACTTGGGAGGCTGAGGCAGGAGAATCGCCTAAACCTGGGCGGTAGAGGTTGCAGTGAGCCGAGACTGCGCTGCACCATTGCACTCCAGCCTGGGCAACAAGAAAGAAACTCCATCTCAAAAAAAAAAAAAAAAAAAAAAAAAAAAAAATATATATATATATATATATATATATATATATATATATATATATATATGGAGGAGACTTTCAGGTTAAGATGCATAGAGAGAGCACTGCCTCTGGAAGGCCATAAATCCACAACAAAGAGATATTTAAAGATATAAATACACAAGGACAGGAAGAACAGGAAAGGGGACCCACCAGCAGCAGAATCTCTGGAAGCTGGAAAGCAGATCGGCTGGTATTACCTGACTGAGCTGATCTCAGACAGCTAAATCCCTCCCAGGAGTGGGGAAGGCTGCGAGCCAGTCCTTATGCATACAATAGAATCCTCAAAAACTTAAGAATGGGCAGCAGCTGCTGCTGCTTCTAGAGCTAAGGGTGAAAGAAGGCTAAAACAAAGATGATTATTTGGAGGTGCCTTTGAGAAACAGATCTTTAGGTCCCCTCCAGCTCCCCAGCCACTGGGTGATGTCCCTCCCCTACTTTGGGACCCATCTGGGGTTTCACGGGAGAGGGACAAATGGTCTCTGGGCCAGGTGCAGTGGCTCATGCCTGTAATCCCAGCTATTCAGGAGGCTGAGGCAGGAGAATTGCTTGAACCTGGGAGGCGGAGGTTGCAGTGAGTCGAGATCGTACCGTTGCACTCCAGCCTGGGCCACAAGTACGAAACTCTGTCTCAAAAAAACAAAAAAGGAAGGAAGGAGGGAGGGAGGGAAGGAAGGAAGGAAGGAGGGAAGAAGGGAAGGAGGGAGGGAGGGAGGGAAGGAAGGAAGGAAAGAAAAAAGAATATTGGTCAGACACAGTGGCTCAGGCCTGTAATCCCAGTGATTTGGGAGGCCAAGGCAGGAGGATTACTTGAGGCCAGGAGTTCAAGAGCAGCCTGGGCAAAATGGTCAGACTGTTTCCTTTTTTCTTCACCAAAAGCAGATACTTGAAAGACCCTGTTTCTACAAAAGGAAAAAAAAAAATAGCTGGGTACTGTGGCTCATGCTTATAGTTCCAGCTACATAGGAGGCTGAGTCGGGAGAACTGCTTGACCCCAGGAGTGTGAGGCTGCAGTGAACTATGACTGAACTACTGCACTCCAGCCTAGGTGACAGAGGGAAACCCTGTCTGAAAAAAAAAAAAAAAAGAAGCCAGATGCAGTGCCTGTAATCCAAGCACTTTGGGAGGCCAAGGCAGGCAAATCACCTGAGTTCAGGAGTTCAAGACCAGCGTGGCCAAACATGGCAAAACCCCATCTGTACTAAAAATACAAAAATTAGCCGAATGTGGTGGCACATACCTGTAATCCCAGCTACTTGGGAGGATTAAACATGAGAACTGCTTGAACCTGTGAGGTGCGGGTTGCAGTGAGCTGAGATCACACCACTGCACTTCAGCCTGGGTGACTGAGTGAGATTCTGTTTAAAAAAAAAAAAGAAGAAGAAAAGGCCGGGCGTGATGGATCACACCTGTAATCTCAGCAGTTTGGGAGGCCGAGGTGGGCAGATTGCCTGAGCTCAGGAGTTCAAGACCAGCCTGGGCAACACAGTGAAACCCCGTCTCTACTAACATATAAAGAATTAGCCAGTCGTGGTGGCGTGCGCCTGTAATTCTAGCTACTCAGGAAGCTGAGGCAGGAGAATTGCTTGAACCCAGGAAGTGGAGGTTGCAGTGAGCCAAGATCGCACCACTGCACTCCAGCCTGGGAGACAGAGCGAGATTCCATCGCAAAAAAAAAAAAAAAAAAAAAAGTCGGCCGGGCGCGGTGGCTCAAGCCTGTAATCCCAGCACTGAGACGGGCAGATCACGAGGTCAGGAGATCGAGACCATCCTGGCTAACACGGTGAAACCCCCGCCTCTACTAAAAAATACAAAAAACTAGCCTGGCGAGGTAGCGGGCGCCTGTAGTCCTAGCTACTGGGGAGGCTGAGGCAGGAGAATGGCGTAAACCCGGGAGGCGGAGCTTGCAGTGAGCTGAGATCCGGCCACTGTACTCCAGCCTGGGGCGACAGAGCGAGACTCCGTCTCAAAAACAAAACAAAACAAAAAAAGTCAGCAAGAAAAGGAAGTTACATGGATACAGCTAGAGGTCATTACCCTAAGCAAATTAATGCAGAAACAGAAAATCAAATACCGCATGTCCTCACGTATAAATGGGAGTGAAACATTGATATACCTGGACATAAAGATGAGAACAATGGACACTGGGAACTCCTAGAGGTGGGCAGGAGTGAGGCAAGGATTGAAAAACTGCCTACTACTGCCATGGTCACTATCTGGATGACAGAATCAATTGTACCCCAAACCTCAGCGTCACACAGCATACCCATGTAAGAAACCTGCATATGTAACCCCCAATGTAAAATTAAAGGTGATAGTAAAAAAAAAAAAAAGACGTCCGGGCACAGTGGCTCATGTCCCGTAATCCCAGCACTTTGGGAGGCCGAGGCGGGTGGATCACCTGAGGTCAGGAGTTCGAGACCAGCCTGACCAATGTGGTGAAACCCTGTCTCTACTAAAAATACAAAAATTAGCAAAGTGTCACGGCACATGCCTGTAATCCCAGCTGCTCAGAAGGCTGAGGCAGGAGAATCCCTTGAACTGGGGAGGCAGAGGCTGCAGTGAGCTGAGATTACGCCACTGCACTCCAGCCTGGGCAACAGAGTGAGACTCTCTCTCAAAAAAAAAGAGAGAAGAAGAAGTTAGAAAAACAACCCTAGAAAAACAGCCCTAGAGGCCCTACATTCTGAGTAATAGGAGTTCCAGAAAGAGAAGTGATTGCTACATAACACACATTTGAAAAGAAAGAGAAGTGAGAAAATAGAGGGAAGGAAATCAAAGAAATAATCCAACTTCTGAAAAGTAAAGAATGAGCTTCCAGCAGGAAAGCGCCTGTTGAGTGCGGGCACAGTGGAGGAAATGAGGCTCCATAATTAGCTGGGTGTGTTGGAGCTCACCTGTAATCCCAGCTACTCGGGAGGCTGAGGCAGAAGAATTGCTTCAGCCCAGGAGGCAGAGGTTGCAGTGAGCTGAAATCGTACCACTGCACTCCAGCTTGGATTACAGAGTGAGACTCTTGTCTCAAAAAAAAAAAAAATTAGGCCCACATAGAGGAATATCAGTGTGAAATTGCAGAACTCTGGGGCCCAAAATCTTAAAAACTTTCCAGGAAGAACAAAATCGGTTACATATAAAGGATCCACAGCGTGGCCAGAGCAGGAGGATTGCTTGAGCCCAGGAGTTGGAAACCTGTCTGAGCAACATAGTGCGACCCTGTGTCTACAAAAACAAAACAAAACAAAACAAAAAAGAACCAAAGGCTCCCGAAACAGAATGGCTTTAGCCTGCTCAACTGCAGCTGGCCGACAGCGTCTCTTCATTATTCTGAAGGACAACGAGCTCCAGCTCAGCCAAGCGTCAGTCATCTATGGGGTAGGATGCAAGAATTCAGCAATGTTACCTTCCGGGCAGTCTTTCTCAAGAACTCCTGGAGGACAGGCTCAACACAAGCAAGGGGGGACCAAGAAGGAGGAAGATGTGAAATCCAGGAAATAAAGACCCATGCAGGAGGGGGCGGGGGCATCCCCAGGGGTGGTGAAGAAAGACCCAGGAATGGTGTGTGTACCCGGCCTGTGCAGCCTGTCCAGTGGGGAGCAGCATGACTTGAGACGTGTTGAGAGCTGGCATTACCAACACATCCCTGCTGCCATGCTGCTCATTTAGGTACAGAATGCCCCACGAGCCTGGCCTAGATTCTTTTTTTTTTTTTTTTTTTTTTTGAGACGGAGTCTCGCTCTGTTCCCCAGGCTGGAGTGCAGTGGCGCGATCTCGGCTCACTGCAAGCTCCGCCTCCTGGGTTTATGCCATTCTCCTGCCTCAGCCTCCCAAGTAGCTGGGACTACAGGCGTCCGCCATCTCGCCCGGCTAGTTTTTTGTATTTTTTAGTAGATACAGGGTTTCACCGTGTAGACCAGGATGGTCTCGATCTCCTGACCTTGTGATCCACCCGTCTCGGCCTCCCAAAGTGCTGGGATTACAGGCTTGAGCCACCGCGCCCGGCCTTTTTTTTTTTTTTGAGACAGAGTCTCACTCTGTCACCCAGGCTGGAGTGCAGTGGTGTGATCTCAGCTCACTGCAACTTCTGCCTGCCGGATTCAAGCCATTCTCCTGCCTCAGCCTCCCGAGCAGCTGGGACTACAGGTGCCCACCACCACGCCCTGCTATTTTTTTATATTTTTAGTAGAGATGGGGTTTCACCGTGTTAGCCAGGATGGTCTCAATCTCCTGACCTCATGATCTGCCCACCTTAGCCTCCCAAAGTGCTGGGATTACAGGCGTGAGCCACTGTGCCTGGCCCTGGCCCAGACTCTTGCCTGCACCTGGCTGGTCCCAATCACAGGCTGAGAAAGCCCTGTTCTTGCCCTGCTGCCTGGGTCTGCTGAGGACACATGGCCCACCTGACAGGTCTCACCCTGCTTCTGAGGTCTGAGCACCCTGCTCTTCAGGGCACTGTGAGCTCAGAAGCAAGAGACAGAACAGCTCATGCCCCTGACCATTTCCTGCTGAATGTCCATGCCACAGCTCTGCTCAGCGTCCAAACAGGGGAGCCCCACCCACAGCCATGCCCTCTGCCTGCCCCAGAGGAGGCTCTTGTCAGTGCCCACAGAGGCTGGGCCCAGCCTGTACCCCAGGCACTCAGCTGAGTTTATCTTTCCGGGAGTCTTCTGGCCTGGCCATGGCGCCTGTTCTGCCCCAGCCGGGGGTGTGCTGCCTCTCTGCACACATAGTACTCAGGGAAACACACCTGGGTGGGATTCATAAAACCCTAAAGGAAAGCACAGGCGTGTTCCACCCAAGTCAAAGTAAAGGTGACCTCTTGGGTGGGGAGGAATCACTGGGGAGGTCACCAGGGCGCTCCTAGGACGCTGGTAATGTTCTGGTCATAACCTGGGGAATGGGCACACCTGGTATTATTATTGTAATGTATACACGTGTGTGTGTGTGTGTGTGTGTGTGTGTGTGTTTAATTGAGTTTTGCTTTATCACCCAGGCTGGAGTGCAGAGGTGTGATCTCGACTCACTGCAACCTCCGCCTCCCGGGTTAAAGCAATCCTCCTGCCTCAGCCTCCTGAGTGGCTGGGATTACAGGTGCACACCACCGCACCCAGCTAATTTTTCTATTTTTAGTAGAGATGGGGTTTCACCATGTTGGCCAGGTTGGTCTCCAACTCCTGACCTGACGTGATCTGCCTGCCTTGGCCTCCCAAAGTGCTAGGAATACAGGCGTGAGCCACTGCACCCAGCCACATGTGTCTTATTTTTGTTTTATTTTATTTTGTTTTTTGATAAAGAGTCTCACTGTGTTGCCCAAGCTGGAGAGCAAAGGTGTGATCTCGGCTCACTGCAACCTCCGCCTCCCAGTTCAAGCGATTCTCCTGCCTCAGCCTCCTGAGTAGCCAGGATTACAGGCACCTGCCACCACACCCAGCTAATTTTTGTATTTTTAGTAGAGACAGGGTTTCACCATGTTGGTCAGGCTGGTCTTGAACTCCTGACCTAGTGACCCACCCACCTCGGCCTCCCAAAGTGCTGGAATTACAGGCATGAGCCACCGTGCCTGGCCAGAAAGAATTTTTAAAAAGTAAAAGTGGCCAGGAGCGGTGGCTCACACCTGTAATCCCAGCACTTTAGGAGGCCAAGGCGGGTGGATCACCTCAAGTCAGGAGTTCAAGACCAGCCTGGCCAACATGGTGAAACCCCATCTCTACTAAAAATACAAAAATTAGCTGCGCATGGTGGCAGGCGCCTGTAATCCCAGCTACTGGGAGGCTGAGGGAGGAGAGAATCACTTGAACCCAGGAGGCGAAAGTCGCAGTGAGCTGGGATTGTGCCATTGCACTCTAGCTTGGGAGACAAGAGCGAAACTCCGTCTCAAAAAAAAAAAAAAAAAAAAAAAAAGAAAGAAAGAAAAGAAAAGAAAAGAAAAAAGAAAAGAAAAGAAACCAACCCAGAAGAAAAAGATGAATGATGAATGGAACCAAGCCTGGGTTATCCTTGTCTTTAGGCCAACACAGTCAAAAATAGATTATATATGTTTGTCTTTTAATAGAGGAAGAGGTCCACAAAGGCAACAATGCCAGGTCCTAGGAAAGCCATACTGCAGCCTGGCTGGAAGGAGGCTCCTGGCCTCTGTGTCTGGGTAGAAGTAGCCACTGTTCTCCTTGGCCCCTGCAGGATCAGTTTGGCCCAATGTGGCCGGTGCAGGCTGAGGGGTGTTGCCAGTCTGAGTTGGCTGGGACAGCCTTGGGCTGCAGCAAGACAGCCACAGTGCCAAGGGCCTGGAGCTGGACACGCCCTACATGGGAGTGGACCTGGGCAGCTGGAGGCCACCTCTGGACTGTGATGATGGGAGTCTCCCCTCACTGAGCGCCGAGCATCTGAGGGGTGTCCTGCCTGCATCACCGCCTTGTGGCTTCATCAGTCCCACGAGTTTGTGCCCATTTTACAGATGAGGAGATGGAGACCCAGAGAACCAGTTAGAAAGTGGTCGGGCCAGGACTAAGAGTGCAGCGCACAGCCTCCGTGCCCTGCGTCAACAGCTCAAGGAACTGGGGTGCTCCGGAAATGGGGCCAAGGCTGCTGAGCGGGAGGACGCTCAGGGCCCTGCCCTCAGGAGAGGTAATCCCCCACTCGGAGATCGGTCTTGTTGCCGCATTTTATAGATGGGAAAAGTGAGACTAGAAGAAACCACAAGCGACACGCCGGCGGACACACGGCAACGTTTTAGGTGCTGGGTCTGACCGGGCGGCCATCACCGGTCACTGCGGGGAGGAGAAGGAGCCGAGAGGCTCGCTCGCGGCCGGGGGGAGGCAGAAGCGCGTCCCGCGGGAGAGGTGGCTTTGAGTGAGCTCCCGGTCCCGCGGGGATGCCAGTGGGTCCAGGGCCCGGGCTGCCAGGCGGGGCGGGGCGGGGCGGAGCGGGGCGGGGCGGGGCCGGGCGGCTGAGAGGGGCGGAGCCTGGCGGCTGGGAGGGGCGGGGCGGATGCGGGCACAGCGGTCTGGCTAACTCCTGCCAGGCAGTGCCCTTCCCGGAGCGTGCCCTCGCCGCTGGTGAGTGAGGACGGGGCGCGGAGGGGGCAGCGGGAAGTGGGGGCCCGCACGGCTGCGACTCTGACAGCGCCGCGGGACAGAGGGAAACTGAGGCCGGAGCCGAGGACTGGACACCCGAGGGGGTGGCCCGGGGCAGCCCTTGGGGCTCGGCTATCGGGTCAGGGGCGGAGGCGGCGGGCAGCCGGGTCTGGGCCTCCGCGGCCGGGGTTCCTGCGCGGGCCGCCTCCGACTGGGGGTTCGGGAGGGGAAACTTCGGCAACTCCTCCACGCCCCGCCCCTGCTTCTCCTGCAGGAAGCGCGGTCCCAGGAGAGGCCGACGCTCCCTCTCCCGCCCATTCCGCGGATGGGCAATCCCAGGCGGCGCTCCCTTCAGGGTCTCAGAATGTCTGGGAGACCTCCGGCAGGATCTTGATCCCCCGAGACACCCCGTTTCATAGTGGAGGAGAACAGCCCAGATCGGAAAAGTTTTTTTTTGCCCAAAGCCGGTTAGAGGCCCCCTGGCCCTCGATTCCCAGTGCGGGGCTCAGGTGCACTGCAGCCTAGACGGGACTTACTCTGAGCCGAGCAGCCTCTGGGACCTGTCTGCTTCCCCTGCCCCTTGCAAACACGACGGAGCCCAGGTAGGAGAAGCGGGGGCTCCCTGCTGTGAACACACTGCTGGCCAGGGCAGCTTCCAGAGGCCATGGCCTGGCGTGGGCCTGGAGCCCCTCTGGCCAGCCTGCCAGGGGCCGGCGCTACAGGATACCAGCAGTGTGCCCTGGGCTGGATTACAGGAGAGACAGGACTTGAGGCTGTCCCAGAATGGACTCAGTCAGGGCGAGGATATTAAGGGAGGTGGTGTACAGGAAGCAGTTGCCCAGCTCGCCTGGCACACAGCAAGCCCTGCCCATGAAGGCCTGCTGCCAGAACGTGGGCGAGGCCCGGCGTCTCTGTGGAGTCGGTGGCGCCCGAGACAGGGCAGCGTCAGGCAGGTTTCCACTGGCGGTGAAAGGGGCTGTGTAGCAAGGGCAGGAGAGCCAGCCTCAGCCCAGCAGGGGAAGGGGGCCCCTGAGTCTCCACCTGGCTGCTGGCAGCCCCACAGGGAGGCTCCGCGGGAATCCTGGGCTCCCAGGGGAGTGCTGGAAACTGGGGGAAACTGAGGCTTACCAAAGAAGCCTTTGTCCAGAGTCATGCAGCTGGTGTGGTGGAGCCAGGGCCTGGACTCGTGCAGTCTGATCCCAGCCTGCCTCCTCCACTGTGCCCCGAGGGCCACTTGTTTCCTGGGAGTGTGTCTGTGTGTGTGTGCACACACACGTGCTGTGTCCTGTTGTCTGTACAGACTTGTGCCTGGCGTGAGGCGCCATGTCTCGCTGGATCTACCAGAAAGTATTCACAGCGGGTTCTCCACGTGGCGTGAAGGGCTTGGACTCACAGGGAGGGAGCCTACTTTTCACTTTAGCTTTTTCAGTATTTCAGTTTTGAATCTCTGTTTTGTTTTGTTTTTTTCTTTCTTTCTCTTTTTTTCCTTTTTTTTTTGTTTGTTTGTTTGAGACAGGGTCTTACTCTGGTACCCAGGCTGGAGTGCAGTGATGCAATCATAGCTCACTGCAGTCTCCGGCAGAACTCCCGGGCTCAAGCGATCCTCCCACCTCAGCCTCCCAAAGTGCTGGGATTACAGGCGTGAGCCACCATTTCTGGCTTATTTGTGTTTTCTTTACTTTTGATTGTGCAAACAATGCCTGGATATGCTCTCTTTGTTTAAAACAGTAGTCTTTTTTATTTTATTTTTAACCACTGGACCACTAGGGAAGTCATTCTTAATTTCTTCTTTATTTTTATTTATATATATTTTTTGAGTCGGTGTCTCTCGCTCCATTGCCCAGGCTGGAGTGCAGTGGCTCGAGCTGGGCTCACTGCAACCTCTGCCTCCTGAGTTGAAGTGATTCTCCTGCCTCAGCCTGGCTAATATTTGTATTTTTAGTAGAGACGGGGTTTCACCATGTCGGCCAGGCTGTTTATTTTTCACTAAAAAAAAGTTTAACCCCCGAACCTTGAAGGAAAGGGAAGGAGTCTTTCTTAACAGAACCAATTCCCCTTGGACACCCCACCCTCACCCTACCCTTTGCCAGGCCACTCGATGGCCAGGTTGGCTGTAGATTTTTCCAGACCTGTGGGCTGTTCCACTGGTTACTTTCGTAATGAAAAACGCACACAAAGTCAGGACGATTAGCCATGAGTCATTTTTAAAAAGCCTGAAAACAAGTGTCTGGGACAATGGTGGCTTCATTGGAGAGACAAGGCTCAGGGGAGCTGGGTGCAGCGGGGGGTGGTGGTGGGGATCAGAGAAGGGACACATTCCTTATTCTGTTCCTGGATCTCCTTCTTTTTTTAGTTAGTTAAGTTTTGCTTTTTGTTTGTTCGGTTTTTTTCTTTTTTCTTTTTTTTTGAGACGGAGTCTCACTCTGTTGCCCAGGTTGGAGTGCAGTGGCGTTATCTCGGTTCACTGCAACCTCCACCTCTTGGGTTCAAGTGATTCTCCTGCCTTAGCCTTCTGAATAGCTGGGACTACAGGCACCTGCCACCACGCCTGGCTAATTTTTGTATTTTTAGTAGAGACAGGGTTTCACCATGTTAGCCAGGCTGGTCTCGAACTCCTGACCTGAGGTGATCTGCCTGCTTCAGCCTCCCAAAGTACTGGGATTACAGGTGTGAGCCACCGTGCCTGGCCTTCTGGGTCACCTATAGGGAGGTCTCCGAGAACAGAAAGACACCCTGAAATCCGCTGGCTCAACCACCACCTCACAGATGGGGACACAGAGGCCCAGGAGATGAGATACCTTGGGGCAGCTCTGGGTCTGGGGTCTCTGGACCAGGAGTGAAGTCTCACAAGACCTGGAGACCCTGAATCCCATCCTTGGTGGGGGAGGGCTCAGATCCTGCAGGGCCTGATGCTCTGTGGGGGCTGGGATGTTGCTGTGACAGGTGGAGAGAGCAATGCTACTGGCCTTGAGAGAACCTTCTGGCGCAGTTCACAGGTGGGGTGGAGTGGCCTGGGGCCTGTGGGTCCAATCCTGGCACTGCAGGCTTTATGAGCCCTGTTACAGATGAGGAAGGAGGCTGAGACGGGTGGTGACACAGATGCTGGCAAGTGGCCATGCAGCCCAGAGCAGGCCGGCAGACACTCGGCTCAGAGGGAGGGGTGGGATGAGTTTTGGAGTCACTCAGACCTAATAAGTTCTGTGATTTCTCATGTCTCAGTTTCCTCATCTGGAAAATGGGACAAGGCATGAGTCCACTATGGAGGCCAAGTGGGCCGTGTGGCTCAGGGAGAAGCAGCTAGTCCCCTGTGGCCACTGTGGGGACTAAACAAGGCGGTGACCTTCGGGATGAGCACGGACTCCACCATGCAGGCCCCTGCCTACCAGAGGCCCGTGCACAGCCAGAGCTGAGCAAGGCCTGGAGCCTTCTCCTGCCTCCACGTCCTGCGCCCTCTACCCTGCCCCGATCTTGCCCCTGTTTTGGGGGCACTGCTCCGTGCAGGGCATTTTCACCTGTGGCGTGTCCAGGGGCTCTCGTGGCTGATAGGGTCTCATCTCAGGTCCAAGCCTTGAGGCCCTGTCTTCCCCTGGAGGAAATGGGGCTAGTGGCCCCACACCGATACCCACAACCCCTCTCTTCTCTAGAGTTTTCAGGGAAACGTTGTTGTTCCACCCCTTCCTCCCTTGAGCGACCCCAGGCCCCTGAGAAGCAGACACGGCGGGTTTACCCACCTGATGTGGCGGGAAGCCGGGCCCAGAGACGAGCCTTGGGTGGAGGCAGAGCCGAGGTCCGGATCCCTATTCACCTGGAGACAAAGGGGCATAGGTGGCTTCACCCCTCTGCCTGAACCCCGAGTCCCATCCCTGCCATGTGTGCCCCCTGGCCCACCCCAGCCTTCCCTGGGCCCGTCCCAGAGCAGATTTCTGGACCCTGCCTAGCCCGGCCCAGCATGACTCATCATGATAGGTACCGCCCCTGCCCACCTGTTCCCTGGTTGGGCGATTCAGGAGCCAGGCAGTTCCCCAGAGGCCTAGGAAACTCCCCGCCCGCCACCAGGCTTTCTCCATGTGGGGCATCTGACCACCCTGTTTTCTGGTGGGGCAGACCCTCTGAGCCCCTTGGCCTTGTGGGTCATAACCACAGCCAGGCCTGAGAAGGGGGCAGCCTGGGGTGGGAGTGTGAGCACGGGACTCAGAACCGGCTCCAGACCCTGCTCTCTTGCTGTGGCCTTGGGAAAGCCACCATGCCTCTGTGACTTTAATTCGTTCTGTACAATAGGGGACCTGGATGGTGGTCTCTAAGGTCGTGTCAGCAGGAACACTGGGTGAGTTCCATTTGTGATTTACTGGGCTCCGAGTGTGCACCTGGCCCTGGCTGGGTGCTGGGGCCAGGTGACAGAATCGTGGGGAGAAGTTCTGCCACATGCTACAAGGTGAGGACCTCTAGAACATGACGCTCAGTGAAGGAAGCCAGACACCAGGGCCACACACTGCATTGAGACCAAATGTCCAGGACGGGCAAGTCCCCAGAGAGAAGTCAGATTGCTGGCTGCCAGGGGTCGGGGGAGGGAGGGGAGCCACTGCTGATGGATACAGGGTTTCTTTTCGGGGTTGAAAATGCTTTGGAACTTGATACAGAGGGTGGTTGCACAACAATGGCAATATACAAATGCTGCTGAATGGTGCACTGGGGGTTTCCATTTGTTGCATGAACATCACTGACAGTGCATCAGCTTCCGTGTGGTATCAAGGGGTTCTGGATGTGCATGTGTCTTATGCTGGTGGTATTAACCTTGCTCGCCTGGACAGGGACACCTGTGAGACTGAGAGTGGGCCATCAGTGTGGGGCAGGTGGGCCTCACCTGGGGGTGTCCTGGGAAAACGCACGTACAGGCACCCTGGTCCGGCTTGTTTCCAGCGGAGGCTGAACGAGGCTCCTTATGGTTCCCCCACAACGTCACTCAGCTGTGGACTCACGCAGGCTCCAGCAGAGCGGCGGTTATGTCTCAGTTGCCCAGATGAGCAGCAGGCTGAGCTGGCCTGGGCTTACCTGAGAGGATGTAGTGGGAGGCTGAGCTGGGAGGTGGTCCCAGGGCTGTGGTCCAGAGCTCCATATCCACTTGGCGGTGGTGCAGGGCCAGTGCTCAGCAGTACCTCCCGCCCCGGGGAAGGTGGCCTTTCATATGTGTAGTGACATCAGACCCCCACTACCACCCCATTAGCAGTGTACCCTGGAAGCTGGAGGGTGGAGCAGGAGGGAGGGGGCGGGGCAGGAGGGAGGGGGCGGGGCAGGAGGGAGGGGGTGGGGTAGAAGGGAAGGGGAGGGAGAACACAGGAATATTTCTTGCCGGGACCTAGGTCACATGCCCAGCCCCCAAGAATGTCCATCCTTACTGCTCATCTGTGCAGCAAGCCTTGGGGGATGGGGTAACTGTCCCCATTCAACAGGTGAGAAAACTGAGGTCCAGGGAGGGGAGAGAATCATAGTAAGTGGCAGCATGGGAATCTGCTGGATGCCTGACACTCTGATTGTTCCTTTAAAACAGGCCGGGTGTGGTGGCTCACGCCTGTAATCCTAGCACTTTGGGAGGCTGAGGCAGGCAGATCAACTCAGGTCAGGAGTTTGAGACCAGCCAGGCCAACATAATGAAACCCTGTCTCTACTAAAAAATATAAAAACTAGCCGGGCGTGGTGGTGGTTGCCTATAATCCTAGCTACTTGGAAGGCTGAAGCAGGAGAATCGCTTGAACCCGAGAGGCGGAGGTTGCAGTGAGCAGAGATCTCGCCACTGCACTCCAGCCTGGGTGACAGAGCGAGACTCTCAAAAAAAAAAAAAAAAAAGGGCCCTGGCCAGGCATGGTGGCTCATGCCTATAATCCCAGCACTTTCAGAGAACAAAGTGAAAGGATCACCTGAGCCCAGGAGTTTGAGACTAGCCTGGGCAACATGGAGAGAACTTGTCTCTACAAAAAAAATACAAAAAATTAGCTGGGCATGGTGGTGCATGCCTATAGTTCCAGCTACCTCCAGGCTGAGGTGGGAGGATCCCCTGAGCCTGGGAGGTCAAGGCTGCAGTGAGCTGCGATGGTGCTGCTACTCTCCAGCCTGGACAGCAGCGACACTCTGTCTCTGAAATGTAAAATACAGTAATGTTCATTATACATATTTTGGCAAACAAGTAACATAGTGAACTTAGCATCATAAATCCTGCTGCCAAGGGTGGACTCTGGAATCCTGAGTGGCTGGCCTGTGGAGGGGCCTTGCACAGACGTCTCCACTGCCCTGTGCCTCAGGTCTCTGTTGGCAGACAGCCATAAGGTGGCATCGCTCCCTTGCAGGGTGAGGGTTCATGGCCAGTGTTGGGGTAAAGCTTGCCAGGCCTGGCATACAGCCATTTCCCTGGAAATGCTGGCTTTATGATTATGACTGTGGCTAATATCTTCATGCATTGGTTACAATTAAGAAAAAAAAAAATGCATATCTAGGCTGGGTGCAGTGGCTCACGCCTGTAATCCCAGCACTTTGGGAGGCCAAAGCAGGCAGATCATCTGAGGTCAGGAGTTCGAGACCAGCCTGGCCAACATGGTGAAACCCTGTCTCTACTAAAAATACAAAAATTAGCCTGGCATGGTGGCATGTGCCTATAATCCCAGCTACTTGGGAGGTGGGAGGCTGAGGCGGGGGAATCCCCTGAACCTGGGAGGCGGGGGTTACAGTGAGCTGAGATCGTGTCATTGTATTCCAGGCTGGGCAACAGAGTGAGACTGTATTAAAAAAAAAAAAAAAAAAGCATATCTATATTATCCATTCTTTGCCAAAATTGGCGTCATTCTGTAGTCTATGTATATTCTGCTTTCTTCGTGTTACAGTGAGAACAACTTTTTCATCACTAAAAAGCCTTCAAAAGCTTGGTTTGTGAGGGGCCAGTCTTTAATAGTCCCTGGCTGCTGGGCACTGAGGTGGCTTCTGTGCTCACCCAGCTCCATGGATCCCAGGCCAGCAGCTGCCCCTTCTCCCTGGGGCCGGCTTTGCCCTTGCCCTTTGCCCTTTGCCCCTGCCGAAGCCTACATTCAGCACAGTCTCTGCTGACCCCCCTCTGCCCCCACTTGGCTGTCTCCATGTCCCCCGGACTGCTTGTCTCTCGCGTTCCCCTGGGGAGAAAGTGCTCACTGTTCTTCCCGTGGCATCTCCTCCCTGGTCCCCGGTCAGAGCGTCCCTTTCTGAGGTCCAGGCTCCCTCAGCCCCAGTCTGTGCCCACTCAGGGCCTCCCCAACCCCGTGCCTCCCTGGGTCCCAGCCCTCGCCCCAGCAGGCCTTGCTGCAAGTTGGCGGAACTAAATCCGGTTGTGTGGCTTCTTGTCTCAGACAAGAGCAGAGGACCCCTGATTCTCCACCTAGAATCAGAGTGAGTGGGACATTAACCCTTCATTTTTTGATGAGGCCAGGGTGGGAGCCATATTGCCACCGGGGCAGAGCCTGGCCCAGAGTGCACTGTGGCCCCAGGCAGGCTGCTGTCCATCTCCGGTGCATGGGGAAGGGGCGGTGGTTTTAGTGGGGCCCGTGTGGGGTGCTGAAACAGCTGTGTAGAGACGCTCCTTGCTGCTGTGCACTGAGCTGTGTTCAAGGTAGGTAAGCATTGATATCCCATTCTATTGAGGGGGAAACTGAGGCCCTGAGTTGATGTGATTTGCCTGAGGTCACAGTGAGGCAGTGAGGAAAGGGATCTGACCCAAACTCTGATACCAGTCACCAAATGAGTGAGTGAGTGAGTGAAAGGTGAATGTGAAGTGCTGGACTGTAAAGCACTGGCCTGGCAGAGCCCCCAGAGCTGGGACTTGGCCCAGGGAGGCAGGCTGGGAAGGCTTCTTGGTGGAGGGGACCCAAACTGGCCTCGGAAGAGGCAGCAGGGAGGAGGGGTCAGTGCCAGGAGACCCAAGGTCGAGGTGAGGGTGGACAAAGGTGAGGCCAGGCAGCTGGGGCAGGAGCAGGGCTGGAAATGTGTTCACTCAGCCACTCCTGCCCTGCACATCTCTGCGCCTCCTGATAAGCCAACTGGTTGACCTGTGGGTGACAGGCCTTTCGGGGATGCTGGAGGAGACACAGGCCTAACCCCGTGGCCTCAGGAATGCCCTCACCCAGGCTTGTCTTTTCTTTCAGAGCTCCCCTGAACAGCAGCTGCAGCAGCCATGGCCCTACCCTGGGTGCCCGCCATGGGCTTCACACTGGCGCCCAGCCTGGGGTGCTTCGTGGGCTCCCGCTTTGTCCACGGCGAGGGTCTCCGCTGGTACGCCGGCCTGCAGAAGCCCTCGTGGCACCCGCCTCACTGGGTGCTGGGCCCTGTCTGGGGCACGCTCTACTCAGCCATGGGGTAGGTGGGCGCGTGCGCTGGCCTGGGGATGAGCCTGGCCCTTTGCAAGGAGAGGCCTGGCCCAGGACAGAGGGTCTCCTCCAGGCGGGCCACGGGCCACGGCATGGTTTCCCCAGCCCCATTTGGCAAGCCAGGGTGGGGAAGCTGTGGGCCTGTTGATTGCACAACTGAACTTTCTCCTCCTGGGCCCCTGGGGGGATGGGTCAGATGCTCACCCCACCCTGGCATCCCTGCCATGTTCACAGCTCCAGGCGGAGGCCGGCTTAGTGTGTGAAGGTTGGCCTTGGGCAGCGGCATGGATGCTTTCTAAGATTAACAATGGCAGCGACAGCCCCAAGAGCAGCTCCTCTGTTGAACTCCTGCCCAATGCCAGGCTCATCTCATTCATACTCAATGCCCCCCCATGATAAGGGGCCTCCCAAGGACACAGGGCTTGCAAGTGTTGGACCCCGCACAGCCCCCTTCAGGCTCAGTCTGGCCTGAGTCCCTTGGGACAAGACCAGGGGAATTCCATCTGGAAAGGACATGCTGGGAGGGACAGGGTGCCTCTTGGTGGCTGTAGAGGGGACTGCACCCAGGAGGTGGGGAACTGACTGCCTTCTGGAATGTTCCCTGCATACTGGTTCCGTATCAGCCCAATGCAGGGTGGGGACGCAGGTGCCAGGCACTCCAGGGGGCAGATAGCAGAGGCCAGGCCAGGCACCCAGCTTGATGGGAATAAGGCCCTGGAACCTGGGTGTCACCTGGGCCTCACCCCTTCCGGCCCAGGCCCTGCCCAGCCAGGCTCCCACTCTTTCCTGGCTCCAGTGTCCCCACCCTGCTTGGCCTTCCTATACCAACTGGTCCCAGCCTCTCTTTGGGGGAACTTTTTGGGGTTCCCTGTGGCTCTGGATAAGGCAAACCCCTCCTTAGTAGGTGAGAGCCAGGGCTCTGGCCCCAGCCGACCGGACTTTATCCACTGATGGCCTGTCAAGAGATCTCAGTCACTTCGCCGCCTGTGCCTCAGTCTCCTCACTGTAAAGGGGCTGCTGATACTGCCTGCCTTACAGCATTATCAGGAGGCTCAAATGAGTGAATGCTTGGGAGGTGGTAGGGCCTGGCTCCTGTGAGTGCTGGAGGGCATCGGCTACTGTTACTGGTGGTGCTACTGTTGCCCTGTGTTAATAGCTCCCATGACCAGGCCTCCCCCTGGACCTCAGCCTGCAGTCACAGACTGACTCGGGGTCTCACATCTGCCTCACAGCCTTTGCATGTCCTGTTTCCTCCCCTGAAAAACTCCTATTCATCCTTTAAGGCCCAGCCCAAATGTCCTATCCTCTATGCAGTGCTCTGGCTAGGTTAAGAGCCTCCTCTCTACCTATTCACACCATGTGCTTCCCCTTCATAGCAGTGACACTGACAATAATGGCAGGTATTTATTGAGTGTCCTATATGCTGGGTATCGCATGAAGCACTGCCAGTGTGCTAATTAGAATCCCTACAGCAACCCTATGAAAAATGAAGGCCCAGAGAGGTCAGGCAACTTCCCTGAGATCACACAGCCGTCAGTGTTAGGTCACGCATGAGCCATCACTGTGTCACTCGGAGGTGGGCAAGCCTCCTGGCCTTGTTCCTGATGGTGCTCTGAACCGCGGCCTCTGTTTCAGGTACGGTTCCTACCTCGTCTGGAAAGAGCTGGGAGGCTTCACGGAGGAGGCTCTGGTTCCCCTGGGCCTCTACACCGGGCAGCTGGCCCTGAACTGGGCGTGGCCCCCCATCTTCTTTGGTGCCCGACAAATGGGCTGGGTAAGTGTGGCTACGGCATGTGTCCCTGATCCCTGGATCCAACCCTTGGAGGCCCTGGGGCATTACATATGACACTGGGCCAGTGTCTGTAGGCGGGGCCAGGGGAGGCCAAAGGCCATGTCTCTCTAGCTCTAAGCAGCCCACGCCCTGGAGCCTCCCCTCTACTGACTCTCCTTCAGTGAGGGAAGCTATTAAGGCAGAAGGGGTTGCAGGGTGGGTTTGGGGGCCACTGTAAAGGAAAACCCACATGAAGCCTGGTACTGTGTGGGCAGGGTCACTGGCCCCTCTACATGACAGCTGCTTCTTTTTTTTTTTTTTTTGAGACAGAATCTCACTCTCTCACCCAGGCTGGAGTGCAGTGGTGAGATCTCAGCTCAGTGCAACCTCTGCCTCCCAGGTTCAAGCAATTCTCCTGCTTCAGCCTCCTGAGTAGTTGGGACTACAGGCACATGCCACCATGCCTGGCTAATTTTTTTATTTTTAATAGAGACAGGGATTATTATTATTATTATTTTTTTTTAGACAGTGTCTTGCTCTGTTGGCCAGCCTGGAGTACAGTGGCACCATCTCGGCTCACTGCAAGCTCCGCCTCCTGGGTTCACGCCATTCTCTTGCCTCAGCCTCCCGAGTAGCTGGGACTACAGGCACACGCCACCACGCCCGGCTAATTTTTTGTATTTTTAGTAGAGATGGCGTTTCTCTGTGTTAACCAGGGTCGTCTCGATCTCCTGACCTCATGATCCGCCCGCCTCAGCCTCCCAAAGTGCTGGGATTACAGGCATGAGCCACTGTGCCTGGCCTTAAGACAGGGTTTTACCATATTGGTTAGGTTAGTCTTGAACTCCTGACTTTAGGCGATCCACCCGTCTCGGCCTCCCGAAGTGTTGAGATTACAGGCGTGAGCCACTGTACCTGAAAAATAGCAGGTTTTTGTTTGGGCCTTGTAGTAATGCTGGAAGGTCAGCGCTGCCCTCAGTGGAGGCTCTGAGCTCAGAGAGGGGAAGGGACCTGCAAGACCTCTCTAAGCCACCACCGCACCCTTGAACAAACCGAGTTCACTTCAGGCATGTCACGTGCACCCCACACATGGCATGGGTCACGCAGGAGGACTGTTCCCATTTTACAGATGAGGAAACTGAGGCTGAGATGGGGGAGGGGCTTGGCCAGGTCACTCAAGGGTGGAGTGGGGGTGAGTGAGGCTCCTGACTCCCAAATCCAGCAGGAGTTGGGCAGTGGGACACGCACTTGGGTGGACGTGGTGCCTCAGGCCTCCCTGTCCTTCCTCCCCCAATCTCTGCAGGCCCTGGTGGATCTCCTGTTGGTCAGTGGGGCGGCAGCAGCCACTACTGTGGCCTGGTACCAGGTGAGCCCGCTGGCCGCCCGCCTGCTCTACCCCTACCTGGCCTGGCTGGCCTTCGCAACCACACTCAACTACTGTGTATGGCGGGACAACCGTGGCTGGCGTGGGGGCCGGCGGCTGCCAGAGTGAGTGCCCGGCCCACCAGGGACTGCAGCTGCACCAGTAGGTGCCATCAGTGATGGTGGCTGTCACGCTTTCACAACCACTGGGCCTGCTAGTCTGTCAGGGCCTTGGCCCAGGGGGTCAGCAGAGCTTCAGAGGTGGCCCCACCTGAGCCCCCACCCAGGAGCAGTGTCCTGCGCTTTCTGCATGCTCAGAGCATGTTCTCGGAACATGGAATTTTATAAGCTGAATAAAGTTTTTGACTTCCTTTACCATGGCCTTTTTGCTTGGGTGGGACCCCCGGCCACAGGGAAGAGGGGGAGCTGGGGCTGCACTGGAGCTCGTCTCTGCGGGATCTGCCTGGGCTGCCTTCTCCACACAGGGCTGGATCCGCCTGGAGCTGCCCCACGCTTCCTGGGACACTCCCGAAGCCCTGCAGGAGATGAACAGAGCAACCCTGGGTGCCACCCTGGAGCCCACACTGGTGCAGACCCAGCTGGGGCCATGGGCTTCGGCAGAGGGAGGGGGTCCTGTCCACTTCCCATGGCTTCCGGGATGCTCAGCCCGGGCCCTTGAATGGCTGGGCCCACAACCAGTGTCGAATGCCTAGTCCTGCCCAATGCGTGGCCCTCAGCTGGTTTTACCCAGGACAGAGCTGGGGGTGCTGACTGCCCCGTCCCCCAGGGGCCCAGGCTTATGGCAGCTTCACTGCACCAGGGATAGCCCCACAAACACCCAGTTGGCTCAAGAGGGTGTCCGAGGCAGGAAAGGTTAGGTCCCGACTTCAGCAGACAGGGCCTCCTTGCTGGCCCAGAGCGGCCAGGATTGGAGGTGTCACAGCCACTCACTCCCTCACCCCGACTTCCAACTGGGCGACCCATGACCTCTCCAGGCAGCTGTCTGGAGTAAACGAGCCAAGAACCACACGCAGCCAAGAACCACACGCAGTGCTCCTCCATCCTGCTATTGGTCACCACATCCATGCAGCACTCAGCAACACAGCCCACGGCTCCCTCCCCGCGGCCAGGCCTGACCTGCTGGGCATTTTGTTTTTGGCGGCTAAGTTCATCCAAACTGGCAAAATGTTCATAGAGAGCTTGCCATCACTCAGCAGCCCGTGGCTGCTGCTTCCTCTCCTTTCTTCCCCCACTCCTGTGCCCTCTCCCAACCCGAACCTCAAACGCAACGTGATGTTCACAAAAGCTTGGACACAGTGGCTCACACCAGTAATCCCAGCACTTTGGGAGGCTGAGGTGGGAGGACTGCTTGAGGCAAGGTGTTTGAGACCAGCCTGGGCAACATACGGAGACTCTGTCTATACCATCCACTCTGGCGCACGCACACCACACCCACAGCTACACCCACACCCACATCCACACACACACACGAAAGAATGAACAGCTCAGGGAAAAGATGAGCAAAGGCAGTCGACTGCATTCTTCTGACAGAAGGGATGGCTCCCGCCCAGGGGCTGAGCCGCTCCATCCTGACCCTCAGCCTCACGCTCCCTTGACTCTGGCAGAGTTTGATGCCCGACAGATCACACTCTGCAGGACCCAACAGCTTCGTGGCCACAGGCACTCAGCTGAGCTCTCAGCCCACATGGCTTTCCTGATGCTCACCGGTGCAGAGGAGCCAGCTGGGGAGCCTCTGCGTATCCTTTTTATTAATTCTGAAGTTCTCCAAGACGCTCAGAGTTGAATTCCTCCAGAGCTCTGTGCAGACATTAATCCAAGCAGCGGATGGCAGAGAGGTCCTTGCTAGCAAGAAACTTACAGGCCAGGCTGTCTCCTGCTCCAGCATGCCAGTGAGCAGGTACCATCCCTGCAGGGCACAAGGGTATCCTTGGAAGTGTCAAGGGACACCTGAGTGCATGCCAGACACTTAGGGATTGGAGAAAGTGCAACCCAGACTTCTGCCATCTCCGCCCAACTCATGGGGTTGTTCATCTGTAGCAAATATCCCACATGGTTCCTGCTGGCCACAAAACACGCACTACCACAAAAACGCCCTGGAAAAACGGGCGAGAAGAGAATGCATTTAGCATTTCATCTGCCGGCTTCTTTTTAACAGCCTGGCGACGTTTCCCCTGCTCGTAATAGACAACATTACCCCCTTTTCTAAGCTGCTGTCATCCACTAGGGACTTAAGGCTTTGATGCTGAGTGGGTTTCTTATTTTTTGAGACAGAGTCATGCTGTCGCCCAGGCTGGAGTGCAGTGGCGTGATCTTGGCTCACTGCAACCTCTGCCTCCCAGGTTCAAGTGATTCTCAGCTTCCAGAGTAGCCGGGATTACAGGTGTGTACCACCATGCCTGGCCAATTTTTGTATTTTTAGTAGGATGGGATTTCAATACATTGGGCAGCCTGGTCTCAAACTCCTGACCTCAAGTGATCCGCTTGTCTCGGCCTCCCACAGTGCTGGGATGACAGGCGTGAACCACTGTGCCTGGTCAATTCTGGCTTTGGATGGCTTCTTAACACAGATTGACGAGGCTGCAAATGAGTACCAGGAAGAAGTATTTAGTGGGATAAACATCTCCTGCCAACTGCCTCAGCACCTGGAGCCAGCTGGTCTTCCAGCTCATGGAGTCCCTGGGTCTCCATGTCCACCCTTCCTTAGGGGTGTCCATTTGCAGTGAGCAGAGGTGCAAGGAGATGTGGGGACACAGAACAGCTATCTACAAGCACGGAAAGCCTGGACCATGTGGTCTTGATTCTGGGGGCTGTCCCAGCTGCTCCCTGGGCACCAGGTTTTAAGTGAGCTGGGAACCAGTGAGAGCACTGGCCGCTGAGCTGGACAGAGTTCATGTGGGCATCAGTCCTGAGGCCTCCCCTCGAAGGGAGGCTCAGGAGAGAAGCAGCGCAGTCCAGGCAGCCTGCCTCGGGGCCACTCTGCATTCTGTGTCTTTTTTTTTTTTTTTTTTTTTGAGACGGAGTCTCACTTTGTCGTCAGGCTGGAGTGCAGTGGCTCACTGCAACCTCCACCTCCCGGGTTCAAGCGTTTCTCCTGCCTCAGCCTCCCGAGTAGCTGGGACTACAGGCATGCACCACCATGCCCAGCAATTTTTTTTTTTTTTGTATTTTTAGTAGAGACGGGGTTTTACCATGTTGTCCAGGATGGTCTCAATCTCTTGACTTCGTGATCCGCCTGCCTCAGCCTCTCGAAGTGCTGGGATTACAGGCGTGAGTCACCATGCCTGGCCTGCCTTTTGAGTCTTAACCTCCTTGGTCACCATGTGGTGCTGCTGCCACCCACTGACAGTGTCCATGCACCTGCCCAGCAGGGGCCTGAGGGGCTCTGCAGATGCCCCAGTGGGCAGGGATTCTCACTGTCCCCACTCCAGGACAAGGAGGCAAGTGTGGGGAGGCCGCTATCTCTAGGGCCACTAGGGCTGCGGGGCCACGCAAGGGCTGAGGCTCCTGGCCAGCCTGGAAACAGATCCAGCACAGAGAAATCAGACTTTGGGGTGGAGGCCTGCGATCTAAAGGCCATCTTATTTCTTCTCCCACTTTTTCTGGGTGACTTCTTGGTATTTGGGGTTTTTCAGCGACAGCCGGGGTGACAGGCCAGGCTGAGCCTGTGGCTCCGGGGTCCAAAGAGAAAGGAGGGCAGAAGTAAGAGAAGATGGCCTTTATTGCAGCATGAACCAATAAAGGGGGACTGCATGTCAACAGCTCTCCAGGAGCTGCCAAAGGCGATGGGCCCGCCCTGCCCCTGCAACAGGCTCTCCAGGGGCTAGAGCATGGCTCCTCTCAGAAAGGGCAAGGTGTGCTTGTAAACAGGGGCCCAGACAACACGGAGAGAGGAGGCAGCATCACCGGGTGCAGCTTTGCTACAAGAAAGATAGTTCTTAATTTCAAAGAGGAGACACCGCCACACCTAGCCCTGCCCTCCCACGCACTGGAAGGCTCTGGAAGTAGCTCCCGCCTGCCTGGGAAGTTAGGCCACCCACTGCCCGTGAGCTGGGCCCAGGCACACTGCAGCCACACAAAAAGACTGGCAGCTGACTCCTAATTTCAGAAACACAATTAGAAAAGAACTAGAATTTTACATTTTTCTCCCATACATTAAAAAATAAGAAAAAGTCCACATTTTGACTGTAGACCCTGGTAGGTGGCATCTGACTTTAACCTGAAGTTCTCCTTGGAACCCTTTTCTGTCAGTGCTCCGCCGTCCACCAGTCCCAGCCCCAAGCGCCCCTTGCCGAAGGATCCTGGCCCACCTCAAATGAGGGCGGGACTCCGCGGAGTGCCTAGCGAGCAGGGCAACCACTGGGAAGACAGATACTGACTTCCCTGTCGGGGTCTGTGACCCTCAGCAAACGGAGAAGTTAACGGTGGCCTCCTGCCAGGACCTCAGCAGGAGGTTTGCTGGTGAAGGTCCTGGGTGAGCTGGAATGGGTGATAAGGCAGGCTTGCCGGGTGGTGGCCTCAGGCTGCTCCTGGGCTCCCATCGCATAGAGCCCTGTGGGTGCAGTGTGGGGCCCCACACCCATCCCGAGGTCATCCTAATGCGTAAGAGCAGAGACCCCGGAAGAGAAACCTGCCCAGTAGAACCCTGCTCCCGAGGACACCTTGTCTCACTCCACGGAACCCTTCTCCCAGCACCCCCTGGAAACACAGCAGCCAGGAACAAATTCTCCATGCCAGGGATGAAGCCCTTGGCTAACCTGGAGACTCATCAGTGCATGGATGGTGGTGAGGGGTGAGGGCAGGGCCTGGGGCGGTGCTCAGCCCCGGGGACACCATCACTGTCCTGCTCTGACCCACAGGTGGGAGGAGGACACTGCTCCCGGAGTATGAGGCCGGGAGGACGGCTTGGGAGGACAGAGGCCTGGGGCTGAGGCTATGCCCAGAGCTGGTGTGGGGAGGGGCATGGGGGCCTTTGCAGAAGCAGCTCAGAGAACCGAGGCTGGAATCCTGCCCCAAGCACAGGTTTTGGGGACAGCAAGTGCCTAGACAAGGCAGGTAACGTGGCAGCCGCTGGGCTGGTCCAGAAACAAGGTGCTGAAGACGTCGTTGAAGAAGGTGGGGTGGTACCTGCAGGCTCGCTCACAGTCGGGGTTGAAGTTCACCTCCAGGATCTGCGGCTGCATCACCCGCTTTCCTGACGGCAAAGAGCGCAGCAGAGTGTGAAGGCTCGTTGGCTTCACTCTGCAGGGGCAAGGGCCTGGGGACCCAGGAAAGGCTAGGGAGGCCGTGAACCTGGGCCCTGATTCCCAGGGGATGAGCAGGGCAACCCCGGACCTAGAACTTGGGTCTCTTGACTTTGCTGGGGAGGCCTGGCCTGACATCTCCTTCTCCAGGAGAGGCCAGGGCTGCCTCTAGCTCTAGGGATGACAGCCTGGCCCTTTAAGCTTGGACGTTCAGTTTAGTCAAAACAAAGTGGACATGCAGCAGCGGTGGAGAGTGTGTGGCTCTGGCACAGGGGAGGCCGGCCAGGGTGGTGTGGGTTGGGGTCAGGGTGCCTTTCACACGGGTCTCCTGTCCTGTGGGCTCTTCCCCGACACAGAGGCCCAACCCGCAGCTCGTCCCCTACAGTTTCTGCACCGCAGGTACTTCCCTTCCCTGTGGGCTGAGCCAGGGCTTTCCCCAACCCAGATTCCTGGCTGATTCAAGCCAGAGGACAGCCTGGGGCAGCCCCCTGCCTTCTCCAGGCATGTGGCTGGCTGGCAGAGGGGGCGCCTGCTGGTTTGGATCAGGAGATGGGGCGCCCCTCTTACCATGTGGGCCGTTGTCCCACTTCAGCATGAGGTCGACGGCATACATGGCCCGGGATGAGGGGTAGTCGCAGAGGCCCAGGGGCGGCGGCTTGGCACAGGCCACCTGGAACAGCTCCGTGAAGGCCCGGAAGATCTCAGCCTGGGGACCCAGGAGGCTGAGTTACGAGGCCTGCTCAGAACAGCCTCTCAATAGGGGGTTTGCTGCCCCTGTCCAAGCTCCGGGCCCCACACAGTCCAAGTCACCCCTTCCCACATCTTCATGTCTCTAGACCTCACCACGGCCACCTCCACCCAGCACCTGCCCTCTTACTCCTGGCGCCCACCTTCTGGGAATCTGCCCATCTCCTGCCTCGGCCCCCCTGTTGCTCCCCACTGCCCCAAGGAGCTCCACACAGCACCCAGAATGCTGCTGCCGGACATGGGGGCCCGGCCTACGTCTCCAGATGACTGGGATTCCGGGGTCAGGCAGTGCTGCCACCCTCTGGCCATCCCAGGGGTGCCCCACAAGCCCCTCCAGCTCCCTCCCTCTCAAGAGCACCCACAAACGCCCAGGGTGGAAGGGAGGGGAGCCCACGCTGTCTCGCTAGCCTCTGGGGAGAAGGACCAATTGCAGAGGACAAAGGTCCCTCCCAGCCCACACCAGCCGAGAGGGAGGAGAGCAGCTCCTGCAGGCCCCCAGCCCGGGACCCGCCCCACTGGCCTGCAATGGTGTGCGGGACATGACTTACCTGGACACCCGTCCAGGGAAATTCTGGGTATTGCTTCTCAAACTCAGGGATGAACTCTTCACAGTGCACCTGCAACAAACACAGGGCCCATCACGCTCCGCACAGGCCCATCATCATGCTCCGCACAGAGTCCAAATCACACTCCGCACAGTGTCCAAATCACACTCCGCACAGTGACCAAATCATGCTCCGCAGAGTCCAAATCACGCTCCACAGAGTCCAAATCACGTAGGGCCCATCGCGCCCGCACACAGGACCCATCATTGCGCTCCACACAGGGCCCATCATCGCGCTCCGCACAGGTCCTGCCGGGCCGGGGAGCAGGCAGCCTGCCACTGCCTGGACCAGGAGCTTCTGACATTGGGTGGGGGTTCCAGGAGCAGGCAGCCAGCCCCAGCCCCTCAGGGTCCAAACAGGAGGTAGGAGATGGAGTCTGGGCTCTGAGTCTTACTGCGTGACTCTGGACAAACGGATTAACTTCTCTGAGCTTGTTTCCTCCTCCGTGAAGTGGAAAAATGTGCCCTGCCCAGTAAACTGACTTTGCCAGGCGGCTGTGAGGCTCACGCGAGACACTGAACATCGAGAGCTCCAGAAACTGCATGGCCTGCGCCGGCACCCACCCTCACACTCAGCTCAGCACAGTGCGAAGGAGGCGGAGCTCAGAAACCCCTGCGGGGCCCGCCTGTGCCCTGGCTCAGCACCACCTCAGAGTGCTTGAGGGACACAAAATCTTTTTGGCCTCAAGACTTTACCCAAAACACACCCGATGAAGGTGGCAGTTGGCTCAGGTTTCTCCCAGTAAAGGACAAGCCAGGAAAGGCCCCTATGGAAGCCCGCCATCCACGCCGTGCTGGACGCACGTCCCCAGGCACAGGGCTCCAGGAGAGGGCTCTTGGGATGACCCCCGCAGTACAGAAGGGAGGGGCTCGGCACCTGAGGGCGACTTCCTACAACGTCCTGGGGCCTGCTGGGGGCTCTGGGTCCTAGGGAGTAGGCTTCAACACAGGCAAGGATAAGAGGGACAGAAGCAACAGGACCTCTGGGTCCCTGTGAGGAGTATGTGCTGGTACAGTCACCAGGGCATGGCAGGGCCCTTTCTCCAAGTCCTCCTAGAGGACTCCTCAGACTTGGGCATGGACAGGTGCCTCCACGCGTGTTCACGTGCCACGGTTTATTGTTAGCGAAGACCTCGGATAACCACCTGCAGCCACACTTAGCAACAACCCTTAGCCTCAAAACACACCACTCAGCCAACAAAGCAAGCTGCAGAAGGATCCGTTCCATAAGATGGTATTTACATAAAAACCTAAGTAGGAGGCAGGGCGTGGTGGCTCATGCCTGTAATCCCAGCACTTTGTGGAGCCCAGGCAGGTAGATTGCTTGAGTCCAGGAGTTTGAGACAAGCCTGGGCAACATGGCGAAACCCCGTCTCTACTAAAAATACAAAAAAATTAGCTGGGCGTGGAGGTGCATGCCTGTAGTCCCAGCTACTTTAGGGGGCTGAGGCAGGAGGATGGCTTGAGCCCAGGAGACTTGAGATTGCAGTGAGCCGAGATCACGCCTCTGCACTCCAGCCTGGGTGACAGAGTGAGACATTGTCTCTCAACAAAACAAAACAAAAAACCTAAGTAAGCAAAACAGCAGCTTGAATGGTCAGGGACATACTCGTGCTGAAAAGAATCAAGACATGCCTGGGAATGACAGGCGCACAATTCAGGAGCCGGGGAGCGCTGGGGCTGGCTGCATGGGGAACCCGGGGCGCCTGCAAGGCTGGTGATAGGCAGGGTGGGGTAGGTGTTTTGTGCATCTGAAACACTCATTAACCAGTCAGGTCACAGAGGCCTTCCAGGACTTCCTTTCTTCCTTCCTGTACCCAGAGCTGGCCTCTTGCTTCTGTGGAGGCTGTGCCTACCTGTCCCCATGCACTGGCTGGCCAGCTCTGGTTTCTCGCCCCCACCTTAGAAGGGCCTTTGTCCAGATGCCCCTGAGCTCCAGGTGCTCAGATGGTGGAGCTGCCATTCACTGAGTGCCCACTGCACAGGGCACTGCTCAGCACTGTGCACCAGGGAGGAAAGGAGGTCCTAGACCCAGGCAGGGTCACGGGCCAGCAGGCAGCTGGACCAGGTGGGGCCTCTCAGCATATGCATCTCTGTGCCTCCCGGCCCTGCCTGCCCTGGCGCAGGGCTTTTCCGGTGTGTGCTTTTCCGGTTGAAGTGGCGGTGAGGATTAAGCCCTGGCTGGGAACACACTGTCTCAACCTGCTGCTGGACACATCCCCTTGTGTCCGCATCATCTCAAACACAGCAAGTACCCGGAGGCCTATCTGAGACAACACAGAACCCAGCCCGGCTCATCATGGCAATCTAACATCATGGCAATGCTAACAATCACCTTCCATAGCAGGAACTCAGGAGGTGGCTCCTGGGACCGGCCCGTGTGCCAGTCCTCCCAGGAGGCAGTGTGGGCGGGGTGGGGTCTGGGTGTGCCCTGGCCTCCGTGTGAACCTGCTCTGCACCTCCCTCAGGCCCTACCTGCTTCAGCACCAAGTCCGGGTCGTAGTTCATGACTGTGAAGTGCTTCTCGTAGTCATCTAGGTCATTGAGTGCGAAGGCCCTGGAAGACAAGCGCGTGTGGGTTCTTGAGCCAGCCTTGTCCCTGCGAGGGAGGTGCCACCCACTCAACCTTCCCAGCTAGGGGCTCAGCGCTTGGGGCAGGACCACCTGCTGCCCAGGCAGGAGCCTGTTCCCTTGTTTGTGTGGGTGGGAGAGCCCCACGGCCTCACTGAGCTGGGGTGGAGGTGAGTGAGATACTAGCTGTGAAGTCTCTGCAGGTGCATAAAAACAGCACCTGGTTCTCACGTTGGTGCCCATTTTACAAAGAATGTTCACATCCATTACTGTGGGCAATGCCAAAACTCTGATGTGGGCAGGGCAGGTCACCGCCAACTACCACGAAGGGAGGCAAGCTCCAAGGGCCGCTTGCGGGGTGAGTGATGGAGGGCACCTTCCAACTACACTTTCTGATTCCAAAAAGGGCCCATCGCCCACCCGCTACCTCCACCCGGTCCCCCAGCTCCCTGACCCTGGACCCAGCCAGCCCTCCACTTACCGGTTGGAGAACCGCAGCCAGAACACATCATACACGAACAATCGCAGGGGCTTCACCGACCGCAGCAGCACGATGTAGCGGACGTCAAACTTCACCTTTCCCACGTCTTCTCGAAGGAACAATACAGGACTTTCAATGTACTTGGACACAACCTGGAGGACACAGGCTCAAGCTCACTGGTGGCCCTCGTCTCCCTTCTGCTGGGCCAGGACACAGGCGCGAGCTCACTGGTGGCCCTCGTCTCCCCTCTGCTGGGCCAGGACACAGGCGCGAGCTCACTGATGGCCCTCGTCTCCCCTCTGCTGGGCCAGGACACAGGCGCGAGCTCACTGGTGGCCCTCGTCTCCCCTCTGCTGGGCCAGGACAGAGCACTGTGGGGCTCCCGAGCACACAAAACCACGCAGGGGGCAGAGACAGGGCTGCACTTTACTCCTCCTTCTGCCTTTTCAAACCTGCCAAGGTTGCCGCAAAGTCTTTTTTTATTTTGAGACAGTCTCGCTCTGTCGCCCAGGCTGGAGTGCAGTGGCGTGATCTGGGCTCACTGCAAGCCCCGCCTCCCGGGTTCAGGCCATTCTCCCGCCTCAGCCTCCCGAGTAGCTGGGACTACAGGTGCCCGCCACCATGCCCAATTAAGTTTTTGTATTTTTAGTAAAGACAGGGTTTCACTGTGTGGGCCAGGATGGTCTCGATCTCCTGACCTTGTGATCTGTCCGCCTCGGCCTCCCCAAGTGCTGGGATTACAGGTGTGAGCCACTGTGCCCATGCCCGGCCCTTTTTTTTTGAGACAGTTTCATTCTGTCACCCAGGCTGGAGTGCAATGGCACAATCTCAGCTCACTGCAACCTCTGCCTCCCAGCTTCAAGTGATTCTCCTGCCTCAGCCTCCCAAGTAGCTGGGATTACAGGTGCCCGCCACCACCCCCAGCTAATTTCTGTATTTTTAGTAGAAAGGGGTTTCTCCATGTTGGCCTGGCTGGTTTCGAACTCCTGACCTCAGGTGATCTGCCCACCTTGGCCTCCCAAAGTGCTGGGATTACAGGCGTGAGCCACCGTGCTCTGCAGCAAAGTCTTTATATCCATTTTTAATTGAAATGGAATATAAATTCTCACCCATAATTCCATCCACCCCCACCCCACAGCCTGAAGTCTCCATTACAATCATCCTTGTGATGCATTTCCTGCCAGCCCCTGACAAGGTATACAGCCCAGGCAGATTCTGTGCCCTGCAATACTGCCTCTGGATGTCCCCTCACCACGAATCTTTACCACGGCTCTGAGAGGCTCCTTGTCCAGGCTCAGTCACCTCATCCTGCTGGGCAGCCATACCTGGCACACTATGTGGTAGGGACTTGGAGGGGAGACACACCCAGGACAATTCTTTTTTTAAAGACAGGGTCTTGCTCTGTCGCCCAGGGTGGAGTGCAGTGGCACGATCACAGCTCACTGCAGCCACAATCCCCTGGGCTCAAGTGTTCCTCCTCCGCTTCCCAGAGTGCTGAGATTATAGGTGTAAGCCACCTTGCCCAGCCTGGACCTGTCCATGAGGACCATGACACTTGGTCCCCTCTGCCCCGGGGCTCTTGGGCTGCAGGGCCCACCTTTGGGGTGCTCTCTCGGTGCCGGATGATGCTGTGCAGGCTCTTGGTGACGTGGGTGTCCAAGCTGCGAGCCAGGTTCCAGGGTTTGCAGATCCAGTGGTTGTCCTCGCCCCTGGGGAGCAGAAGGGCTGTCTGGGTGGCACCTGGGGCCTGTGTTCCCAGATGGTGCCACCCCAGGACACAGCGGCAGAAGTGGGTGGCCCACTTCTCCTTGGGAGCTGAGTGGGCACAGAGAGGAGCTGTCAGAGGCAGGGGCTTGGGGAACGAGGAGGGGTTCCCAGGGAGCTGCGCTGTGGTGGAGAGGACAGCCCCAGCAAAAGCCTGGAGAGGTCCTGCAGTCCATGAGGCCAGCTGTGACATTTGGGGCCCAGAGCTCGGCTCCCGCACCACGGTTTCCACAGTGGGTGCTCACAGAGCACAAAGGTGGACACAGAGGCTGCGCTGGGGGAAAGGGCCATGGAGCGTGCCAATGCTGTGTCTGAGACTTACCACCTCTCCCGCTGCTGGAAGTAGCTGACAAACTGGGGCAGCTCGGTGCGCAGGTTGAAGGTTCGGGGCAGCCAGGCTGGGCCCTCGGGGCCGCCGGCCCGGCGCGCTATGGAGGCCAGGCAGTCCTTGACAGTCAGCAGGTTCTCGCAGGGGAACTGGTTCAGCAGCACGCCCGGCCTCTCCTGGCTGAGTTTCCTGCAGGGCGGAGGCAGGTGCGCCAGCTCAAGGGGAGGCCGGCAGTGCCTAGAGGCCCTGACTGGGAGGACTCCTGTGGCCAGAGGTGCCCTCACCTGTAGTCCTTGAAGTGTGAGAAGTTGAACAGGATGTCGGCGTCTGCCTCGCTCTGGGTGAGGGTGAAGCGCGGGTGGGTGAGGCTGCTGGCCACCTGCTGCACGTCCGTGTAGACCCTGTGGGGAGAGCCCGAGCTAGGGTGACCCCGGCTCCGAAGTGTCCAAGTGGGACTCCAGCACCAGCCCTAGCTCAGGGACTCCCCTCCCTGTTTTGAAGTTAATGTGGCAGAGGTGAGTCCTGGGTTCGAGTCACGATGTTGGACAGTCCAGGTTCAGAACCTGCTTCCTCCGATCTGCCAAGGGAGGGGGGCAACCCGTACCCTTGTGACTCCTGGTTCCTCATCTTCAGGACTGGACCACACCGTCCACCTCACATTTGTCGTTAAAATTAAATGGCATAATTTGGGTGTTTATTATGTGCTAGTTCTTTCCTCTCACATGGAAAAAGGAGGAACCCAGGGCCTCCAGTCTCACACGGGCACACCAAGGGCCTCCATGAGGAGGTGGAGGGACCTTAGGCCCCGGCCACGTCACCACCAGACTCATGTCTCAGCAAGAGCCCCTGGGCTGCCCGGCTGGGGCAGAAGCCAGCAGGGAGGAAAGCCCTCAGGCCCGGTGGAGGGGCCAGAGTGGAGCAGGCTGCCTGTTCCTGGCTGGACCAAATTTAGGCAGCCAAGGGGAGTATCTGGGAGCCTCAGGGAGGGGCTCCTGTGAAGGCTAAGGCGGAACCTGCTCTGCATCTCTGGGTCCTCACCTGTGCCTGTTTCCACAAGGTGTCCAGCCTGGACCTGCCGGCCTGGCCTTCCTTAACTCACCAGCCACACCTGCAGCCTCTCGGCAGGGGCCCCTCCTGGCAGCCTGGGTGGCTGTTGTAGGTGCCCAGCATGTTCCCAGCCAGCAAAGGCTCCCTGCTTTGGGGAGGGCTGGCACGCACAGGCCTGGCTGGTGTCGGGTTCCAGGACTGGATGAGCATGGTATCCGGGTAAGCGGAGCAGCCCCATGGCATGCAGGGTTGGTAACGGACCCCCTGGTGCCCAGGGGATGGGGTGGGATGGGGACCGGTGTGGCCAACGCTTCTGCCCAGGGGACCCTTTACCCACTGCCAGCATTTCCATGGCCTATTCCTATTTTTAACTTTCAAGGATGTTTTTATTTTATTTTTTTTTTAAGAAGGAGTCTTGCTCTGTAGCCCAGGCTGGAGTGCCGTGGCCTGATCTCAGCTCACTGCAGGAAGAGGCTTCAAACGATTCTTCCTCCTCAGCCTCCCGAGAGTAGCTGTGATTACAGGCGCCCGCCACCGTGCCATACTTTTTTTTTTTTTTTGTATTTTTTGTAGAGATGGGGTTTCACCATGCTGGCCAGGCTGGTGTTGAACTCCCGACCTCAGGTGATCTGCCTGGCTGGGCCTCCCAAAGTGCTGGGATCACAGGTGTGAGCCACTGCTCCTGGCCTCATGGGTGAGGTGTGAAACCTGGGAGGCGGAGGTTGCCGTGAGCTGAGATTGTGCCACTGCACTCCAGCCTTGGTGACAGAGGGAGACTCTGTTTCAAAAAAAAAAAAAAAAAAATCTCCGGAAAGCCCTGCTCACTCTTGCACTTTCCGCAGCATTTTCTCTGGGATCCCAAGAACTCCACTCCCTGCCCTTGTCACTGCAGCGCCCAGGACACAGCTGACTTGCTGTGCGCTATGCGCCAAGCACTGTTCTGGGGCTGTGGGAACCACGAAGCGTGGGAGACGGCGATTGGGGACACGTCTCAGGCCAAGGAGTGGGGCTACGCACTTGAAGATGTGGTCGTGGGGGTGCACTACGGGATTGACGTCAAGTGGCAGCTTCTCCTTGTTTTCCTCCAGAATGGCCTAGAAGGAAACACACCGGAGGTAGAGATGAGGTCAAGGAAGGGAGGGGAAGGCCGGGCGTGGTGGCTCTTTCCCATAATCCCAGCACTTTGAGAGGCCAAGGCAGGTGGATCGCATGATGTCAAGAGTTCAAGACCAGCCTGGCCAACATGGCAAAACCCCGACTCTACTAAGAATATAAAAATCAGGAGGCTGAGGCAGGAGAATCGCTTGAACCCAGGAGGCAGAGCTTGCAGTGAGCCAAGATCATGCCACTACACTCCAGCCTGGGAAAGAGTGTGAGACTCCATCTCAAAAAAAAAAAAAAAAGAAAAGGAAGAGAGGGAGGGGACACCTGCTGCCTGGCGTCAGGTTCTATGGCTTCACGGGGTGTATGGCTGCTCCTCCCTCCCAACACCCCAAAGCCTCTAACCACCCCCTCACCCCAGGATTCTGGGGCTCCAGGCCCCAAAAGAACCAGGTAAACATTGCTGCACATCTTCTCAACGCTACCTCGAAATCACACGGGGAAAGAAGGTGCTAAACTCCTCCTGGGAAGAGCTGCTTAGTCCTAGGAGCCCCGAGGGCTGTCCGGAGCTTCAGCAGTGTGATGATTTAAAACATGCCCATGTGCTGCACATGGTGGCTCAAGCCAGTAATGCCTGTACTTTGGGAAGCTGAGATGGAAGACTGCCTGAGCCCAGGCGTGTAGGAACAGCCCGGGCAACACACTGAGACCCCGTCTCTACAGAAAAATTAAATAATTCGCGGGGCTTGGTGGCCGTTGCCTGGAATTCCAGCTACTTGGGAGGCTGAGGCAGGAGGATTGCCTGAACCCAGGAATTAGAGGTGGCAGTTAGCTAGGATGATGCCACTGTACTCTAGCCTGGACAAAAGCAAGACCCCATCTTTAAAAAAAAAAAAAAAAAAAAGATTAAAACATGCCTATAAACTCTTTGACACTCTCTTCCAAAGGCAGAGCCGCATCCATCTCTGAGTTGCTTCTAATAAGCAGGAAAAGGGTGGAAGGGACAGGGTTGCTTTTGTGATAAGGCCATGAAGCCTGAGGCTTCCTCTTTGCTCTCTCCCTCGGATCACTTGCTCTGGGAGAAACCAGGTGCCACATCCTGGGGACACCTGAGCACTCCTCCAGAGAGGCCCACAAGGCAGGGAGCCCAGGCCTCCTGCCAACAGCCAGCACCAACACAGCAGGCATGCACATATGCCGTACAGAAGCGGGTCCGCAGCCCGACGGGCAGCCTGTGTACCTTGAGGGAGACCTGAGGCCAGAGGCACCCTCCTGAGCCACTCCTGAACTCCTGGCCCACAGAAATCGTGTGAGAATAAATGTTTGCTGTTTTAAGGTGCTAAGTTTTGGAGTTACTTGTTACCCAGCCATAGCTAATCGACACAGGCAATCCTGGGCCCAGAGCACAGACCTGATTGTGAAGGGTCAAATGGGAAAAAAAAGGACACCTGGCTTCGTATCTCCTCTTCCTGGTCAGTGCAGAGCTTCCCAAGGAAAACACGAACTTTAGTTCATGTTCCATTAACAAACAAGCCCAAGACCAGGAAGTGTTTGTCCCTCCAGTTGCATCCACAAACGCATTCACTTTTTCAGGCAAATGTGTACTAAGCACCTTCCTGGTGCAGGGGCTCTGGGAGGCTTGTAAGCACCCTTTGAACCAGTAAGACTGACCCCCTTGTTTTTGGCATGGTTAGTTCAATCATCACTGACTTAGACCGAAAGTGAAAGGAGGCCCCCCTACAGCCCACCCCTGCAGTCAGGAGTGCCCACACAAACACACCACCACTCCACGCGCCCACTCATCTAACCCTTCCCACAACCCTCCAAGGCACTTAGTGAGCGCCTGGTGTGCAAAATGGACGACTTCAGTCACCGTGGGGCAAGCCTGCAGCCTCAGCCCACAGGCCGCCAGGTCCCCTTGGTTCTGGACTCCAGCTCTTCCACCCGCTGTGTGACCCTTGGCAAGTGACTTAACCTCTCTGTGTCTCAATGTCCTCATCCTCAGTAAAATGAAGATAAAAACAGAACTGTAAAACTGTAAGGAACTGAGTGGCACATGGCCACAAAGTACTAAGCACAGGCTCCCCTGTAGGCTGGTTCCAGCCTACGGAAGCAGCAACAGATGACAGGGAAAGGAAGGAGGAGAGACGGGTCAGGGTAGGAACCCCCTACCCAGCCCTGACTGCTCCTGGAGGTGGATATGTTCCCATAGGCTCCTTTTCCTCCCCTGGCACTGGGGCCTCGCCAACTCTGGCTCCCTAACCCGCCAGCCTCCTAGGATGGGGCCTGGATGAGCTCTTACCTCCAGTCAGGCACTTCCGAGTGGCCCAGCTGGGTCCCTTGGGGCCCTGACCGAGCCTGAAAGCACTTTTGTTATCAGTAACAGTGACCATGATGGTAACCTGCAGGCCTGCTGAGTGAGGGAGGCACGCGATATCTGAACACAGGGTGCTTCTGTGCCTCAGTGAGATGAGGATGGGGCTGAGTGGGGTTCACGGCCAAGAGCAACTGCACAGCCCCCTCCTTCCTGAGGGAGCACCAGGCACCCTGGGATCTGAAGCCCCAGTCGCACAGCCGCAGGCAGCTTGTGTTCACTCTCTGAGCCCCACGTCTCTCAGAGGCTCCTAAAACTCGCTATGCCTCCCACGGTAACTGGCTCAGGGCCTGGCACCCGGCTGGGGTTCGATAATATTTGGTGTCTGTATAGAGAACATTCTGGAAGCTACCAAGCAGACAGGCCCGGGGGTGGAGGAGGGCCGCACCTGGTAGTGCTCGGCGGGTGGCTCAGGCGTGCAGGAGCTGAGGTCCAGCATGTCGGTGGGGGCCCAGGGCAGCAGCATGCACTTCCGGATCAGGGGGTCTGTCTCTCCGTAGGCAAAGTCTCGGGTCACCTCCTCTGTGCCAAGACACGTGTGCCCATCAGAGAGGGTGACAGGACACTGGGCTGAGGCCCCTCTTCCAGGATGGGCAGGTGCTGGACTTACCGCCAGTGTCCAGGTCCCTCAGGGGCCACAGCAGCGTGTAGGCCACCTGCTGGGGCATGTAGAAGAAGGGTGCCGTGGCAAAACTGGGCACGTCCGCGTGCTGGATCCGCGAACCGAATTCGTCCATGATATACCACACCGGCATCTTCTCCTCGGCTGTCTGCAGACAGAGCACATATGGCACTCCTCGCTCACCCGTCCACCTCCTGGAACTCCCTTCCGGAACCCAGACATCGAGCACCCATCAGCCCACAGCCACCTCTCTGATCTTGGAGGCCCCCTCACATATACCCCAGGCCCTTTAGCTAAGCTAGGGGCTCCGGAACAACAGCCCTGCCTTTGCAGACCAGGACACAGGCCTGGGTAACGCAGTGTGACAACTCGTGGTAAAAGGGCGTTTGGTAACAAGGCACACAGCCCAGCACCCGTAAGGTTGTATCTGGGTTTGTGGGTAATTGGGGGGTGGGGGAAGTAGTCTTTGAGCTCAAGGAAGGCTCCCTGGAGGTGATATCTAAGCTAAAATCATGAGAAACAAGCAGCTGTCTTTTCCTAAACTAGGAGTGGTGAGGGGCTGGAGCATGGGGTGAGTCCGCGGAGAGGCCAACGGGGTGGGTGAGGAATGGTTGAGGGCTTTTAAGAGAGTGACAGAATCAGAGGGGCCAGGAAAGAGGCAGCTGAGTCATCTGAGCCCTCTGAGTTTAGGAGTCTGAGAGGGCTGCGTCCTGTTAGCTCAGGGGTCAGCTGGGCCCAAGTCCCCAGGATAGCACGCTCCTTAGGAAGCCACAGGAGAAAGTGAGCTATTTGCTCTGGACAGCCCCTCACCCAGCCTGATGGCACAGGGCAGCAGAGGTCTGTGCCCATGCCTGTCCTCTCCGTTCCCGGGGCCCAGCTACCCACTCACCCCATGGGCCAGCTGGTAGGTCTGGTTGAACTTCCACATCTCCTCCAGTACCAGGGCCACAGCCTCCGCACTGGGCAGCTCACCGTGGAACTCAATGCCCATCAGGTTGGCCATGCGGTGCAGCAGCCCGGGTACCTGCTGCAGCTGCTGGCGTGCATGCTCCACACGGCAAGTCCAGGCGTGGTCGATGAGGAAGATGCTGTGGGCACAGGCCACACTGTGAGGCTGCCAGGCAGGCATGGGGCAAAGGGAAGTGAGGGGAGGAAGAGGCCCAGGGCTGTGTTGGGACCAGGACTCAAGCTTCCTGAGATTTGGTCTACTGGGTGCCGTAGTTATGCCCAGTTTGGACTCCAGTGGGCCTGGGTCAGGTGCTGGCGCTGCTGTTCACTCCCTGTGTGATCCTGAGCAAGCGCCTCCTCCTCTTCAAGCTTCTCAAACAGGGCAGCAGGGGTCTCTACCGCCTGTCCCCAGGCTGTCACAAGCAGCAGATGAGACCATACATATGGTATACCCTACTGTCCACCAAGCACTTGCAATAAACACACCAGCAGTCACTAGCATGAACCTGGACCTCGGGCCACTGCAGGGCTGGCCCATGCTTCCCATCTTGCTGCCTGCAGGCCGGGCACACCACAGCTGCTCAACAAAAGCAAAGGCCCTACACGCCGGAGGCCAGCGTAGGCAGACAGCACGGGGGCTACCACACAGGCCTCGCCCACGCAGCCAGGTCTTCTGGAAGCCCCAAGGCTTTTTTGTGGGAGAGGCTTCCAGTCCCCGCACACAGGATCCCTGCAGCTGAGCTCCTACAGAAGCATGTCGGGGCTGTGGCACAGGACGAGCTGTCCCTACCCTGTAGGACACAGGGCTGACCATAATCCTCCCAGAGCCCTGCCGGATTAGGAGGCACCAAACAGGTGCCTAATGGGCAAAGCAGCCCCCAGCTTGCCTCCATCTCTGTTCCCTTTTTAAAATGAAAGGGACAACCAATGTTCCAGTTCTTAGGCTGGGGGGCAAGTTCAGGAGTATTTATCTTCTTGTGCTTACATGAGTTTTGTTGGCCCGTCCTAAAATAAGTGGGTTTACTCTTGGCACTTGTGCTAGAGTGGGTGACCACAGGATGCAGGGCAGAGCCAGGCCTTCGGGGTGACCCTTGGCATGTGCAAGAAGAGGTGCTGTACAAAGAGAGGTATGGGGATGAGAATGGAGAGCCTGTTGGGGCCTGGCAATCAGGGGAGACTCGGGGGGATGAAGGCCTGGAAGCAGAAAGGCCCAGAAGCAGGTGAGGCTGAAATGAACACTCAGGCTCCAAATCTGAGATTCTGGATTCCCAGCCTCCCACCACCCACAGCATGGCTGGCAGCGGGTTCTGTGGTCATAGGCCCGAGACAGAATGTGAGCTGGGAGCTCCAAGGGCTTGCAGACAACGTGTTGTTCAATGCAACAGGTGAATGCGTTGAATTCACCTGTTCCTGGGCCTGAGCGGCACAGAACTGACTTCACTGAACCTGAAGGGGAGGGTGAGCTCGAGCACACATGGGCGGGGGTGCTGGGCTCTCCATATTTCTGGGGTGACTTGCTACTGCCCACTCCCAGCTGGAGGAGGCGGCGGGAGAAGCTCTGCAGAAGAGAACAGATGCCTGCCCAAAGAGCTGTGCATGGACACAGGCGCCCGGCAAGTTTCTCCGAGGGTCCACAAAACCTGTGGCGGAGGGGCCTGCAGGCCTGTCCTAGGGATAGCCACTCTTGATCCCTAGGGGCAGGAAGCCTGGGGTACAGTCTCAGCTCTGCCCTAACTACTCCATGGCCCTTGGCAAGGCCAGGCCTGCTCTGGGTCTCAGGTCCTCAGGTGTTCCAGGGCCCAGCCCAGATTCCAATTCAGCAGGACCAGAAAGGGGCTGTGACCGCGGAGGAGTAAGGCTGACCTGCACCCTTAACCTGGAGGGTGACCTCGGGCAAAACGAACTAATCCCCTGCAGCAGGACCACTGTGACAATGAGACTGCTGGGAGAGGCTGTCAGGCCACAGTCCATCCGGTCACCATAGGAATGCTGTGTTGCCATGGACACTACTCTGAAGCCCGGATGGACACACCACTGGCCACATGTGCTTGCCACAAAGCTGTCCTGAGGAAGATGTCCAGGAGAATCTGCATTACTGCATCTCCCACCTTTCACCAGGTGAAGGTCATAGTGGTGTCTCTGGCCAGGCTCCTACCTGTTGGGGTTGGCTGCCTGGAGCCCGCTCTCCCTGGTCACGATGACCTTGTAGCACAGCTCGCTCCCCGGGTTGGGCTGCTTTTTCCGCACCTCCCGGGCTGCCTCGTCCTCCTCCTCTTCCACTTCCTCCACTTGCATGATCCCAAACACCTCCCCAGCGTCGAAAACCTGGGGGCCAGAGCTCAGGTCAGCAGGGGCATGGGCAGGAGACCCTACCCCTAATGCCTTCACCACTGGCTCCAGAAAGCCACCCAAGGTGCCATACCCAGGCCTCAAGGACAAACTTGTCTCCTTCAGAGGAGTGGAACCTGTTTAATGCAACTACACACAGTCTTATGGGTGGGCAGATTGAAGCTCCTGGAGATTTCAGGGTCAGAATGGGGATCTAACGTACCCCACCATCGCCTGAGCTGTCATCCAGAGCCCCTTGTCCCACCGGATGCTGTGCATGGAGATGGGACCTCAAGGACTGGCTGGAGGTATCTGCAGTCCACCCTCTTCACATTACAGGGAAAGAGAGGCCCCAAAGGCAGAGAAGTCAATGGAAGAGTCAGGATCTTGGTGGCTGGGGGCACACCCCAACGTGCCCCTCACAGAAGAACCCTTCAACACTAGGACAGCTGAGTCAACTCACAGAGAAGCCTCCTCCAGCCCAGCCCCACCCACTCCAGGCCAACCAGAAGCGAGGTCCCAGGTCAAGGTGGGACGGGAAGATAAGGGCCTTGGACCTGCCTCACATGGCTAGTCAAGCAGGCAAGTGACCTCTTCCGGTGTGCATGGAGCAGAGGGGTCCCTGGCCAGCCACACTCACGCAGTGTCTGCCACAAGCCGGCAAAGGGGGCTTCCGGGCAGATTCTGCAGCCAGGCTGTGTGGGTTCAAATCTTGGTTTCACCACTTCCTAGAGAAGTGACCTTGAACAAGTTACTTAACGATCCCGTGGGTGTTTCCTCATCCACACAATGGGAATAACAGAACCTCCCTCTGAGGACTACTGGCAGGATCAGATGATTCATACCCAGAGCTCAGAGTGGGGCCCGGCCACAGCAAATGCTCTATAAGCACGGGGTGCCATTGTTACGCGTCTGAGACTGTTTCTTCACCTGTGAGAGTGGGTGTCATCCACCTTTCAGGACACTGATGGAATGAAATCAAACAGCGTGCATCAAGTCCTGGCACACACAGGAGGCTCAACAAAGGCCAGTTCCTCCTGATAACCTATTTCCCACTACTCGATTAAAAACGGCAGTTGGAAACTAGTTAACTACTCAGGTGCAGGCAGCTTTTGTGCACCGGGCAGGACTTGCCCTTTGGTGGCATGAGGATGAATCACTCATGGTCTCGCTCAGGGAGCTCATGGCTGAGTAAGTTCTAGGCCACCTGAGAGTATCAGGTAAATTGCCCTGGGGCCTGGAGGGCCTGGGAAGACTTTACGGATGAGGAACCATAACCAGAGGGAAGATTTAAACATGAGGCTACAGGGTGAGGATGGAAAGGAACTCCAGGCAGAGGGAAGAATAAGAGCAAAGGCCTGGAGGCAGATAGCCCAGGGTGGAGCAAACCAGGGGTCACGTGAGAGACAAGGCACCTGAGACAAGGGGCGTCCAGTTCTCCTTTAGTCCTCAAGGTGGGTCCGGGGAGGCTACTGCCTTCTCCAGTTTAGGACTGGGGGGAGGCTCAGAGGGCTGGAATCCAGACCTCAGGCTTCCGCCCCAGTACCCCAAATCCCCAGGGGACAGTCTGAGGCTGAGGGAGAGAGTCTGCCTCAAGCCTGCCTTGGCTTCAACCCAGCTGTGAAATGGGGGTAACCACAACCCCTTCATGGCAGGACTGGAAGAGTTCCCCAAGAGATAAGGGGGGTGGTTTTGCAACTGGGAAGCTTGTGCAGACAGAAGAGTAGATATTTTAAAAACACCTCTTTGGCCGGGCGCAGTGGCTCACACCTGTAATCCCAACACTTTAGGAGGCCGAGGAGGGCAGATCATGAGGTCAGGAGTTCGAGACCAGCCTGACCAACATGGTGAAACCCCATCTCTATTAAAAATACAAAAACTAGCTAGGTGGGGTGGTGCACGCTTGTAATCCCAGCTACTTAGGTAAGGCTGAGGCAGGAGAATCTTTTGAACCTGGGAGGCGGAGCTTGCAGTGAGCCGAGATCACTCCACTGCACTCCAGCCTGGGTGGCAGAGCAGACTCCGTCTCAAAAAAAAAAAAAAGAAAAAAAAATGTCTTCCCCATCCTTTCCAGGGCAGCCAGCCTAAGGTGAGGCAGGAGGGCTGATGGCCAGGGGTCACAGCACTGGCAGGTGGTGCTGCTGCTTCTGGCGGCCTTCCCCACACCTGGGCCAGCAGCAGTAGCAGGCTTCCCTCGGAAGAGCTGCAGGTTTGTGTCTGGTAAAGCAGTGACTCAGCTCTGCCCTTAATGGCTGGGGAGGGTCACGGAAAAACACTTGCTGCCCCTTAGTAGGGGAACAGCAGGCAGGGCAGCCTGGGCAGGGGATGAGATGCAGCGGCGACCACCCTGTGTGCCGGGCATATTTCTCATGCCACCTCCCATCCCTCCAATACTGTGGGAGCCAGGTAGTGTCTCACCATCCCCTTCCCGGATGGAGAACAGGACTCAGATGGGCGAGTGACTGCCTGAGGGAGGGCGTGCTGCCATGGAAGCTGGCTGGGCAGGAGCTGGTCATTCCCACTGTGCTCCTTTCACGCAGCACATGGGAAACCTTTTGTCCTCACGAACAAACCAGGGTCCCTTCCACCCACCACAGGCCTGGGACCAGAGTGGGCCTCGGAAAGCATATGGCAGAAGTGAGGGGCAGAGGAAACTCTGTGACACTATAGCATAAGAAAGTGCCACTCACTGTACGTTTCCCGCAGGAAGGTTCTTAGTCCAACCAGGATTACACAGAGAAAAACTGGCTCAGAAACCGTAGGGTCTGGCCAGCAGCCAGGCTCATGGACTCCTAGCTCCCGGCCCGGGTCCCTGTTCTTGGCTCTGGGGTTCCACTTCATCACCTGCGCCACTTGGCTCATCTCAGTCGGGGAGGTGGCACCTGGAGGAGACGCCAGGTCTCAGCTAAAGAAAAGACCCCCCAGCCAGCCCGGGAAAGCGCTGTGGCTTCAGCCCCTGGGCACGCAATCCAAATCCAGGGCTCATCCCCAGCCAGGACAGTGGGAAACGCTTTGGAGTGGAGGAGGCAGGTGAGCAGGATGGGCCGTCCTCACAAAACGGGAGAGAACCTCGAGGCTTCTCAACCTTTTCCATTTTTCTTTACATTTCTCCTCCACCTCTCACAGCCTGTTTTCTTTAATCTGCAAGATGAGGGGAACCCGAGGCTCAAATCAAATGAAAAAACACTGAATTCGTTGAACCCAACAGTTACAGCTACACAAATTCACGGGGTTCCCGTTGTCCCTGTGAGGCAGCGGCTGAAAGAATCCCTCTGAAGGGACCCTCGGAGCCGCAGTGTTCTCATCTGCGAAGTGGGAGAGATGAGTTTCACTCCTCGCAGGGCTTTGTAAGGCTCGGGTGTGTGGGGGACCTAAAGTTTCCACCGCAGCCCTCGGCCGGCCTCGGGCCCAGGCAGATCAGGGCCGCAGGTACCCTGGTCTCCTGCTGTCACTCCTCGGCCCCCAACTCCACGCCGCTCCAGAACTGCCCAGAACGCGGTCGGGGTGGCTCAGCGCGGCTCCCGCCGCCCGGGAGCGCCCTTTCCTGCCCCGCGCCGCGGGCTCCCGCCGCGTTCCCACCCCGGCAGCCGCACGTGCCCGCCGCCCTTCCCCGCACCTCGTGCTCCAGCTTGTGCAGGAGGCGGCCCCAGTAACGTTCGGGGACCCCCGAAGCGCGCAGCGCCGGGCCGTGCAGCGCCGCGAACTCGGCCAAGGCCTCCGCGCCCTCCTCCGGCGTCTGGCCCGGGCTGCTACGCTCCGCAGGCGGGCGCTCTGGACCCCGCTCGGCCTCCATGGCGCCTGCACCCGCGCAGACTCCAGCGCCGCCCACCGGCCCTGCCCTGCCCTCCCGCTTCGGCGCCCCGGCCGCCAGCACCGCCCCCCCCGGCCCCGCCCTCCTCCCGACCCCCCCCGGCCCCGCCCTCCTCCCGACCCCCCGGCCCCGCCCTCCTCCCGACCCCCCCCGGCCCCGCCCTCCTCCCCACCGCCCCCGGCCCCGCCCTCCTCCCCACCGCCCCCGGCCCCGCCCTCCTCCCCACCGCCCCCGGCCCCGCCCTCCTCCCCACCGCCCCCGGCCCCGCCCCGCCCTCCTCCCGGCCCCCCCCCGCCCCGCCCTCGTCCCGCCCCCAGCCCGCCTCCAACCGGGTTCACCGCGGCCCCCGGGCAGGCCCTGCGCGTCAGCGAGGCGCGTGCGTGAGCGCGCGAGCTTGCGGGGAGGGGGCGCGCGCCTGCGGTTTGGCTGCCGCCGTGTGCGCACGCGCACCCAATGGGGACGGAGCTTTTCACGCTCAGCCTGCGGCGACCCAGGGGAATGCCGGGAGGGCGGGGTGGCTATATCTGGCGCTGTCAGGACAGGAAGAGGCTCCACCTACTGCCCGGAAGGGGGAACCGGGTGACGCGGCGCTGCTGTTCCCGCACCAGGCACACAGGGCTCGCGGGCCCCCGCCCCAGGGGAGTAAGGAACTCTCGATTCTTGTGAGTGCTTCACCAGATTTGGATGCTGCAAAATCGTGGCCCTTCTCAATTATATTTGGATTCGGAATGTCAGTTGATCCAATTAAGACCAAGTGTACCCGTCAGAAGAGTTTACTCCTACATGTCGGGATGTTGAACTGGGGGTGGTGGCCGCGTCTGTAGTCCCAGTTACTCGGGAGGCTGAGGTGGGAGGATTGCTTGAGCCCAAGAATTCAAGTCCAGCCTCCGCAACATAGTGAGACTCCCTCTTTAAAAGAAAAAAACAGTTCAGTTACAGACTTTCAAAAGACATTCTCTTTTGAACTTTCATTGAGTTTTATTGCTCCATAGGGATATATTTTAATGTCTTCCTGTTTGTAATGTTGTAAGAATCGTAATTTGCTAAAAAAACAAAGGCTGAGAATTTTTTTGAGTTTCAGATGCTATTTTGATAACATGTTTGAACTGAGTTTGAACGAAATGCACCAGTTCAGAGGACTTGTTCAATTCCATTGTAGGAAGCAGGTGGGTCTGCAAAGGCTCAAATTTCCGAACTCAAGTTGGCAAGGGCTGCAGAGAAAAGCATTTATTTATTTATTTATTTAGAGACGGAGTTTTGCTCTTGTTGCCCAGGTGGGATGGAGTGCAATGGTGCAGTCTCGGCTCACTGCAACCTCCGCCTCCTGGGTTCAAGTGATTCTCCTGCCTCAGCCTCCCAAGTAGCTGGGGCTACAGGTGTGTGCCACCATGCCTGGCTAATTTTTTGTATTTAGTAGAGATGGAGTTTCACCATGTCAGGCTGGTCTCAAACTCCTGACCTTAGGTGATCCACACACCTTGGCTTCCCAAAGTGCTGGGATGACAGGCATGTGCCATTGCACCTGGCCTATTTTTATTTTATTTTATTTTTTTTGAAATGGAGTCTCACACTGTCACCCATGCTGGAACTCCACCTCGCAGGTTCAAGCAATTCTCCTGCCACAGCCTCCTGAGTAGCTGGGACTACAGGTGTGCACCACCATACCCAGCTAATTTTTGTATTTTTAGTAGAGACGGGGTTTCACCATGTTGTCCAGGCTGGCGTTGAACTCCTGACCTCAGGTGATCTACCCTCCTTGGCCTCCTAAAGTGCTGGGATTACAGATGTGAGGCACTGCAATGGCCTTTTTCTTTTCTGAGACAGAGTCTCGTCTTGCTCTGTGGCCCAGGCTGGAGTACAGTGGTGTGATCTCAGCTCATGCAACCTCTCTCTCCTGGGTTCAAGCAATCCTCGCGCCTCAGACTCCCAAGTAGCTGGGATTACAGGCATGCACCACCACACCCAGCTAATTCTTGGATTTTTAGTAGGGACAGAGTTGCACCATGTTGTCCAAGCTGGTCTCAAACTCCTGGCTTCAAGTGATCTGTCCACCTCAGCCTCCCAAAGTGCTGTGATTACAGACGTGAGCCACCTCGCCCAGTCAGAAAAACGTGTTATTAATACTATCACACAGAAGTACTTTTCTGAGGAAAAATTTGATCTAAGTGAAGAGTCATGATTTACAGGATGATATGTAAATCCACTTCTGCAGATCCACTTGTTGTTTTCAGGCACAGTCTTAAAATAATTACTCACTTTTGATAGATGTGATGCTTCTGAATCAGAATGGTGTCATCTTGTTTGAATCTGGTGATTTATCTTTGACCTCCCTGATGGAAGGTAAAGGTTGACATTTTGTGGAAGTTTCACCTTCATAATCAACTTTGAGAAATTGAAATTCAGAACTTAATTTATAATTAAATATGAGTTTCTGGAATGTTTTTGTTTTAGTTTATTGCTCCTGAAAAAGTTATATTGCGCAGTAGGAATAAAATATTAAATATTAATGTATAAACTAGACTTATACCGCATAAAAGGGGACAAAACCACCATGGCCACAAAAGTGTTCAGCCTTCTCTATCCAATGTAGAGTGGAACAATTGCCTCAATTTCCCACACATTTCATATATACCTGACCTATAATTTCCCTAAGGCTACATGTATCTTGCAGGACACAGAACAGGCACCACTCAGGTTGTAGGTAGGCAGGGGCAGCAGGATCTCACTGTGACTATTTAGCAAATAACAATATTTTATTGCAATTTGGTAAGAAATATCTTCTTCATAGACCTGATCATTGCAAAATCCCATATATATATTTTTTTCTTTTCTTTTTTTTTTTTTCTGAATCAGGGTTTTCCTCTGTCACCCAGGCTAGAGTGCAGTGGTTCTATCATAGCTCACTGCAGTCTTGAACTCCTGGGTTCAAGAGATCCTCCTGCCTCACCCTCCCAAGTAACTGGGAGGTACACTAGGTGTGTACCACTACACCTGGCTAATTAAAAATTCCTTTTGTAGAGCTGAGGTCTTGCTTTGTTGCCCAGGCTGGTCTGAAACTCCTTATTTCAAATGATCCTCCTGTCTTGGTCTCCCAAAGTACGGGAATTACAGGTGTGAGCCGGTATGCTGCACGCCCAGCATTGTGATGCTATTTTGCTATATTATTTATTTATTTTAGTTTCGCACGTTGACCAGGTTGGAGTGCAACGGTGCAATCTCAGCTCACTGCAACCTCTGCCTGCTGGGCTAAAGCGATTCTTATGCCTCAGCCTCCCAAGTAACTGGGACTACAGGTGCGCACCATCACAACCGGCTAATTTTTGTATTTTTAGTAGAGACGGGGTTTCACCATGTTGGCCAGGCTGGTCTCAAACTCCTGACCTCAAGCAATCCACCTGCCTCGGCCTCCCAAAGTGCTAGGATTACAGGCATGAGCTACTGCACACAGCCTGACTATATTATTTCTCATGCCTTATAGTCATGACTACGTAGATAGTATATGTCATACTTAGAATTATTTTATTATCAGCAACCATACAGACTGAAACCTGTTGTCTTTGACACTTGATGAAAATACTAATTCTGTAAAATATTTAAAGATGTTTATTCTGGGCCAATACGAGTGACCATGGCCCAGAGTACAGTTTAAGAGGTCCTGAGAAAGTGTGCCTGAGGTGGTCGGGTTATAGTTTGGTTTTTTATACATTTTAGGGAGACAGCTGTTAACAAGCAAAGACATAGGTCAATACCTGGAAGGTGTACATTGCTTCCATCTAAAAAGGTGGAATATCTTGGGGAGTGGCTTCAGGTCACAGGTGGATTCAGAGATTTCCTGATTGGCAGTTGGCTGACAGACAGAGTTAAGCTTTGTCTAAAGATTTAAGAAGTCAGTAGAAAAGAATGCTTAAGATAAATGGATTGTGGAAGCCAAGGCCGTTGTTATGTAGATGAAGTTTCTTAGGTGGCAGCCCTCAGAGAGCATGTGATGCAATGCCAGAGTCAGGTTGAAATTCGGTATCTTATTACAACAAGGAGTCTGTTTTGTCAGTCTTATAATTTTTATTTTTAGGCTGGGTGCAGTGGTTCATACCTGTAATCCCAGCACTTTGGGAGGCGAAGGTGGGGATCACCTGAGGTCAGGAGTTTGAGACCAGCCTGGCCAACATGGTGAAACCCCGTCTCTACTGAAAAACATAAAAATTAGCCGGGCGTGGTGGTGGGCACCAGTAATCCCAGCTACTCGGGAGGCTGAGGCAGGAGAATTGCTTGAACCTGGGAGGTGGAGGCTGCAGTGAGCTGAGATCATGCCACTGCACTCCAGCCTGGGCAATAGAGCAAGACTCCATCTAAAAACAATAAAATAAAAAAAAAATAAAAATGGGAGTTTCCCTGCACAAGCTCTTTCTCTTTGCCTGCTGCCATCCATATAAGACGTGACTTGCTCCTCCTTGTCTTCTGCCATGATTGTGAGGGCTCCCCAGCCACGTGGGACTCTTAAGTCCATTCAACCCCTTTCTTTTGTAAATTGCCCAGTCTTTATCAGCAGTGTGAAAATGAACTAATACAGGCAGCTTGGATGTTAAAGGCAAGATGGATTTGGTCAGGCCAGATCTCCTTCACTGTCATAGTTTTCTTTCAGCTTCATTCTCCAATAGACCATCCTCTTGTGGTAATAAGATAGCTGCAGCGGCTCCTGCCCAGTCCACATTCTCCTAGGTATCCCGTCCTGCTGGGGAAGACAGCCTGAGTCTCAGTTATCTCAGGTACTGGTCAGATCTTGTGAACATTCCTGACCCAGCCCCTTTGACCAGGAGAATGTGAGGCTCTGACAGGGCAGGCCTCTTTTACATGCTCCTCCCCAAATGTAAACCCAGTTGTATCAGATCCCTACTCAGAACCCTTTGTGGTTCAGCTCTTCATGTGAGCTCCAAGGCTGTGTGTGAGGGACACTGCCAACCTTTCCAGCCTCTTTTCATTACACTCTTCCCCTCATACCGTGGGTCCCTGTCTCTCTGGTTATCTTCGGCTTCTGGAAAGGATTTGCTCTGTCTTCTGCCAGAAAGCCCTTTCTCCCCATGCTCACTTGGTTAATCTTCTCATTCTTCTCAGGGGAAATGTTATCTTCTAAAGGGGCACTGAATGTGTATTTAATCAACATAAAATTACCTGTCTCCTCCCATTACCGCCACCAATCCCCCCCACCCCCACCACTGGAAAAAAGAAGAGAGAGAAAGACAGAATACTGACTATTTAAGTAAAAACACTTGACAACCAGGAGATACAAAAAGAAAATCATTATGAACTTCATGCTGTTTCTTAAAGGCAAAAGATGAAGTTCTCATGGAAAGACTTCCTCTCTATACTAAAAGAAAGGGCAACACTCTTTTCGTCAAGGACAAAAAATTGAGTCCAAGAGAATACTGTGCAGACTGGTTGGAGTCACTTCTGTCTTTTAGGCCTCCTCACATAATGCAGTCATGTTTTCACAGTTAACTATTCTTGGTCCAACCCAGTGTATTGGTAACTGACTTAGGCTGTGTTACCCCAAATTTGGCTCACAATCTTTATAAGTTGGCGTATTTTAAAAATTCTTAAAGTTTAATCTTTTCCCATTTTGTCAGAAAAATAATTTGGATCCAACTGTTTTTTATAAACTGGTAAGTATATATATACATAAAATTTATTTATTTATTAATTTAATTTATTTATTTTGAGATGGTGTCTTGCTCTGTTGCCCAGGCTGGAGTGCAGTGGTGCAATCTTGGCTCACTGCAACCTCTGTCACCTGGGTTCAAGCAATTCTCCTGCCTCAGCCTTCCAAGTATCTGGGATTATAGGCATGTGCCACCATGTCTGGCTAATTTTTGTATTTTTCGTAGAGATGGGGTTTTGTCATGTTGTGAAGGCTGGTCTTGAACTCCTGGCCTCAAGTGATCCACCGGTGTCGACCTCCCAAAGTGCTGGGATTACAGGTGTGAACCAGTGTGCCTGGGCCATGGCTAATTTTTTAAGTTTTATTTTTAATAGAGATGAGGTCTCGCTATGTTGCCCAGGCTGGTCTCAAATTATTGACCTCAACTGATCCTCCTACCGTCTCCTCCCAAAATACTAGGATAAGCACGAGCTGTTGTGCCTAGCCGAGGGTTCTAGTTTCTTGCCAGCACTTGTTAGTCTCTTGACTTTTGATTATAGTTCTCCTAGTGGTTGTGAAGTGGTATCTTATGGTTTTCATTTGTATTTCCCTAATGACTAATGATGTCGATCATCTTTTCTTGTGCTTATTGGCCAATTGCATATCTTTTTAGGAGAAATGTTTATTCATATTCTTTGTCCTTTTTTTTTTTTTTTTTTGAGACAGGTCTTTCTCTGTCGCCCAGGCTGGACTGCAGTGGCGTGATCTTGGCTCACTGCAACCTCTGCCTCCTGGGTTCAAGTGATTCTCTTGCCTCAGCCTCCCTAGTAGCTGGGATTACAAGTGCCCACAGCTAAATTTTGTATTTTTAGTAGAGATGGGGTTTCACCATTTTGGCCAGGCTGGTCTTGAATTCCTGACCTCAAGCGATATACTGGCCTTGGCTTCCCAGAGTGCTGGATTACAGATGTGAGCCACTGTGCCCGGCCTCTTTGTCTATTGTTTTTGTTGTTGATACAGAGACAGGGTCTTGCTTTATTGCCCAGGCTGGTCTTGAACTCCTGGCCTCAAGTGATCCTCTTATCTTGGCCTCCCAAAGTGCTGGGACTACAGGCATGAGCCTCTGTGCCTGACCTTCTTTGCTCTTTTGTTTTTTTTTTTGGTTGTTTTTTTTGAGAGGGAGTTTCCCTCTTGTTGCCCAGGTTGGAGTGTAATGGTGCGATCTTGGCTCACTGCAACCTCCTCCTTCTGGGTTCAAGCAATTCTCCTGCCTCAGCCTCCCAAGTAGCTGGGGTTACAGGTGCATGCCACCACGCCTGGTTAATTTTTTTTTGTATTTTTAGTGGAGATGCGATTTCCTCATGTTGGTCAGGCTGGTCTCAAACTCCTGACCTCAGGTGATTCGCCTTCCTTGGCTTCCCAAAATGCTGGGATTACAACCACTGCTCCTGGCCTGTTCATTTTTTAAGTTAGGTTATTTGTCTTCTTGTTGAGTTGTAAGAGTTCTTTACATATCCTGGATACTGGAGTCTTATCAGATATATGATTTGTAAAGGTTTTTTCCCTATTATGTTATCTTTTCACGTTCTTCACAGAGTCCTTTGAAGTACAAATTTTCAATTTTTGTTACGTCCAATTTATATATTTTTTCTTTGGTGGCTTATTATTTGTGTGTTACATTTAAGAAGCCATTGCCGCTGGGCGCGGTGACTCACGCCTGCAATCCCAGCACTTTGCGAGGCCGAGGCGGCCGGATCATCTGAGGTCAGGAGTTCGAGACTCGCCTGACCAACATGGTGAAACCCCATCTCTACTAAAAATACACACGCACAAAAAAAATAGCTGGGTGTTGTGGCATGTGCCTGTAATCCCAGCTACTCGGGAGGCTGAGGCAGGAGAATCGCTTGAACCTGGGAAGCAGAGGTTGCGACGAGCTGAGATTGCACCATTGCACTCCAACCTGGGTGTCAAGAGCGAAACTCCGTCTCAAAAAATAAAAAATAAAAAAAAAAAGAAGCCATTGCCTGGGTACAGTGTATACTGCTTGGGTGATGGGTGCACCAAGGTTTCAGAAATCACCACTAAAGAACTTACTCATGTATTCAAACACCATGGAAATAAAAGATTGAAGTTAAAAAAAAAGGAAGCCACTGCCTAATTCAAGATTCCAAAGACTTATTTATCTGTCTTAGTTTCTAAGAGTTTTATAGTTTTAGCTGTTACATTTCAGTCCTTGATCACTTTGAGTTGATTTTTTGTGTACGAGGTAGGGGTCCAACTTCCTTCTTTTGCATGTAGATATCTAGTTGTCCTAGTACCATTTGTTGAAAAGACTATTTTTTCCCCCATTAAATGATCTTGGCACTCTTGTTGAAAACTAACTGATGGATGATAAATTTAAGGGTTCATTTCTGGACTCTGAATTCTATTCCATTGATCTATAGGTCTATGCTTCTGCTAGTACCACACAATCTTGATTAATGTAAGCTTGTAGTAAGTTTTAAAAATGAGAAGTGTGAATCCTCCAACTTTGTTCTTTTTCAAGACTGTTTGGCTACTATGGGTCTCTTGCATTTCCATATGAATTTTAGGATTCACATGTCAGTTTGTGCATGAAGCCAGCCAGGATGTTGATCATTATTGCATTGAATCTGTAGACCAATTTGGGGAGTACAGTCATCTTAACAATACTGTCTTCCAACCCATGAATACAGATCTTCTTTATTTTCTCTTTTTGTGAGACGGGGTCTTACTCTGTCACCCAGGCTGGAGTGCAGTGGCTGAATGTCAGCTCACAGCAACCTCTGCCTCGTAGGCTCAAGCAATCCTCTCACCTTAGCCTCCCCAGTAGCTAGGACCACAGGTGAGTGCCACCATGCCTGGCTAATTTTTTGTATTTTTGGTAGAGACAAGCCTTCGCCATGTTGCCCTGGTTGGTCTCGAACTCCTGAGCTCAGGCTCTCCACCCTCCTTGTCCTCCCAAAGTGCTGGGATTACAGGGGTGAGCCACTGTGCCCAGCCTACAACTGATTTTTATATATTGATCTTATGTCCTGTAACCTTGTGAATTTCATTAGCTCTAGTAATTATTTATGGATTCCTTAAGTATTTTCCATATACAAGATCAGGACATGTGAAACGGGTAATTTTGTTTCCGTTCCCGTCTGGATGCCATTTATATTTTTTTCCTGCCTAATTGTCCTGGCTAGACCTCCAGCAGAGTGGTGCGGGCACACATCCTGGTCTTGTTCCTGCACGTGATGTTTTTAAGATATATCCCTTTTGTTGCAGGATGTTAATTGTCGTAGCTACATAATATTTAATTATGTGACTACGATGCAGTCTTTCACTAAGGGACTTAGATTATCTTAAGCTTTTTGCTCTAATAAACATGGCTATGAATATTTTTGTATATTTCCTGGAACATATATGTAAAAAAGAGATTCCCCATTTGTATGTAGTAAGTTATCTATATCCTCTCTGATTCTGATTTGATTACACTTGTTTATTTTTCTTTGCCAACCCAGTGCTACCATGGTATATTTTTGTTGTCTTAATTTATCCTTCCGTTTGTGTGTGTGTGTGAAAGCACGTTTATCAGAGAAGTAAAGAAACAAAAGCATGACTACTCACAGGCAGAGCAGCCTGTATTTCCGTTATTATTAACGAGATTGAGCACGTTTTCAAATGGTAATTGGCCATCCTGTTTCTTCTTCTGTGAAATGCATGTATATGTCTTTTGCTCAGTTTTTATTTTTTATTTTTCATTTTTTGTAGAGATGGTCTCGCCACGTTGCCCAAGCTGGTCTCGAACTCCTGGACACATGCAATCCTCCTGCCTTGGCCTCCCAAAGTGCTGGGATTATAGGTGTGAGCCACTGCACCTGGCCCTAGATTTCTTTTAGAACCTGAGGAACGCTGTGGGCCATATTCCCAGAGAAATAGAAATGTGTACCTGTGCATGTGCGCGCACAGACACACACACACACACACAGCATTGCATGCCTAATTTCGACGAGTCGTAGATTCCTTGAGGCTCACTGTGACCATGACTTCCAGATTAAAGTCCCAGTGTCAAAGAACAACTCTCGGCTGGGCGCGGTGGCTCACGCCTGTAATCCCAGCACTTTGGGAGACCGAGGTGGGTGGATCATGAGGTCAGGAGATCGAGACCATCCTGGCTAACACGGAGAAACCCCATCTCTACAAAAAATACAAAAAATTAGCCGGGCGAGGTGGCGGGTGCCTGTAGTCCCAGCTACTCGGGAGGCTGAGGCAGGAGAATGGTGTAAGCCCGGGAGGCGGAGCTTGCAGTGAGCCGAGATCACGCCACTGCACTCTAGCCTAGGCGACAGAGCGAGACTCTGTCTGGGAAAAAAAAAAAAAAAAAAAGAAAAGAACAACTCTCGTTTCATCATGAGTTATGTGGGGAAATGGGATTTGCAATATGGACATTTTGCCTTCTGCCAGTTAGGAGCATGTCTGTTCCCTAAATGTGGGCGCCCCCTGCCTCTGCACTTAGATCTCCAGCTCGCTGCTTTGTTTTCCAGAGGTTACTGTAGCTCCTTACTTTCAGTCCTCAATAGCGTCATGAAATTTCTTCCATTATTTTTTCTTTTCTGGATTCCAGTTAGCATTTCCCCCCCGACTCATGACTTCTGCTGAATAAGAGAAAAGAGCAATATTTAGGTTCATTTCCTGTTTATTATTAAAGTGATTTTCACAAATGTTTCATTACATGCATATGGGGGACATGATGGATAAAACAAAACTGAATATTGGTGGCAACTAAAAGGAAGATGTGGTTATGTCGGTGTTTGTAGGCAGAGTCGTTGCCAAGCGCCTGGACCATACAGCGCCCTCACAGGAGCCAGAAGTGAAGCCTGCGGGCCTTGAGCACAGCGCCCTGGTGTCCTGTTCCCCAAGCAACATGGCCTGGGTCTGCTCGGCATGTTGGAGGTTCTGATCTCAGCGGAACAAGACACCTGGCATTGGTCAGCTCCTTCCTCCTCCTGCTTTCTGCCACCCATCTGCTGAGGGCACTGGGCACTCTTACTTGCATCTCTGCAGGGCTGTGCCGGGGTCTCCCCAAGGCAGTGGGGACACTCGGCAAAGGTCACTTGAGCCTCTGGCTGTGTCTGCTCACATTGGCACAGTGAATGCCCTGTCTGCCTGGTAGGGAAGGCAGAAGCTGTCCTTTCTCCAAACGAGTTTTTCGTGCTTGTAAAGGAGGGAGGGAATGTCACTGAAGTCACCCCGGCCCCGGATCCTCCTGTTCTCTCCCGTCCCTGCAACCTTCTCTCTGTCTCTGAACTCCACCGCAAGGGCTGACCTGGCCCAGTTTCCAGTCTGTAAGCTTCCAATTGATCAACATTTGAGAGACATTTCCTACCCTGGGATTAGATGGGCTTGAGTTTGATTCCCAAATCCAGGGACTACCAGCTCTTTGCCTTGGGCATGTCCTGTGGTCTCCTGGAGCCTTCATTTCCACATCTAAAGAATGGTCTTAACCCCACCATCCACACGGGGCTGGGAGGATGGGATGTGTGGATATTAGAGGGTTGAGCCTGGCACCCAGTGGGCACTGAGTGAGCGTCAGCTTCCCTGCCCTTCCCTTCTTCCTGTTGGGACTTGGGGGGTGCAGACAGTTCCAGGGGGCTCACCCAGGGGCTCTGAGTGGCATGGTGCAGCAGGGGACTGGAGAGGCCTTGAGGCCATCGCAGCAGGTGCTGGGAGGGCACGCAGGCCATGCCTGTGTTGTCTGGACTCCAAGGATGTTTTGCCCACACCTGATGTCCTTTCCGAGAGCAAAGCAGGTGGGATCAGGCCAACCCCAGCTCTGCCTGCCCAGGACTTACTCCTGGAAGGGCCAGGGATCTGTGGGTGCAGAGGCAGCCGCAGGAGAATAGGAGGAGCTCTCTGCTGTCTCTCCACATCCTCCCTCACCCCTCATTGCATCCTCTGCGCTTAGCCTGAATGATATCGGCTCAGCACAGACAACTTGTGCATCTTTGGTGAAAAGGGACCTCAATGTCAGCTGCAGTTTGCCAGGGCAACCAGACTTCCTGAGCATGGACCAGGGGAGGTGAAAATGGCTGGACCCCCTGCGTGAGAAGGAAGGCTTCTCCCTGCGGGGCATGCACTGTGGCAGGCAAGGTGAGCAGGCTGTCCGGGGCAGCTTGTCTGCTGTCTGCGGCAGTGTGTCTGTCTGTCTGCTGTCCAGGGGAGTGTGTGTGTCTGTCTGTCTGCTGTCTGGGGCAGCTTGTCTGCTGTCTGTGGCAGTGTGTCTGTTTGTCTGCTGTCTGGGGCAGTTTGTCTGTCTGTCTGCTGTCCGGGGCACTTTGTCTGTCTGTCTGTCTGCTGTCTGGGGCAGTTTGTTGTCTGTGCAGGGCACCAACCCCCTGTCTTTCTAGGAGCCTGGCACACAGGAGGTGCTCAGTAAATGTTTGCTAAGTGACTCAACTTATTTCAGTATCTTATTTTTTTCTGCTGGGGGTGGTGGAGGTGCCGGAATAATATTCAACTCCAAAAATGTAAATTAAGCATCGGTCTGGCTTAGGCCAGGAGCCTCCTGCCGTGGACAAGCCCAGGGGAGAGGCTTCACCGAGAGGCTGCCTGCGGACGCTGCGTCTCTTGAGAATGAGCATGCATGAAAGGGGAGGCCATTCAGACAGAAAACCATGCTCACTGGAAGCGGGGGAAATGACTTCTCTCCCAGGGCTTTCAAATGTGGCCTCTTGTGCCATCCTTGTCTGGGATGTTTCGGCCCATGTTTCAGCTCTATTTTATCTGTGTGTCCCAAGCCAATGGGTAGCCGGAGAGAAAGCTGCCCGAGGCCTCCACCATGGGCCCTGCAGCCTGGGCCACCATGGAGGCAGGGCAGGAGTGGGCCACACTGTCCCCTTGGGAGCCAGCGTTTGGGAAACTGGTCACTGCCTGGCCAGCGCGACTTGTGTGGGGCAGAAGCACTGAGGCTGGGGAGCGTAGGCTGATTCTGCTGCTTGAGAGGCCGGTGCAGAGCCCAGAGCGGGAGAAGGGAGGCTGGCGTGGCTGTGGCTGCGAGGCTCTAGCGCGGGGAAGGATGGGGAGAGGCTCTGGCACGGGGAAGGAATGGGAAAAGGCACAGCCTAATTCTGGGCAGCAGATGAAGCTGCCTGGCTGCAGGCTGCCCTCAGCGGCTACACGAGCCCTCACTCACGGAGGGCCTGGCTCGCTTCGAAACCCTGCCGCAGGTTCCTTCCCTTCCCGTGGTTTGTTTCTGGAAAGTAGAAACAAACTTGGGGGGAATGCCAGGAATGTGAGGCAGAAACGTCCCCCCACACCTGGGTCCCCCCCAACTCCTGGGAAGCTGTACGGGAGACAGTCTGGTTTTCCATGCCTGTCTTCACACAGGTCCTTCGGTTCCCTGGGGTGCAGTGCTCCACTAGGAGCTGACCCAAGCTCAGGGGAGCCTGGAGACCGGGCATCTGCCTCCGTCCCAGCCAGATAGCAGGGCGGGGACTCCCAGCAGCCTGCTTGCTTCTTGGCTCCTCTCCCTGGAGCAGTGTGTGGCGCTGGGGACCTCATCAGCTGCTCAGATGACAGTCGAGGAGGGGCTATGCTGGCCTCCCCCTCAGACAGCATGGGGGCCTCCTGCACTCTCCGCCCTCAGCTTCCATCTTTTCTTGGGCCTTGTTACGTGGATCCATCCTACCTGGCCCAGTCCTTGTTCCCCACTTCTCTTTTCTCTACACCTCCATCTTGAACCAGGTGGAATAGCCACCTCACATCAGTCAAGCTGCCATTGGCTTCAACAACACACCCTGGAAGAAATGCGCTTTGCTGTCCACGGAGTTCTCCTTGGGACCATCCTGCCCTGAGGCCCAGGGTCAGCTCTAGCTTAACAGGGGGACCCCCAAGTTCCCCAGTGTGAGACTGATGTGGAGACTGAAGACAGAGCCCAACCCTGGACTTCAAGTCACCCAGATGGTGTGGGAGGCCCAGGGGGGCTGCCGGCGACCTTGCGCTCCTCACAGCCCCTCCCGTGGGCTGGGAGCTATAGAAGGGCTTGCGAGGGAAAGCAAGATGAAGGCTGGGTTGCGTCTGCACCTGCCCATCCAACTTTGCCCTGGGCACGCTGGGCATGGTCTGACCACGGTGGTGAGTCCTGGACCATGAGGGGAGGGGAGGCGGGCAGTGGATCTGTGGGTATGTGGGTGGCAACTTTCAAAACCACCCAAAGGAACTGCAGAAAGAGCTCAGAGAGGTTAAGAATTCTTTCTGTTTTTGGAAAGGATTAAAAAAAAAAAAAAAGAAAAAAGAAAAAAAACCCTGACCAGGCGCGGTGCTCACACCTGTAATCCCAACACTTTGGGAGGCCAAGGAGGGCGGATCACGAGGTCAGGAGATTGAGACCATCCTGGCTAACATGGTGAAACCCCGTATCTACTAAAAATACAAACAAATTAGCTGGGCGTGGTGGTGGGCGCCTGTAGTCCCAGCTACTCGGGAGGCTAAGGCAGGAGAATGGTGTGAACCCGGGAGGCAGAGCTTGCAGTGAGCTGAGATCCAGCCACTGCACTCCAGCCTGGGCGATAGAGCGAGACTCCATCTCAAAAAAAAAAAAAAACCACAAACCCTTAAGTGTGATGGTTGATTGCATGGTCGTCTTGGTTGGGTGGAGGGATACCCAACTAGCTGGGAAAACATGTGAGGGTGTTTCCAGAAAAGGTTAGGATGGGAACCGGCAGACTGAGTGAAGACATCCACTCCATCCAATCTGTTGAGGGCCTCAGTAGAACAGAAGAGGGAAGAAGGGAGAACCCTCCCTTTTGGAACTGGGACATCCGTCTTCCTCATTCTTGGGGCTTTGGATGCTGGGACTCACAGGGTGGCCCCCGGCTTCTCAGGCTTTGGACTCAGACTGAGTGACAGTGTCACTTCTTCTGGTCTCCCACTCGCAGACAGCAGGTCGTGGGACTTCTTGGCTTCCAGAATCCGTGAGCTAATTCCCATAATGCAGCCCCTCACACGTCTATGTCTGTATCCTCTGGGTTCCGTTTCTCTGGAGAACACTCATGAAGAGGCAACACCCCTCCCGGCACCTCCCTCAGGAGCTGTTGCTGCAGGCCACTCAGGAGGACGCTTGTCTCTCATCTTGGGGATGACTGATGGCTCCACAAAGGGAGGGAGGGAGGCCTCTTTCCGGAAACCAGGGCTGGCCTGCGTGGACTGTGGCCGGAGGAGGGGCAGGGCTTGTTAGTTGACACTGACCTACCCACCAAATGCAGAGGCTCCACTCTCTCTCCAACTTGAGTTGGACTTCAGCAGAGAAGGCAGCTGATGGCAGCAGGAGCCAGGCCGGGGACCCCGCTGCTGTGGGCACACGTGACAGCGTAATTCCTGAGCTCCAAGCCCTCTTTTGGGCTGTAGAATATGTGATGACCGGCCTACCTCATCACCAAGCCCTGAACCTCCAGGGACCTCACTTGCCTACCTCCATCTGTGCAGTCCTCAGTGTGCCACAGCCTCTTAAACCGTGTTCATGTCTCGCCAGCCAGGCTGGGCCCAGGGGTGACCAGGAGGAACCCTAGAGGCAACTTCAAGCTGAAGAATGGAGTTCATTTTAAGATTCTCCCAGGTCCCTTGGGATTTTCAGTATTTGTTAACCTGAAACATACAGACCATTTCCCACGCAAGTCCCGCAGCGCACAGGCAGATGAAGAGCAGGCAAGGCCTCCTGGACCTCGGCGCGGAGTTCTGCTGGCGGCATTCACAGCGCTGGCCTCCCGGCTGGGTGGGACACATGCACTCGGTCATCGCCCAGACTCTCTTTCCCTCGGCATTTCCCTGCTTGCTTCTCTCTCCTGCCACCTTGTGAAGAAGGTGCTTGCTTCCCCTTCACGCTCCGCCACGATTGTAAGTTTCCTGAGGCCTCCCCAGCCATGTGGAGCTTTCCTTTCTTTACAGGAAAGGAAAGAGGTTTCCCTCTAAGTGGGGGCGGCATGGTGTAGCAAGAGGAGGCTGCGCTGGGAGCCAGGCCTCTGATAGCCAGCTCCTCTCTCTCCCCTTTCCTCACTGGCCGCTCTGAGTCAGCCTGTGCTCCTGTGAGCAAGGCCTTGTTTCCTGCTGACACCTGGGCATAGTACGGACCCCAAGGTCACTGCCACAGGGTCAGAGCCAAGGCCCCTTCTGCAGTTTATTGCGGGGCCCCTCCACCTCCTAGGAACAGGTCCAAGGGGAAGTATCTTCCACTGGGTCTTGTCCAAGGGCAGTGATGTTGCTGGCAAGGGGACTGGGCTGAGATCAACACTCCAGCAGAGCATCTGAGCTAGTTCTCGAAGAATTCATGTTCGGAAGCAAGTCCAAGGCAAGCTGTGCTCTCCCCAGCCCCAAGGGCTGCCGGCCTCACAGAAACAAGGGCAAATGCTGGGAGGAGCTGTTTAATCGTTCAGGGAGGCTGATAGCTGCTGGGACTCACTGGGCTCATGCGGGAAGGGATGGGGTCACGATTCATATTTACAGTGACCAAAGGGCATTTTCCTAAAGTACCCACAAATAGAAGTGTATATATATATATTTATATTTATATTTTTATATATATATATATATAGAGTACTTCATTAAATGTTCTGTTGAAGGAACGCAGAAACCTCCAGTCTCCTCCCCAGCAGCTCTGTTCCATCCCATCACAGAACCCTTAGAGTGTAACAGCCCGGAGCTGTGGCCTTGCCTGTGGCTGGAGGAGTTGGCAGAGTGTGGGGCCTGCGGATGGTAGCACAGGCTCATCGACCTCCCCGAGACAGCACCTTTGTCCCCTCCTCTCTCCCCTGGCCTCCTGTCTCGAGTGACCACGCCTCCCAGAACATAGGCCCCACTTCCCTCTCTCTCCTGAAACGCCAGGCCAGGCGGAGGGTCCTGCAATCCTGCTACCTGCAGTCGGTCCGCCAGGGCTCAGGAGAGGGCGCTCTTGGTGTCCTGGGGAAGGGAGGTGGAGGGAGGGAGGGAGGCTTCCTGAAGCAGGGTGCTCCCACAGAGGCAGCGGGTCCGAAGGGTGCCTGGGCTCGGTCTCCATGGGCTGGTCGGCTTCCCTGAAGGGCAGTGCCGTGGGGTTCCCAAGGCGACGAGGAGGCCCATGCAGCTCCCACTGTGGAGGGCAGGTGCGCCCTCCGTGGACCAGGCCACCCCCAGGCAGGGCCACTGCCCCCAGTTATTTGTAGGGCCGCAGGAACCGAGATACTTTGGAGCGCAGCAGTTTGATGAAGGACCGTGGGAACATCTCCTTGGACTCCTGGGCTGTGTACTTGAAGTAGTTCTGGGGATGGGCCAGCACGTCGAAGAGGGCCTTGATCAGCTTCTTGTCCTGTAAGATAGGGTGGGTGGGAGGTGGGGGAGGCTTGGGGCCTGTAGGGTCTGTGGGGTGGTGCCAGGCTGGGGGAGGGGAGAGAGTTGGGCTGGCTGGTGGGTTTCAGGACCCCACAGACCTTTTGGTTTTAATAGTATAACTGGTTTTTATTTATTTATTTATTTTGAGACAGAGTCTTGCTCTGTCACCCAGGCTGGGGTGCAGTGGCGCCATCTTGGGTTACTGTACCTCTGCTTCCCGAGCTCAAGTGATTCTTCTGCCTCAGCTGCCCGAGTAGCTGGGATTACGGGCACGTGCCACCACACCTGGCTAATTTTTGTCTTTTCAGTAGAGACACGGTTTCACCATGTTGGCCAGGTTGGTCTCAGACTCCTGACTTCAGGTGATGCACCCACCTCGGCCTCCCAAAGTGCTGGGATCACAGGCGTGAGCCACCGCGCCTGGCCCGTATCTGGTTTTTAAATAGATCCTTGGCATTAACTCTTGGGATTCCAATAAGATTTTACTAAAGGCCAGGTGTGGTAGCTCACACCTGTAATCCTAGCACTTTGGGAGGCTGAGGCAGGCAGATCATCTGAGGTCAGGAGTACGAGACCAGCCTGATCAACATGGCGAAACCCCATCTCTACTAAAAATACAAAATTAGCTGGGCGTGGTGATGCATGCCTGTAATCCCAGCTACTCGGGAGGCTGAGGCATGAGAACTGCTTAAAACCAGGAGGCAGAGGTTGAAGTGAGCCGAGAGTGCGCCACTGCACTCCATGCTGGATGACAGAGCTAGACTGTCTCAAAACAAACAACAAAAAAGATTTTATTAACAAAGGGCTCCGCTGCAAAACAACACAACACAACCAACATTTGCAAATAGAGAACACTCAGCCAAGAGCACAGGCTTTGCAGCCGGCAGATCCCAAATCATCACTTCAGGCCTGCTAGCTGGCCCCCTGGACCTCAGGGACATAGCTTTGCTGCTCTGAATTTCATTCTTCCCTGCACAGACAGCTCATGATGCCTCTTCCTGGGGCTGTGAGGAAAATGGTCTGCACTGGCGTGAGCAGAGAGCCCGTCCTCAGCAGTGCTCAGTACAGATTTGCTGTGGGGATCTAGGCAGCAAACGGGGGCTGTCCTCCGGAGCAGTCTCTGGAGGGCACATGCAGTCCCTGCCCTCTCTGAGCCCCAGGCTGTCGTCTTTCTAGTGGGGCACTGGCTGCCACCCTGGGCAGAAACTATGGAGCAGAGGTGAGACCTGGCGTAGGTCTGGTTCCTGACAGAGTCCCCAGAGCCTGGCCCAGGGAAGGTGCTCAGCAAATGGTGACCACCACCTGTTGGGGCGTGAGGGCTCCTCGTCCTATTGACTCTGGCTGCATCTGCTGTGTCTGGGGTGGACCTGTCCTGGCACACACTCATCTCTGTGTACACACCCACCACACCCCCTTACTACACACACCCCTATATACACACCATACACCCACTCCCCACACACTCACCCTACACAGACCACACACCCACCACACCCCCTTACCACACACACCCCTATATACACACCATACACCCACTCCCCACACACCCCTACACAGACCACACACCCACCACACCCCCTCACCACACACACCCCTATATACACACCATACACCCACTCCCCACACACTCACCCCTACACACACCACACCCCCCACACCTCTATTCACCACACACACACCACACGCCACACGCTCCCACTCACCAAACACACCCCCACCTCCATTCACCACACACACCCCTATATACACACCACACACCCCCTCACCACACACCCCTACACATACCACACCCACCACACCCCCCTCACCACTCCCACACACACCTCTATTCATCACACACATACACCACACACTCCCACTCACCAAACACACCCTCACCTCCATTCACCACACACACCCCTATATACACACCATACACCCCCTCACCATACACCCCTACACACACCATACCCACCACACCCCCCCTCACCACCCCCACACACCTCTATTCACCACACACACACCACACACTCCCACTCACCAAACACAGCCCCACCTCCATTCACCACACACACTCCCATACACACCACCCACCCACCACCCCCCTCACCACACACACCCCTATATACACACCATACACCCCCTCACCACACACCCCTACACACACTACACCCACCACACCCCCCTCACCACCCCCACACACACCTCTATTCACCACACACACACCACACACCATACACTCCCACTCACCAAACACACCCTCACCTCCATTCACCACACACACCCCCATACACACCACACACCCCCTCACCACACACCCCTGTATACACACCATACACCCACTCACCACACACACCCCCATACACACCACACCCACCACAGCCCCACTCACTACACCCTCCCCACCACACCCACTCAACACACACCCCCACACACCCAGCACACACACACCTACATACACACTGCACACCCACTCACACACCCCACACTCAAACCCACCACACACCCCTACACACACACCAGTCACCACACACACTGAACACCTCCAAACTCACCACACATGCCTCCCCGAACACACCACACAGCACACTCCCCACACACATGCGTGCCCTGAACCCACACCCTGGAGACAGACACTCCTGCCCTCCTCTGTGCTGGGGCGATGCTGGCGCTGGAGGCAGCGTTGACCATGAACCCCGGCAGCTCCTCCCCCGCAAGGGGGGCCGGGACTAAATATTCACAGAACAAAGCTAAAGTGAGTGCTGGTGGCTGCCAGGAAGGAGGGGTGCGTGCGGCCCAAGGGCTGCGGAGGGTGTACCCAGGTCAGGGGGTCCGGGCAGGCTGCCCAGAGGACGACAGGATGTCCCAGCTGAGGGCGGAAGGCTGGGGGGACGTTTGCTGGGGAAAGAGGTCGGGGAAGGAAGGATGGGCCGAGGGGCCCTGGTGAGTGTGAGGAGCTGGGAGCTGCTGTGGAGGAGGGCGGCCCCCTGGCTGGGGTTTATGTCCCCAAAGCAGCGTCAGGACACTTTCAGTTTGGGAGCAATGCTTCCAGGGCAGAGCTGGGGGGACAGGGATGCGGGGAGAGAACCCAGGACGCGTCCCTGGTTTCTGCCCAAACAGCTTGAGGAGGAAATCAGGAGCCGAGGGCGGCAGCACGCGACTGGCAGACTATGGGGAGACTCAAGTGAATCTTCCCGAACTCTGCAAAGCATCCTTTCCTCAGACGAGGCAACAGCGGGAGCGCTTCAGCTCTGCCTTCGTCCTCCACACCCCTGGGCTCCGGGCTGATGGTGCCGCTGCCCAGGGCTGAGCTGGGTGAGTCCTGGGTCCCCGGGCCTCCGACCAGTACCCACCATGTGACACACCAGGTGGCCCTGCCTCTCCAGGCCGGAAGCAGGAAGAGGAGGGAACCCAGTCCCAGTGGCAGGGGGTCTCCAAGTGACAGGGGCACTGGGTAGATTCCACTGATTCTGAGACGCCCCCCAGAATACCCTCATTCTACAGATGAGGAGCGTGAGGCTGAGAGCCGCTGAGGAACGTGCCCGAGGCCACATCACCAGGTCCTGGTCCCCACGTCCCCACCAAACAGCTTCCCTCAGGCCTCCTGGTCTGGAGGGACAGACATGTAGGACCCAGTCCCCACCATTAGGGCTCTGGGACCCCCACACCTCCTGCTTCTCTCCACCACCACCCCTCCTCCCTTGTTCCTCCAGGGGCCAGGGCTGGGGCAGGGGCGGTCCTGGCTCATCACAGGCCCCATCCCAGGGTTACGTGGATTCCCTTCCAATAAACTCACTCACTTTCAAAATTTCCTGGTGGTTCTCCGAGGCGTACAGGCGCCCATCGCGCACGATGTCCTCTATGAGTTGCTGGTAGTCCTCTGGGCCGTGGGTCAGCAAGGGGAGAGGAAGGCGAGGGGCTTGAGACCCACATGCTCCCCCTTCACCTCCAGCCTGTGCCCTCCCTCCCCTGCTCCAGCCACGGGCTCCGGGCTATGGCTGGCCGCAGCTCTGCCTCTGTGGCTTTGAACCTGGGGCTCCCTCCACCTGGATTGTCCTCCTCGGGGTTTCGCTAAGAACCCCCTATTTAGCCCTCAAAACCCTGCTTGGGCAGCATCTCGGCTGAAGCCTGCAGATGCCACTCACTGCTGCCTTGCCTGTACCACCTGGTACCACCCTCGGCCTGACTCTGGCCTCTGACAGGGTTCGTTCTGCTTCCGGGTCTGTCCCTGCCAGGTCGCAGCTCCCTGAGGGTGGGGACGTGTGACTCATCTCTGTCTCCAGGGCCCTGCCTGAGCTGCGCACAGTGGGCCATGAAGACAGTTGGGTGTCTTACCATCATAGGTGACATAGGGCACTTGGAAGCCTTTGCCGCTATTGCCTTCATTGGATTTGAACTGGATCCAGAGCTTCCGGGAGCGGGAGGTGAAGGCAATGGGCCTCTCGTAGGTCTGGCAGGTCTCATAGGTGGTGATGGATGTGGGCGAGGCTGCAGGTGAAGCACCATTGCTGAGTTGCCCCAGGTAGGCAGCTCCTCCTGCCCTAGGCCACTTGCCTCCCATCCAGTCCGCCACCCAGCACCTGGACCGAACGCCTGGTACCCCAAACAACGGCTTCGTCTTTGTGCTTGTTCCCTCTGCCTCCGAGGCCCTTCCCTACCCTCAACCCTGGTTCCTACGTGTCCTTCTTAGACCCATCTCTGTGTCCCCTCTTCCAGGAAGCCTCCCTGACTGCGCCCTCCCTCCCCTCCCAAGATCCTGCTCTGCTCTGGTGAACCCCTTATCACAGCCCCTCCATTGGTGGGTCTCTGTCTCCCTCCAGCTAACTGCTCCTCCATGACAGGGCTCAGGCCTGCACTTGGTGCAAGGCCAGGGCAGGAGTGGAAGCTGGGGGAGGGCATGGGAGATGAACCGGCACTGACTGCTGGGACCAGAGGCACAGACTTGGGAAGTCCCTTCTCCCCAAGAGCAAATGCACCAGCAAGGCCCACTGAGCGCTGATCTCCCGAGGAGGAAATCAGGAGCCGAGTGCGGCAGTGTGGGCACAGCCTGTGACTGGCAGGTGAACCTTCCCAAACTCTGTAAACTATCCTTTTCTCAGACGCGGTGACAGTGGGAGCGCCCCAGCCCTGCCTCTCCCCACTTAACGGCTCCTCGGCAAGGCCTCACAGCTCCCTGGGAGCCTTCCTGAGGAGCCCCTCATGGGGGAGAGGCTGGGCTTCACTTGAGCTCAGCCTTGTGGTGGGAGACAGAAGGACTGGTGCTGGGGGCAGGGGAGCGGGTGAGGGGAATGGGCGGGGAAGGTGGTCCCGGGCCGGTCCCTTGCCCATCTGCACACTGTGGCTTTTGGCTGGTCAGCTGCGTCAGCCTTGCTGACATTTGTCTACTCATTAGCTATGCTGAGTAACTCCTGCCCAGGATAACGCAGCTCAGCCCTCAGGCCCCTCCCCAGCCCCTCCTCTGGCCGGTCTCTGTGGTCGCCGTGTACCCAGAGAGCTTTTCTGGCCAGTGTGTGTGGGTGTCTGGGTTCCTGCTCTTCCTTCCCTAACACTCAGACTTGGAGCTCGCTCCCGTGGGTGCCCAAAGCCTGACAGCAGCGAGGTCCCCTGGCCAGGGACGCTGCAGGGGTTTGGCTGGTGTTGGGGGGGCTCAGGGGCCTCCCAGGCATTCCTGCTGCTGTGGCCAGCTGGGCACACATGCGGCCACACCCGCTGCTGAGTCCAGTCCTCTCTCATGCCATTCCATCCTTCACTCCCTGAAGTCTCAAGAGGAGCCCTGACGGGGGAGGATGAGCCGGGAGTCCAGGGCTCCCAGAGGGGCAGGGAGGGCTCTGAGCTGGTATCTTGTGTGGTGCATGGGACCGCTATGTAGTCCCCCAAACCTCAGCAGGCAGGAGGAGACCTGTGGAGCTGGAGCCTGAGGTCTTGCCCTGAGCTGTGTGGCAGAAAGCGGTGGGAAGAGGCCCTGCGGCTGGTCTTGCCACTGGGATGAGGGCCGGGCTTGTGGCCGGAGTTGAGACCAGGCCTGACCCTGTCCCAGCATCCACTCTCGGGATACCCTGAGCTCTCCGGATCTTTCCTTTTTTTTTTTTTTTTTTTTTTTTTTTTTTTTGAGACGGAGTCTTGCTCTGCCGCCCAGGCTGGAATGCAGTGGCCGGATCTCAGCTCACTGCAAGCTCCGCCTCCCGGGTTCACGCCATTCTCCTGTCTCAGCCTCCCGAGTAGCTGGGACTACAGGCGCCCGCCTCGTCGCCCGGCTAGTTTTTTGTATTTTTTAGTAGAGACGGGGTTTCACCGTATTAGCCAGGATGGTCTCGATCTCCTGACCTCGTGATCCGCCCGTCTCGGCCTCCCAAAGTGCTGGGATTACAGGCTTGAGCCACCGCGCCTGGCCCGGATCTTTCCATAGAACTCTGTAAAGCCAGCTCTTAGACCCAAGTGGGTTTCAACCCTGCCTCCCAGGTGGACTCTGAGGGGCTGGTCCCCTGAGCTCCAGGGCCCTCCTCTCTGCCCTGTGAAGGCAGCGATCCTGCCTGGTGGAACCGCAGCGACACGGGGGTGCAAACGGGGCTGAGGCTGCCTCTGGTCCCCTCCACCTGCCACGTACCACTCTTCCTCATGACTAGAACATCGCCGCACTCATCCTCGATGGGCAGGAAGATCTCCGGGACCACGATGAGGATCCTGCGCTTTGGGGGAGGTGCGATGAGCCAGACACATTCAGCATTGGCTGGGTAGTCGCCAGGGTAGTTGGGGGACTCGATGTACCCGGTGTAGTCGCCAAGCTCGCCGCCGCAATGCTGGTCTGTGGGCACAGTGGCCCAAGGGCCTCATCAGGCTCTGCTGGGTGGGGGCCCTGGCTGGTCAGGCCTCTAACCACCCGGGAGGCCTAGCACAGAGCTGGAAGGTGCTCTTGTCCCCTCCCACACCAGCCCTCAGACCCTGAGCCCATCCTCCTTGGGGACCCTGCCTGGGCTACCCCCAGAGCAGGAAGGCAGGTCCCCTGTTCACACCTGTGGTTACCTGGGGCCCAACCTGGGGGCTGCTTCTTACTGGGCTGCCATGCCTGCAGGCCCACCCTATTTCTCTGTGGCTGGGCCTTGTCAGGGGCACTGAGAGGGCCTGGAGCCCTGTGCTGTCTAGCAGCCCCGTCAGTGCCCCTGTAGTCTGTCAGCTCCCCCAGCAGACCCAGAAACTAGAGCAGGACCTGGCCCAGGGCAGAGGCTCAGGCTGTGTCGGGTGAGCAGTGGGAACTGATGAACGATGGGCACCATTGTGGGCTCTGTAGAGTGGGCCAAGCCAGGGCTGCCCCTTTGGTGCCGTAGGCCTCCAGACGGCTGCAGGGCACCCAAGAGCAGATGTGACGGAAGGGGAGAAGTCCAGTGTCCTTGTGTGAGATCAGGTCTCCTCCTGACTCCACAACCTGCCCAGCCCCTCCCGCGTTCCCAGCTTCCCGCCACGGAGCAGCAGCACCCACTTTTGCAGTGTGTGACGTTGGTAGAGCCATCGAAGTCTGTGCTGGTGTTGCCTGGACAGGTGATGCAGTGGTTCTGGCCAAACTCAGGCTGGTAGGTGCCGATGGGGCAGCGGATGCAGCGGTGGGTGGTGGTGTTGTAGTGGTGGCCGGGGGAGCAGTGCACTACCGGGGGACACAAGGCAGTGTGGTGGGTGTGGAGGGGTGCAGGGAAAGGGAGCTGTCCCCAGGACCTCCCATGCCCTCGAGGTCTGTCTTGGCACAGAGTTCAAGGCTCTTGCCCACCGCACCATGACCTCCCACCACCCTCGCTCTGCCACGGCCGGGAAGAGCCCTTGGCATGGGGGTCACATGGCAGGTTGAGGTGATGTTTGCTCCAGCAAAACAGGGACCACACAGGCCACCTTGATGGGAGCAATTTTCAGGGAGAGTGGGGGCGATGATGTGACCAGAGGCCTTCAGGGGAGACAGGGAGGAGGGGAAGTGGAGCCAGCGAGGCCAAACCCTCTTTCTGCAAGGTTGCTGGGGCAGGAGAGACAGGTGGCCAGAGTCTGAGGGGTGGCGGGGTGGGGGGCTAGAGGTGGGCAATTCTTTTTTTTTTTTTTTTTTTTTTTTGAGATGGAGCCTCGCTCTGTCACCCAGGCTGGAGTGCAGTAGCGCTATCTTGGCTCACTGTAAGCTCCGCCTCCGGGGTTCCATCGATCCTCCCCTCCCAGTCTCCCGAGTAGCTGGGATTATAGGTGCACATCACCACGCTCGGCTCATTTTTTGGCATTTTTTTTTAGTAGAGATGGGGTTTTGCCATGTTGGTCAGGCTGGCCTCAAACTTCTGACCTCAGGTGATCCACCTGCTTTGGCCTCCCAAAGTGCTGGGATTATAGGCGTGAGCCACCTCACCTGGCTTCAATTCTTTTTTTAAATGGGCAAATTCAGAGCAGTTTGTATGTGCAGGGGAGTTTCTGGTGATGTGGCTGGCTCCAGGGGGCTGAGGGCCAGGCTGCCTGGACAGATGGACAGACGCTGAGAGGGAGCGCGGTGGGGAAGCAGGGTCAGCAGCTGAGAATGGGGAGGACTTGGGGGAGTTGGTGAGTGAGGGAAGACGGGATGCAGACCTGGGTGGGACCAGGTGCCCTGAACAGACAGCAGTTGAGGTAATACCTTGATCCCACTTCTGCTCCCACACTCCTGCCCCCTCCTCACCCTCCCAACCTCCCTTCTAGATGCTGCTCAAGCCCTCCTGTCCCCAGAGCCCTCCCCAGTGCTCTGAGGAGCTGCTGCTCCCCCTGGAGCTCAGAAAGCTCTCAGCTGTAAGATGTCCCTGTCCTAATGCAGGGCACAGTGGGTCGCCCACACCTGACAGCTCCAGGCTCCTCTTCTGAGCTGGGAGGTTTGCCATGTGGAGATGAGAGGGGCTCGGGGAAGCCTCCCTGAGCAGCGCAGCCCTGCCTCTTGGGGTGGGCGGGCGTGGTGCGGGGACATGCTCACCTTTAGCCTCGCAGTCCTGGAAGGAGGTGGTGCCTTCGTGTTTGGTGAGCAAACCCCCTCCGCAGGGGAAGCAGCTGGTGCGCCCGGGCTCAGGCTGGTACGTGCCCACGAGGCAGGCCTGGCAGGGCTTGAAGCCATCAGCCGAGAAGAAGCCTGGAGAACACTGGCCTAGAAGTCAGAGGTCACGGCTCAGGTGGGCAGGAGGGCGCCGCAGGGCCGAGGCTGTGGGTGGTCTCAGGCCCTGCTCTTGGCCCTTGCCTGGCCTTGGAAAAGGTACCAGGCACCCGAGGCCTGGGGTGGGGATGGGGTGGGGAGAACGCAGGAGCCTGAATGCAGGAGGCTGGGCCCTGGTCCGGATGTTGCCAGCGGTTCATGTGCGGCCTTGGTCAAGCTGGCTTTCCTTCTCCCACCAGCAAGAAGGCCTGGGGGTTGAAGAGCAAGATCTTGCTGCTGAGCTGGGAAGGGGACCCACGGTTGGAGCGGGAGGTCACGTGTTTCAGAGGGGCTCTCCCTGGGGGGCAGGCAGCACCGGGGTCTTCACAGAAGGGGCACCTGCTCAGCTTCAGGGTGATGCTGCCTGGTCTACTAGCAGGGCCAGGCCAGAGCAGAGGGAGGTGGGTCTGGGGAGGGTTTCTGAGGTACTCAAGGGCACCCCTGGGACAAAGGGAGGGGACCACAGCAAAGCCAATTTCAGTTCCACATAAAGAATGTTCTAGCATTCCAGCAGACTCAGGATGCAGAGCATATTCTGGCACTGAGTGAGGGGCAGGTTTAGCGTCCTCTCAGCCCAGACCCTGGGATTCTCAGCTTCTACCCAAACATGGAATCTCCTTCCAGTGGCCACTCCCCCAGGGGTGACCACACTCCTGGAGCGGGCAGTGGGCCACAGAACAGCTGGCAGCCTGCACGGACTCAGGGCTGGGCTACTGAGCCCTTCTGTGACCGGGAGAAAGCTGGAGGTCTCCCGTATCCTGGGACCCCACTCCCCCACCCTCACAGGCACTGTGCTTCTCAGGGTGCTGAGAACCTTCCCGCGGATTCTCTTGGGTGAAACTCACAGTGGCCTGGGAAGAAAGGCTCATGGGGAGCCTGAGCTGGCTTCACAGATGGAATGAAGTCGGGAGAGGGAGGTAAACGCAAAAGCTCTTTGCAAACCGAATTGTATTTGGTAAATTGAAAAAGGGCTTTCTCGGCCGGGCGCGGTGGCTCAAGCCTGTAATCCCAGCACTTTGGGAGGCCGAGACGGGCGGATCACGAGGTCAGGAGATCGAGACCATCCTGGCTAACACGGTGAAACCCCGTCTCTACTAAAAAATACAAAAAACTAGCCGGGCAAGGTGGCGGCGCCTGTAGTCCCAGCTACTCGGGAGGCTGAGGCAGGAGAATGGCGTAAACCCGGGAGGCGGAGCTTGCAGTGAGCTGAGATCCGGCCACTGCACTCCAGCCTGGGCGACAGAGCGAGACTCCGTCTCGAAAAAAAAAAAAAAAAAAAGGGCTTTCTAAACCATCTGTGGGCACTGTCATCAAGTTCTCTGTGTAGAGCAAAGTTCTTGCTCGAGCATAAGACACACTCTGCAAAGTGTTCCAGTCGCAATGGAATGTTCCGTAAAAGGTAAGCTGTCTGGTTCATCCTAAGGCACTTATGTACCTCCCTTAGAAACCGTAAGTGGATCTGTAGATGCTAAAGTGTTTGCACACTGTGAAGGCCTTTCCAAAGTGCACGATGCAGTCCTGAAACACACTGCAGTGCGGTGCGGTGCTCAGGACTGTAGTGCGCTCCGAGACGGCGGACGCTGTGGGATCTGCCGTGCACTTTGTAAGTGGTGACTGCACAGACATTGCGAAGGGCTTTGGAGAGGACAAAGAACTTTAGAAAATACCGCGCTCTCCGGCCACACCAGGCACCTGGGCCTTCGACAGGAGGAGCCCTGCCCACCCCCACCCCCACCTCTCCTTCTAGGGTAGGCCCACACTTGCCTCCACATTCCGACACGTTGCGGGCACCAGCCAGACCAACCCCGTCACTGCTGGGGCACGGTGTGCAACTGAGCTGGCCTTCTGTGTCCTGGTATGTCCCTGGCATACATGGCACACACTGGCTGAGCTCACCGCCGAAGTGGGTGCCAGGCCCACAGGCAACTGCAGAGGCAAAGTGGAGAGGCTGCTGGAGGCAGAGGTGGGGAGGCCAGGGGCTGTCTCCTGTGTGCTCAAGCCCAGGCTCTCCTGATACACACAGTCCTTTGTTCCCTGGGGCCCCAAGGACACAGAGGGGCCCCAGACCTATCCCAGAAGAGCCTGGGGCAGGACCCAAGGGGCAGCCATCTGTGAGGGCCATGAAGCCTGGCCCCTCTGGCTGCTGCACCTCAGAGTCCTCTGTGGACCCCTCCATCTCCACCTGCTTATAAAAGCCTGTGGTCCCCACTTCCCCCATACCTCTGTCCTCTCTCTGCTCCACACCCTGCCCTCCAGCTTTAGCAAACTGCCTCCTGGATGTCGCCACTTGGACATGTTACAGTCATTTCACCCCAAAGCTCCCCTGTCCTTCCTGAGCGGAGGAGTTAGGGGCAGTGCGGAGGGCCTGGCGGGGGAGGTGGGAGGGGCGCAGTGAGGAGATGATGGGCTGAAGACAGTGCAGTATGGTTGGCTACACTGAACAAATATGTTAACTGATAGAAAGGAAACTGAGTAAATCAGTAAATTAAGGAGAAAGGGAGCTGAGTTTCTCAGCGCTGGAGAAGATGCTTACAAATGCGGAAACGGGAGTGAGGGTTAGAAAGGACTCTGAGGTGTGGAGCGGGAGGCACTGGCATGAACTCATGGTTTTAGAACCCCCCACCCATAGATTCCCATGCCTATGTGCGCACCTGTATACACACCTATGCTTTCCAGTTCTGTCCGATGAGAGGGCCTAGAGGCAGTGGTGCTCCAGGAGCAATGAATATCCCAGATTGTGGTTTCTACTCATCATCCTCCTCTCAAAGGAACCAGGGGTCCTTGGGGATTTGGCTGATGCCAGGGGATGGAGAGTGTCGACTGGATCTGAACTAAGGGGAGGCTTGCAGCGTGTGTGTGGCAGGTCAGAAAGACCCAAGAGCCAGCCTGGTGAGGCACCCCTGGCTACCCTGGGGACAGAGTGAGCGCCAAACTAAGTAACATCAGGAATGGATCACAACGCAATGAGTAAGGGGATCTGAGTCTACAGGGATACAGGCTCAGAGGTAAACGGCCACGGCCACCTGCTTTCCTGCAGGAGAACATGACTAGTGCATGTGGAACGAATGGTAGAGGTGGCTGACGTGGTGGGAGCTGTGCAGAAGTTTGATGAAGAGGAGAATATTGGTCTAAACTCAGAATGTCCCCAGTAAACACTCATCACAGAGGGAAAATGGCGAGTGAAAGTGAAGCCACTGGTGGGCTGGGGGTATCCTGTGTGGTGGGCTGGGGGTATCCTGTGTGGTGGGCTGGGGGTATCCTGTGGTGGGCTGGGGGTATCCTGTGTGGTGGGCTGGGGGTATCCTGTGTGGTGGGCTGGGGGTATCCTGTGGTGGGCTGGGGATATCCTGTGTGGTGGGCTGGGGGTATCCTGTGTGGTGGGCTGGGGATATCCTGTGTGGTGGGCTGCGGGTATCCTGTGTGGTGGGCTGGGGGGTATCCTGTGGTGGGCTGGGGGTATCCTGTGTGGTGGGCTGGGGGTATCCTGTGTGGTGGGCTGGGGGGTATCCTGTGTGGTGGGCTGGGGGTATCCTGTGTGGTGGGCTGGGGGTATCCTGTGGTGGGCTGCGGGTATCCTGTGCCTGCTGATGGGGCACCCAGGATCAGGCCTCGAAGCTGAGGTTCCTGCCGGACCCTGGGCCCTGAGTCAGGTCCCCAGGAAAAACCAGAGGGAGCTCTGAGCGTCAGCCCAGAGGAGATGAGGTCGGGACAAGGACAGGAGAGGCAGGGAAAGGAGAGAAGCGGCTCCAGACGAAGGAGCCTGAAGACACAGTGGAGGGTGACATGTCTTTCTGGATGGGAGCTGGGACCAGAAAGACAAAAGGGACGTTGTTGGAAGGATTGCTGAAGCTGAATGGAGTGGGCATGTGGGTTGGATGGTAAAGACTACACACTCACACACGCATGCACACTTACACACATGCACACACGTGTGGGAGACAGAGGGGGCAGATGCGGTCAAATGTGCACAGGTGGGAAATTTGGATGAATGGAAGTTTTTTGGTCTGTTTGACAATGTTTCTGAAAGTTTGAAATAAATAACTTATTTTGAAATTATTTATTTTTATTTTGAGATGGAGTCTCGCTCTGTCACCCAGACTGGAGTGCAGTGGCATGATCTCAGCTCACTGCAACCTCCGCCTCCTGGGTTCAAGCGATTCTCCTGCCTCAGCCTCCCTGGTAGCTAGGATTGCAGGTACCCGCCACCATGCCCAGCTAATTTTTGTATCTTTAGTAGAGATGGGATTTCACCATGTTGGGCATGCTGGTCTCAAACTCCTGACCTCAGGTGATCCACCTGTCTTGGTCTCCCAAAGTGCTGGAATTACAGGCGTGAGCCACCATGCCGGGCCCAAAATAAGTTATTGAAAGTAGAAGAGGCTGGGCATGGTGGCTCACGCCCATAATCCCAGCACTTTGGGAGACCGAGGTGGGCAGATCATGAGGTCAGGAGTTTGAGATCAGCCTGGCCAACACAGTGAAACCCCATCTCTACTAAAAATACAAAAATTAGCCAGACATGGTGGCATGTGCCTGTAGTCCCAGCTACTTGGGAGGCTGAGGCAGGAGAATAGCTTGAACCTGGGAGGCAGAGGTTGCAATGAGCTGAGATTACACCATTGCACTCCAGCTTGGCTACAAAGTGAGACTCCATCTCAAAAACAAAAACAAACAAACAAAGAAAGTAGAAGAATGACATCACCAAGTCCTCTTTGTCCCCCCTTGTCAGTACGGCTGTCTCCCTCCACTGTCTGAGCCAGAGTCCCAGCTTCCCCAATCTGGCCCTTCTCCCGTCAGGTGTCACCTTTTCTCCAAAAGCTTCCCCACTTCTCCAGCAGCTTCCCCGCCCCTGCCAGGTGTCACCTCCTCTCCAATAGCGTCTCCCACCCCCGCCAGGTGTCACCTCTTTACCAACAGCTTCCCCCACCCCCGCCAGGTGTTACTTTACCAACAGCTTTCCCCCCACCACCAGGTGTCACCTCTTTAACAACAGCTTTCCCCACCCCTGCCAGGTGTCACCTCTTCTTCAACAGCATCCTCCACCCCCGCCAGGTGTCACCTCTTTACCAACAGCTTCCCCCACCCACCCCACCAGGTGTCACCTTTTCTCCAACAGCTTTCCCCCGACCCCCCCCACCAGGAGTCACCTCTTCTCCACCGGCTTCCCAGTTTATACCCCTGGCCAACCCTACTGTTTGAGCCTTCGGACTTGTGGCTCCAACCGGCCATCCAGCATCTGCATGTGGATGACCTGTGAGCATCTCAAACTAAACACGTCCAGCCTGTGCGCCCCTTCCCCCCAGCCCACTCTTCCTCAATTTCCCTCCCCCCAGCCCACTCTTTGTCCAAGTCCTTGGGGATTTGGCCCGGATCAGGGAGCAATACCACCTCTGCCCAATTGGCCAAACCCTTGGAGTCGTCCTTGAAGTCTGTCTCTCCCTAGGAGCCCCCTCCGTCTCATGCTCCTCCCCGTCCTTGCTCCGCCCCCTCTACTCAGCCTTCCTGTAACAGTGCGCACCAGCTGCGTCCTTGCTCTAAGCATTCATATAGCTCCCCGTCGAACTCAGAGTGGTGTCTGTGGCCTGCCAGGCTCCATCACCTCTGGCCTCACTATACTTGTGGGCGTGTTCACTGGCTCACCGTCTATCTTCCCCACAGGCATGCGAGCTCCACTAGAACTAGGACTGTCTGGTGTGCTGGTTTTGTCTGTTCTGCCTCCAGGCTCTCCCCTCCAGCCCACACCAGCCCGCTGGGGACCAGCCTCACCTGCTTCCCTGCAGCACGACGCTGCCCTCCTGGGTGGCCCTAGGCCTCACGACATCGCTGTTCTGTCCCCCAACCCTGACTCAGCCTCCCCAACTCCTGGAGCCCTGAGGTCTCAGCTCACGTGACTTCTCCTCCTCCAGGAAGCTTCCTGGAACCACATCCCAGACTGGAGAGGGCCTGTTCTGGTTCCTGTGCCCCCTTGCGCCCCTCGACCGTGGCCTTGCTATCCTGTTCACTCCTTGTCCCTCCTCAGGACTGTGATCACGTGCCCGAGGCCCAGCACAGACGAGTGCTCTTCCAATGACAGCAATGTCCATGAGGGCTGCAGTGCTTCTCCCCAGCAGGCCTCTGCATCTCTCTGTCCCCTCCCCAGGTGTCTGTCTCCCCTGCATGCCCATCACTGTTTACCCCGGCTCATGTGCAAGGAAGGACAGGGTGAGCACTTGAGTGGCCATGGGTAAGGACTCACCGCATTTGCTGTCCTGTAGCACCTGGCCGGCGCCACATGCCCCCTGCCCCTCCAGGACCTTGGCTGGCCTCTGGGCTACCTCGTACTCAGCGCCTGAGACCTGGACATAGAACTGCTGCCGGCCAATGGACTTGCGCAGGGTCTTGATGGCAGCCTGCAGGCTCTGTTCCGCTCGCTTCCGCAAGCAGTCTGCTTCGCAAGTGTCTGCAGGGGCAGGGAGACAGAACATGAATCGCTGGCAACCCTGCTAGCCGCTGCCTTTTTAGCTGAGGGCTCCCCCGCGCCAGGCCCTGCACTAGGCTCGGACCACCTCAGCACATTCTCACAACAGTCCTGGGGCAAGGGGCCACTGTCGTGCCCATGTGACAGATGAGGAGGCTGCGGAGCTGGGAGGCAGCGCCTGTCCAAGGCCACGCGGCAGACCTGAGTGCAATCCAGGCAGCTGCCACTGCAACACATCACCCCCCAGGGTGCGACTCATGGGGCAAGAACTCCTTTCTGTCACTCAAAGACCTCGAGGACTGCCACTGTCCCCAGGATAGTGTCCAGCTCTCTGGCCTTGAATCCAAGGCCATTTAAGGTCCAGCCCCGTCTGGCCTTGCCAGCCTCATCCCCTCCACTCTGACACTCCTTGTGGATTCCAATGTCGAACCACCTGGCCCTACTCACTGCTTCCTGGACACCTGCTTCTCTCTCTGACCTCTGTGTCTTTGCCTATTCTTTTTTTTTTTTTTTTTTATACTTTAAGTTCTAGGGTACATGTGCACAACGTGCAGTTTGCTACATATGTATACATGTGCCATGTTGGTGTGCTGCACCCATCAACTCGTCAGCACCCATCAACTCATCATTTACATCAGGTATAACTCCCAATGCAATCCCTCCCCCCTCCCCCTCCCCACAATAGGCCCTGGTGTGTGATGTTCCCCTTCCCATGTCCAAGTGATCTCATTCTATTCCCTCTGCCTGAATGCCATTCCTTGCCACCTCTTCCACCCAGTGAGCTTGATTCCAAGCTCTCATTCAAATGGTGCCTCTTCTGGGAAGGCTTCCTGATGTGGTTTGGATATTTGTCTCTTCCAAATCTCATGTTGAAATCTGATCCCTAATGCTGGGTGTGGGGCCTGGTGGGCAGTGTCAGGGTCACGGGCTAGGTCCCTCATGAATGGCCTGGTGCTGTCCTGTGGTAGTGAGTTCTTGCTGCCTCTACTAGTCCCCACGGGATGTGACTGTTGAAAAGATGTAGGCACCCCCTCCCTTCTCTCTTGCTCCTTTCCTCTTGCCATGGGATGCCGGCTGCTCTTCACCTTCCTCCTTGATCAGAAGCAGCCCAAGGCCTCACCAGCCAGACACTGCTACCATGTTCTCAGCCAGCCGGCAGAGCCCAGAGCCAATAAACTCTTTAGCCTGCAAAGCCCAGAGCCAATAAACTCTTTTCCTGATAAATTATCCAGCCTCAGGTGTTCCTTTTAGCAACGCAAATAGACTAAGACATTTCCCTTTTTTTTTTTTTTTTTGAGATGGAGTCTCACTCTGTTACCCAGGCCAGCCTGGAGTGAAGTGGTTCGATCTCAGCTCACTGCAACCTCTGCTTCCCGGGTTCAAGCGATTCTCCTGTCTCAGTCCCCTGAGTAGCTGAGATTACAGGTGCCCACCACCACACCTGGCTAATTTTTGTATTTTTAGTAGAGACAAGGTTTCACCATGTTGGCCAGGCTGGTCTTGAACTCCTGACCTCAAGTGATCCACCCACCTTGGCCTCCCAGAGTGCTGGGATTACAGGTGTGAACCACCGTGCCCAGCCAGACTAAGACATTTCCTAAGCCCTCCCGTGGGGAGAGACCTCAGCTGTATGCATTGTTTGTTCTTGTGCCCCCGCCCCGTCCCCCCACCGAGAGTCTCACCTGGTAATGGGTGGTTTGCACATGCGTCTCCCTCTCTGGCTGAGAGTGTTACCTGGGTGGAGACTTTTCTTTTCACAGTGTCCAAGCCCACAGCCAGGCCCACACCACACTTATCTGCTGACAGATCCCAGCTCTTCAACATCAATGACTCACAAGTTGACACTCATGTATAGCCAAGAGCAAAGTGCTGCTGTGACACCTGAGCCAGCATTAGAACCCCCTTCTGGAACCAGGAAAGACAGTCCTTGGCTCAACCATTCTAGGGGGGCTATATCTATTTGTCCTCCCGGGCCCCAGCAGGAGTGTGGAGGGGCAGATAAGGGTCACGTGACTTTTGCGGTCACCTTGTCTCATTGCCCTGGGCTGCCTCTTCTATCCTGGCTGCAGGCATTGACCCCTGCCAGCTCCCTTTGCTTGTAGGCCTGCCTCTGTCTCCAGCCACAGCTGTGCTCTGGTGGGAGCCCAGCTTCACGCCTGGCAGGCCCCTGGCAGCGCCCCCAGCCTGTTGTCCTCCTTCAGGCCTGCAGAAGCCCCCAAAAGAACCCCTCACCTACCTGAGGCCTCTTCCATCTTTGTCTCGATCTCAAACTCTGCTGTGATGTGGGACACCTCCTTGGATGGGGACTTGCGGCCACGGCGCTTCTTCTTGGAGGAGTCACACTTGAGGGTCACGAAAGTCACATGGCAGTGGTCTGGACAAGGAATGGACCACTGTGGCAAAGGCGGCATGGGGCAGGCAGCAAGGTCCTACCAAGCCCTGCACAGAGTACCATCGGCAAGGACCCCCGTGCCTAGCAGTCCGTGGTGCAGATGCAAAAACTCAGGCTAGAGAAGGCCAGGGCTGGCTTCGGGTCTCAGGAGGGGCTGGTGGCTGAGCCAGGTCTCACGCCCGGTCCATCACACTGCTGCAGGTGGAGGCACCTCCTATATACTCATGAATGAGGCTGCGACCCCAGCTCTGGGCCTGCTGAGGGTTTGGCCAGTGCAGACTGGGCTCTGGGCAGAGCCTGCTGCGTGCTGAAAGCTCTGTTAGGTTTGAGGAGGAATCTTCACGGGGACAGAGCTGGTGCCTTCCTCTGGGGCCCCTCGTACCAAGTTTGCCTCTGCTGTTCCCCCAGCCTGGAAGGTCCTTGGAAACTCTCATTCAATAAACAGCTGCCAGGTGAGAGAGGCCTCCACCCTCGGAAACCAGACTCGCTGGACCCTGGGGCCCCAGCTCCCAGGCATGAGGACTCTCCCACAGCCCCCTCGGTGTGGGTTGGCAGCAGGGTGGCCCACTCACCCAGCAGCGGCTGCCTGGCGGTCTCCTTTGCTCGCGCCTGGCTGTGGGGCCGGAGATGGCACTTGGCATCTCGGATCTTGAAGCGGGCCTTCTGTTTGATGGGGGTGGCAGGGGCATCTGGGGAAAGCCAAAATTCCCCCAGGTGGTGGCCTCTCCTGCAGGCAAGGAGGTGGTGGGGGACAGGGGCTGCCACGGACAAATCCATCTGGGGCTGGGGCTTGGTCTGAGTCCCTGTGCCCTGCTAGCTCTCCTGGCGTGGGGGACCCTCTCCTGCCCCCTTTCTCTCCCTGCAAGGCCTAAAACAGGTGAACACACGGATGGTGGGGTCAAGCGCAAGCCCAGGGGCCACCCACCAGAGGTCTTCTTTGAAGGAGGAAAGGGATCTTCCTACCTCCTCCCCATCACCAAGCCATGACTGTGTTTTAGGAAAGAGCGTAGAACAGAAGAGAGAGGACAGCAAGGAAGGGAAGGTGCTTTGAGATACTGTAGATTCCCAGGACTGCTGGTTCCTTGCAAGAGCAAATCATAGCCCTTGGACTAAAGAATCCTACCACCACAGGTGCTTAGAATAAAATCACATATGCATTCAATATACACAAATGGGCCAGGTGCAGTGGCTCACGCCTGTAATCCTAGCACTCTGGGAGGCCGAGGCAGGCAGATCACTTGAGGTCAGGGGTTTGAGACTAGCCTGACCAACATGGTGAAACCCTGTCTCTACTAAAAATACAAAAATTAGCCAGGTGTGGTGATGGGCACCTGTAATCCCAGTTATTCGGGAGGCTGAGGCAGGAGAATTGCTTGAACCTGGGAGGCAGAGGTTGCAGTGAGCTGAGATCACATCACTGCACTCCAGCCTGGGTGACAGAGTGAGACTCCGTTAAAAAAAATAATAGGCTGGGCGCGGTGGCTCAAGCCTGTAATCCCAGCACTTTGGGAGGCTGAGACGGGTGGATCACGAGGTCAGGAGATCGAGACCATCCTGGCTAACACGGTGAAACCCCGTCTCTACTAAAAAAATACAAAAAACTAGCTGGGCGAGGTGGCGGGCGCTTGTAGTCCCAGCTACTTGGGAGGCTGAGGCAGGAGAATGGCATAAACCCGGGAGGCGGAGCTTGCAGTGAGCTGAGATCCGGCCACTGCACTCCAGCCTGGGCGACAGAGCGAGACTCCATCTCAAAAAAAATAAAATAAAAATAAATAAATAAATAAAAAATAAAAATAATAATAAAAATAAAGAACCATACAGAAATGCACCTATCTATCAAATTCAGCATCCTGAGTAAGAAAAGTTGCTGAAGACACAACCCCCAGCTCCTTAGCTGGCAGGCGCTAAGGCTGGCTGTGCCATGCTGACCAAGCCCGGCGGGTTGCTCCTGAATGGCTGGGACCGTGCTGCACTTCGGCGCTTCTTGGCACGCTCTGCACGGCCAGGCCAGCTCTGACTCGGGAGAATCTAATAGCCACAGCAGATGTGGCTTACTCCACCCAGACAGTCTGAGATCTGTGCACTCACAGCACGCTAGGGTCCCTGAACCACTCTGGCTGTGACCTCAGAGCCGGAAGGGCCCTCCCCTGGTCCCCTGACCCTGGGCTGGAACTCGGCCTGCAGCACGCTGGCTTCTAGGTCCTGGGCCTGGCTCATCACCAGTGCCCCAGGCCACACGGGGCAGGGCCGAGAGCAGGAAGGTCTTCCCTGGGCGGTGCCCCTTCCTCCCCTGCCAGCATGATGCTGGATGCAAAGTCAAGGTCACCCAGTGGCATGCAGCATGGACAGGCCAAGGGGTTACCTGAGCAGCTGGGCCCGAGGCCAGAGCTGGTGCCGTTGCGTTTCTGCAGCGCCTTGCCCTGCGGCCCTGGAACTCCGCAGCTCAGGACGTAGCTATTTTCCGAGTCTGCAGAGAAGCCAGTGGGTGAGGTGGGCCTGGGTGCGCCTCCCTCCCACGGCCCTCAGATTCTTGGGGCCTCCGAGGGATTGTGGAGTGAGACGAAGATCAGGACAGATTCTTCCGCCAGTTTCTGCTACACAACCACAGGTAAGTGGCCAGGAGGAAGGAGCCCACTGGGTTTACTGAGGACAGTGAGGCCCACAGAAAACCAGACAGCTGCCTTAGGGTCACTCAGTTATCAGAGACTCTCATTCCTAGTTTGAGCTCTTTCCTGGAGGACAGCTGGGAGCAATGGTGGGACCCCAGGGAAGAAGAAGCCCCTGCCACAGCACCCCATCTCAGGGACAGCCGGGTTACCTGGCACAAAGAGCGTGTGGGCCGGGCAGGAAAGAAAGCAGCTCTCCACACCGCCCACCTTGCTGCAGGACAGCTGGGCCCGGGGGGAGGTCTTGGCGCGAGAAATACACTTGCCTGTCTCTGTGAAGGGAGATAGAGAGGGCTGAGAGAGGCCAGGGCGGAGGCTTCCTGGAGCCGGGAGGGTCCTGGGCATGGCCTAATGGGGACTCCCCCCACTGCCCTCTTCCATGGCTGGGCTGGCTTGGTGGGAAGGTGCCTGGAGATCACAGGTCCCTTGGTCGTGTGGGGATGCTGGGCCCAGACAGCTGGCTCAGTCCCTCCTCCCGCTCAGGCTCCAGTCCTGGTGGTGAGAAGGTTCCTGTCCCCATCCCCAGACCAGGAACTCCCTGAGGGCAGGGCGGAGTTCTCCAGGGCAGGCGTCTGTTCCCCCGGCGGTAAATGAACATGGGCTTCCTGGGAGGGGCCATGGGAGGGACTGTTCAGAAGCACCTCTTTGGGGCAGCCCCTGATACAGCCATCAGGTGTCTGGAGATGTCCGAAACAGCCTCCAGAACCTCTCACATGCTGACTTATCTTTAGAGGATGAAAAATTCCCCTGGACTCCGAGGAAAAGACTGACGGTTCTACAGCCATGGTAAATACCAGAACTGATTTTACAGACAGCTACTGGGTCGGTAACAGCCGGCTTACGTGGCGCACCTCTGAAAGCCAGCTCATGAGTGACAGCCTCACACTCTGCTCAGTCATCAGTGTGGGGTCGCTCCAGGGTAACCAGGCTTCCAGGCTCAGGCAAGTCACCTCCCTTCTGTAACCCACACAGGGCATGCTTTTAGACTCCCATCACCCTGATCCCAACCTGCCTGGAATAAGCTTGCTCCAAATCCCCAGGGAAGACCGACAGTTTGCCTTGCTCCCTGAGCCTGCCTGACCAACACAGTTCCCCCTTTCTTTCTTTTTTCTTTTTTTTTTTTTTGAGACGGAGTCTCGCTCTGTCTCCCGGGCTGGAGTGCAGTGGCTGGATCTCAGCTCACTGCAAGCTCCGCCTCCCGGGTTCACACCATTCTCCTGCCTCAGCCTCCCGAGTAGCTGGGACTACAGGCACCCGCCACCTCGCCCGGCTAGTTTTTTTGTATTTTTTTAGTAGAGACGGGGTTTCACCGTGTTAGCCAGGATGGTCTCGATCTCCTGATCTCGTGATCCGCCCGTCTTGGCCTCCCAAAGTACTGGGATTACAGGCTCGAGCCACCGCGCCTGGCCAGTTCCCCCTTTCTTAAGTGACAGCTCAGCTTTCTGGTTTCAGATACTGAGCGGTGGCTGATCTCATCCTTGGGTAATTCTGGAGGTTCCTCCAAGATTGTTTTAGAAACCCCTGCTTCCCAGTGTCCTTTGGGAGTCGTGGGCCACAGGTGTCCTTGGTCAAGCCCCTGGGGCCCACATTTTGTCTGTCCTGCTGATTGCTTTCTGGGAGGGCACAGTGCGGCAACACTCTGAGCTCTCACTTGCTTTGCTGCTCTCTTGCGCTGACTGCTTTGTTAGCAAGTGGGCCTCTGGCTGCAGAGCAATACCTTGTGTTCAGAGACGCACATTTACCTGTGTGTTCTGCTGCTGGGCACTTTGCTTTTGCTTGACTATTAGATAAAGGTTTATCTCATGAGTTTTGTTGTGCTCTGACTTGTCTTGTATCTGCTGGATAGACAACAGGGTGCTCCTTGGGGAGCAGATGGCAACACAGACCCTGTATACTTCCAACTCAATCCAAGCTGGCTCCCAGGATCAACAGACAGAGGTCTATGATACTAGGGGCCAATTCCCGTAGGCGACTAGGCAGAGTTTTCCTTGGGTCTCTTCTAAAATCTTCCTAAGGGCACTCTTGTTCTGCCAACACATGAAAGGAGGCGCCTTTGTTTTCTCCATATTCTGGGGTCACAGCTGTCAGATCACTGACTGCACGGCCCTTTCCAGCCTGTGTATGTTAGGGGGAACCGGGAACGTCATTCTAAACGCACACTTTTGACTGATGAAAGTGATGATCATGGGCTGGTTATGCCAAGGCTGCAACTTCCCTGGCTGAACTCCTGCAGCCTTATGAATTTAGACTATTATCCTAACTTGTGTTTCTCTTGGTAAATGGCATACTGCCCCCTACTCACCACAAAACCCAAACAGCGACAACCACCACCAACTTAGAATAACATTGGTCATTGTGGGAACTTCTGACACATCAAAACTAATACATTAATATATTTAAGAGGAGCTCTAAAATGTTAGGAGACAAAATGCCATCATTTAATACCTTCTGCCACTGGTATATCTTGGCCTCAGTTTCCTCCCGCCCAAACCTTCTGAAATCCACTTGCCGCTCTCTCCGCCCAGCTCCATCTTCACCAGCCACTCATCGCATCCTACCCTCTCTGCTCCTGCCCCTCACCTCCTACACAAGTACCTCCTCCCTCAGGGTTTATCCCAGGAAAGGAAAAATCCTATTGCACAATATTCCATTAAAGTTGCTGAGCCAGAAATCAGATCTCTAATGCTAGATGTAAAGCCAGGCTAGAGCTATGCCGAATGCTGAAGGAAATTTTCCTAAACTCCAGGAGACAGACGAACATTTGCTTAAGAATTCAGGATATCGCTGGATAGCTATTGTCCTGGGTGATCAGATCTGTATCACAATGAGTTCACCTAACTGTTAGGATCTTGGATGGAAGAAAAAGTTCAAAAGCAGCAGACGGTAAAGAGCAGTAGAAGCGGCCGAGTGCGGTGGTTCACACCTGCAATCCCAGCACTTTGGGAAGCTGAGGCGGGTGGATCACAAGGTCAGGAGTTCGAGACCAGCCTGACCAACATGGTGAAACCTCCTCTCTACTAAAAAGACAAAAATTAGGTGATCTGGTAATGTGCCCACCTCAGCCTCTCGAAGTGCTGGGATTACAGGCGTGAGTGACTGCGCCCGGCCAAACATTTCCTTCTGAGAAACTAAATGTGTCAGCCTCTTTCTTCCGCCACTCAGTTTCCTCGGCCCTTGGAGGCAGGTTTGCGTAAACCTGCTCACCACGGAGCAATGACCCCGTAACATCCTCAATGAACAACGCTTTCCTGCAAAGAGTCTGAAGGTACCATATCCTTCCTATGCTCCTAAGATGGATATCCCCTAATGCTGCGTCTGCCACCAACCAGCACAACCCCAAACAAGCTCTTTCCCGAAACTCAACAGAAGAGCAGCACTTGACTTTGTTCAGTGAGACTTTGCCTGAACTGCACAGCAGTTCCTTCCGTAAGTACATGAGAAACTCAGCCTTCTGATTTCAGATATTAAATGATGGTCTGTATTCGCCAGCGCGTTCATTCATCCGACAAATACTGACTCGTGTCTATGATTGTCAGGGTCTGTTCCAGGAGCTGGGGCTCCAGCAGTGAATGGGACAGGTCAAGAAGACCTGTTTAACTGTGTAAAGCTTCCATTCTAGTGAGGACAGAGAGACGGACAGACAGACAGACATAAACCAACACGAACCTGTAAAGTGCACATCACTTCTGGTGGCTGGGAGTGTGATGGGAACGAAAGAAAGCTTGAAGCAAAGGGGGCCCAGATGGGTGCGGAACTGGCCGAGGCTGCGGCTCTGGGTGGGTGACGGGGCAGGCCTCACCCACAGACCGTCACAGCAAGGGAGGGGTGAGGAGTGCTGGGAGACAGCCCCTCAGGCCAAGAGAAGTGCATAGCCTTGGGCCGAGGGCTGGTGGAGGCCCTGTGAAGTCAGTGAGGCTGGCCTGAAGCAAGCGAGGGAGACAGCAGCGGGCAATCCCATCAGCTGGCCTTCAGGCCATTCCAAGCACTGTGGCTTTGATTCAGAGTCAAAGGAGTTACGGGGTTGGGTGGTGGTGGTGGAAGGGGTAGAGGGTGTGTTGCGGTGGCGGGGAGGTGGGGTGGTGGGCAGTTCAGAGCCCAGAGGGATGTTGTAACTTAAATTTAAAAGGCTCACTTAGGCTGCCCTGGGGATGTTAAGAGCGTGGCCGGGCAAGGACCTGGTGTGAGGTTCCAGGAAGGCAGGCCCACAGCCCCAGCACCCAGACAGGGCCTGTGTACAGGGAACGCAGGGGCCCCTCCAGAACTCAGCCTAGGGGCACCCAGTGCTGCGAGCACGTCCGCAGAGGGTGCAGGGACCATGGGCTTTCCGGGTGGCACTGCCACATCCCCTGCAACTGTGCCCCACTGAGGCTGCTGCACCCCGAGTGACCCTCTTCCTCCCCCTCAGCTTCCTCAGCAGGACAAGGGGAAGCTGCCAGAGGAGAGGCCTCCACACCCACCCACTCCCTCTAAGCTTCTAGCCCTGCGGAGACATCAGCAGGGCCCCTGTGTCCCACGGCTGGGGCTGCACACGGACCCCCAGATCTCCTCTGTGCCCTCCTCCCCACCGCAGGTCCCTGTTGCTGTGCCTCTGGCTGACACCGGCATGCTCTGCCTGGGACCCCCTCCTTCTCTGCAAGTCCTCATTCCCATCAGCCATACCCCAGCAGCAGAGTAACCTCTGCCCGGGAATGCAAGGCCTAGAGGAAAGGGAGGGGCTGCGCTGCTCAGCCCTACCTCAGAAAAGCCACTGCCCCTCCCATCTAAGCCCGGGTACAGGGGAGGAGCCAGCACAGGGTGGCCACCTACCCATGCAGTCCTTCCGGTTCCAGTGGAGCCGCCTCCCTGGGGGACAGACACACTCGTAGCTGCCCTTCGTGTTGACGCAGCCCTGGTCACAGCTCCCGTTGTTCATGCTGCACTCATCCACATCTGGAAGCACAGCGGGCGTTAGGGCAGAGGGGAGGCTGGCGGCTGGCGGCTGGCAGGGGAGGGGACTACCCGGGGCAAGAGGGCCGAGAATCTCCTGACCCCACAGAGTCAGACAGCGTCACGGAATGCAGAGGAGCAGTGCACACGCCACACGCACACACACATGCGGGGGTTTATAAGGCTCCTCACAGACCCCAACGTCGCTTTCCCTAGGAATCTCAGTTGTTTTCTGAACTCAGGCAGCTGCACCCCAGGCTGGGGGGCAGAGGAGGTGGCACGCGATTAAAGTTCCAACCCAACCAGGTTTTGTGGCGCAGGGAATATGCACTGCTCCAGGGACTGTGAAACTGATTTTACCGTGGGACTCTGGACAAGCCCTATTCTAGCCCCAGGTCCCCTGCGGTACAACAGACACCAGGGTGAAAGAGCTCACCTCCTCTGACCAAAAGCATCTGCTGGAGCTGGGGGAAGGGGCTGGGCTCCATATTCTGCTAGTTCTTGAGCTGCCTGCACTCGGCAGGCCCAGGGAAGGGGTGCCCAGGTTTTCGAGAGTCTTTCCAGAAGAATCTGTAGCCCACCTCCAGAAGCCCAAGCACCAGCTGTGTCCTGATCACATTGTTGCCTGACCCTCTCTGATCTTCAAGTGGCCTGGCATCGTGAGTGTGGCTACTCCCAGGTCACAGAAAAGGAAGAGACAGGGGGACCATCCTTGGCTTCCCAATCTTCACCCACCACGCCCATATAACACCAAGTCCCAGCAGCCTGGCTCTGGCTCCTAAATACATCTAGAACCTTCCTCTTTGTTCCGTCCCTGCCCACCCTGCTCTAGCTCCAGCAGCGCGTGCTCCCATGCCTGCAGCTGTCTTCCCAGTGGTACCCTGGATTCCGCTCTCCTTTCCATGTGGCCACTGGGGCATCCAGTTCCATGAACTTGACCATATTGCACCCCTGCTTAAACCTTCCACAGGCTTCTCCTCTGACTGGGAATACACCCCCAACTCCCCTGTGGGCTCACGAAGCCTGCATGGTGGGGTAGCGCCCCCTATCTGCATCTTCCTCTGAGCTCCCTCCTCCTGTGGGGCCCAGCCCTGTGGCTGCTTCTTGGTCCTTCTGTCCACTGCTTTCTCACACGGAAGCCTCTGGAGTGCCTCCCCTACCCCCCAGCCAAACACTTCCCCTTGAGGATCCCGAACTGCGCCTCTACCCTGCCCCTCTCTGCTGTGAGCCTCCCTGGAACGAGCTGTCTGGAATGTCCATGTCTTGGCTGCCTCCACTCCTGGCCTGGGTTCTCTAGTAAATGTGGTTTCCAGCCCCATGCCCATCTGGCCAAGCCCTGGCACTGACAGAGACCTGCTACCCACCTCTAACCATTTCCTGCTACGCCTTGTCTCCCCAGCCCTGCCCCACTTGCCCTTGGCTGAGCCCCTCTGCCCAGCAGTCCCTGTCCTTGCTGAGGCCTCGGGCCCCCCAGGGTTGAGGGCAGGGTTGGGATGCGGGGTGCAGTGTAGATGGCCGTGTGGCCAGGCGCGTGCCTCGGGGGGAAGGTGGCCCTGGCGGGCAGGCTGCAGACCTCCGCAGTGAGTTGTCCCATAGAGGATGTAGCCGCGGTGACACAGGCACTGGAAGCTGCCCGGGGAGTTGATGCAGATGTGGTCACAGGTCCGCTCGAAGGAGCACTCGTCGATGTCTGCATGGCCACAGGGAGACAAAGTTGGGGGAGGAGTTTGAGGGAGTGGTAGGTAGACACGGCCTGTCACTCTCAGTCACTCAAGGCACATCTGTGGACACAGTCCCTGGGCCGAGGCGCAAATGGGAGACTCCTTCTTGCTGCTCGACTTTCCATTGTTTCCATTAGCCTTCTGTTTCTGGGTTGGGAGCCACCTCACATCTTTTCTGGAGATGAGCAGGGCAGAAACATTGTGAATGGAGGGGATTATTATGAATCTCTGCCATTTTACAATCTCACAGTCAACTTTGATTAGGAGTGGTAGAGAGGCATTGAACCCACGTCTGCAGGAAACAGACTGCGGCTGGCCCCAGGGCCCTGCGGAGGCAGCTGACTTGGGACATAAACCTAGGCCTCTTGGATGCTGACCAAAGCATCTTTCTCCATCACCCCATGATGTTTCTTGAGAAAATAAGGAAAACCATACAAATAAAAAGAGAAGAGGAAATATACCACCCATAAAGATTAAAAAGGCAGCTCTGATAGAATACGAAAGGTGATGATGAGCTTCCTGGCAGCCAAGGTAAAAAGGGAAAGAGGGAAGGTCATGGGGTGTTTGTTCCTGGAAAGGAAAAAATGAGCCACCACGTTCATTGGAGACAAGTCTGTCCTGGCCATAAATTCTGAAGAAAATGGCTGTTATAGGACAGTTGATGTGGACCCCTGAAGGCAAAACAGTCACCAACCTGCCCCTCCTTGGGCATAACAGTTAAGAGTTCATTCTTGGCCGGGCGCGGTGGCTCAAGCCTATAATCCCAGCACTTTGGGAGGCCGAGATGGGCGGATCATGAGGTCAGGAGATCGAGACCATCCTGGCTAACATGGTGAAATCCCGTCTCTACTAAAAATACAAAAAAACTAGCCGGGCGAGGTGGCGGGCGCCTGTAGTCCCAGCTACTCCGGAGGCTGAGGCAGGAGAATGGCATAAACCTGGGAAGCGGAGCTTGCAGTGAGCTGAAATCCGGCCACTGCACTCTAGCCCGGGCGAAAGAGCGAGACTCTGTCTCAAAAAAAAAAAAAAAAAAAAAGAGTTCATTCTTTGAAAACATTAGCTCATATAATTTCACAAATATTTGTAATATATGCATATTTATAAAAACACTAACACAAGGAAGAAATTGTGCATGGGTGCTCAAAGGCGAGTGTGCTCTCTCCCAGGGAGGATCTGGGACCTCCTGGTGCTTGTGGCACCCGGGATAAAATCTGAAGGATAGGACCAGGCTGGAATGAGGGAATGAGTGTGGAGGAAGGGTGATTCAGGCAGCTGCTAGGAGGTAGGAGCATGCGGTGCCCAGGAGATGCACCTGTTCCCTTGGGCCTAGCCCCATCTGAACTCCCCTCCCCTCCTAGGAGCCTCCTAGGAGCCACCCTGGCAGGTCCACTTGTGTGGAGCCCGAGGGGGACTGCGGGGGTGTCTGGGGTCCCCTGAGTGCCAAGCAAAGGAGCATGGACCCTTCCCTGCTAGACCTGTGGAGCCCAGAGCCCCAAGGCCTCAGAGAGATGAGCCTGGAAGGGCGTGGAAAAAGATACAGGTGAGGGTGGGGCGGGTGAGGACAGGGCCTCACAAGCGATCTCACCTCCTCCTCGACAGCCGCCTGCCTCTTTCAGGGGGCAACTGGGATGCAAGGTCAAGGGCTCTCTTCAGCCCACTGCAGAACTTGGCAAGGCCAATAGAGAAACAAAGTCGAAGTCAGAGGAACCCTGATAGGGCCTGGACAGACGCTGTGCTCCTGACCAGACCTCAGGCCCTGAGGAGGACAGGGCCAGGATGTCCGTCCAGGGACGAAGAGGCTGAGCCTGGCGAAGGGAGTGGCTGGCCCGGGGCACATGTGATTCTGAGGACGGCCAGCCCTGGCGCCACTCCAGCCAGCCTCCTGCTTTTACATTCCTCAGGGACTTTGCGGGAGCACAGCCCTCACTTCTCAGGGCCTCACCCTGCCCTGTGCCAGCCCCTGAGCTGCACTGACAGGCAGAAGCACAGCCCAGTACCCAGACAAGGCCACATGCTGCCCGCAACTGCTGGTACCCCACAGGCACAAAATAACCAGACCACAGCTGGATAATCGTCAGGGAAAGAGAGCCCCTGCCCTGCCACATGGGGTGCCCCACCCCCTGCACTTTCTCCCAGTGTGGGGTCTGCAGGGCACCTGTCTCCTTCCTCATGGCCTCATCCGGCCCCACCAAGTTCCTTGTGGTCCCCTAAACCTCCTCAGGCCGGCAGTGCCATCTCCTGTGTGGGTTTACCTCCCTGGCTCCTCCTGGAAAATCCCTACTCACCCCTCAAGCATTTCACCAACGGACCCTCCCCTGTAGCCTTCCCTGACCCCGCTCTGCACTGCCAGCCTCTGGGCTCTCGCTGCATCCTGGATCCCACTAGACTCCTCCTGGGCCGGGATTCTTGGCTTCTGTCCAGACTCCTCCTTCTCATTATCCTTGTTCCCAGCAGGTGAGGATTGTTTGAGAATGCCTGCCTGCAATGTGCAATGCTTTCCAACAGATGGCAGCATCCCACCTCCGAAGCCAGAGGAGTTCGATGCTGGGAGGCCCGTGGGCCATATGGGGAGGGAGGCGCTGGGTGAGCTGATGAGCTCGGCCACCGGCTCCCTCTGCCACCTGGGACATGTGCTGAAGCCCTCCCGGGCCTCAGTTTCCCATCAATAAAAGGAACAGATTGGACTGGATGTCCCCTAGAGTCATAAAGGACTCCCTTCCCTCGGGCCCAGCCCCATTCGCACTCCCCTCCCCTCCTAGGAGCCCATGTCAGCCCAGGAGGGGAAGAGGCACGACCTCGCTGGGCCCGAGGGCCACCTGGGGTATGGCAGAAGCTCACCCTGGCAGGTGCGCTCATCGGTGAGCAGCTTGTAGCCCTTCCGGCAGCCGCACTCGAAGCTGCCCACGGTGTTGCGGCAGAAGTGGTCGCAGCCTCCGTTGTTGACCAGGCACTCGTTGATGTCTGTGGGAGCCAAGGGGGATGGAGGAGTGAGAGCCAGGAGAATCAGCTTGCGTGACCAGCGGAGGGACGACAGACTAGGGGCGGGGATGATACTGCTCTGACTTGCCTGGTACACACTTCCCAGGCTGGCTGCTGGCTCCCCATCTGGGCAGAGGGGTGGAGACCCTGTCTCACAGGGGTCAGGGCAGGGGCTGGGTTGTACTGCAAAGGGCCAGTTCCCCAAGCTTCACCACTTCCCCTGAGACTTGGCAAGCCTGGGATGTGTGACATCGAGTAGAGAGGAAATGATGGCTGCTGTGCCCGGCAAGAAAGCAGGGACGGCGACTCTCCCATGTCCTCTCATCTGCAGGTTCTGGGAGGCCGCCTGGCCAGCAGGGAGGCTGGAGCAGGCAAGCACCACTTCTGGTGACCTCAGCAAGCTCCTGGACTCCTGAGCCTTGGCCTCCTGTCTGCAGAGTGAAGACAGGAAGTGCACCCACTTTGAAGGACGTCACGAGGACTAGAAAACATTTCCACAGTGCCGGTGCTTGGTCAGCGCTCAAGAAACTTTTTTCAAAAAGTAGGCATTTTTGCCTCTGTTGGAGGAGTACACTGAGGCTTAGAGAGGGAAAGCACCTGGTTCAAGAGCCTTCAGAAGGTAAGTGGGGAGCTGGGCTATGCAGTGGGCCTGACGCTCCCCACTTTCCCAGCCTGACTCCTCGCCTGTTTGAGCTGCTTCTTCGCTTAGCAGTGAATGAGGTGTAGCATGCTCCGAAGGTTGCCTGGCCCAATCCCGTGTAATAAATGACGACATCCTGAGCAACTCTGCCAGTCAGTCTCTGCTTGCATACCTCCAGGGACAGGGAGCTTTCTCCCTCCCAGCATGGCCTGCTGGCCGATGCCTCACAGATGTCTTCCTCACCCTGAGCACAGCCCTGACTCCTGTGAGCCCCCATGCTCCTGCTCCCTTGCCGGGCCCATCTGGGCTTTGTCCTTAGGCCCTGGGCCAGCCTGGCATTCTGTTTCATCAGAGGTCCCTGTCCCCAAGGGGCCTCTTCTCCAAGAGACACAGTCTTAGCTACTCCCAAATTCCTCTTGGGTCCTGACCTCCAGTTCCCCATGCTGGCCACCCCTCCAGACTCTCTCCAGTTCCCCATGCTGGCCACCCCTCCAGACTCTCTCCAGCAATGAGTAACAAAAATAAGAGGTTTTACTTCTACACTACAGGGTGGCTTAAAAAAATAATCAGTGCTGGCCAGGCACGGTGGCTCATGCCTGTAATCCCAGCACTCTAGGAGGCCGAGGCAGGCGGATCGCCTGAGGTCGGGAGTTCGAGAGCAGCCTGGCCAACATGCAGAAACCCTGTCTCTACTAAAAATACAAAATTAGCCGTGTGTGGTGGCACATGCCTGTAGTCCCAGCTACCTGGAAGCTGAGGCAGGAGAATCGCTTGAACCCAGGAGGCAGAGGTTGCAGTGAGCCGAGATCGTGCCATTGCACTCCAACCTGGGCAACAAGAGTGAAACTCCATCTCAAAAAATAATAATAATAATAATAATCAGTGCTGGCTTTCGGGACGGTGGCCTCACCCTGACTTGGAGAAGCAAACAGGAGGCAGTGGACGAGGCCCTTCCAGAGAGGACAATGGGAAGAGCAGCGCCTGTTGGTCACCGGCCACATCTCAGCAGACCTGCCAGACGCAGATTCCAGCACCTGCAGAGCCCATCCTGGGCGTAGTTGCTGGGTCAGGTGCCTGAGGGCCCGTCCAGTGTCACTGGCACCGCCTTGTGCGGAAGGTAAGCCTGCCCCCACTTTACAGATGGCACTGAGCCCCGCAGAGGCAACTTGTTCCTGGCACTGCTATTCCGGCCTCAGGCTGGCCTGTGTCGTTCTCACTTTTCTTTCCTCAAACCAAACAGGCTGGACTTGAGACCTGCCCAAAGTCCTAAAGCCGTGTTCCCAGGGAATGTCCCCCAACGATGACAAAACCAGGATATTAGAGGCCAAATCTCGGGTCAGGAATATTAGAGGCGTGCGGGGTCGAGATGCCCACGTGGCTCTCCGGGAGCCTCGGGGAGGGACATAGCATGTACTTCCTGGTATCATCTCACGTGACCTTCAAAACAACCCAGACAGCAGGGCTCCCATTTCACAGAGGAGGCCACAGCACTGCACGCAGGAGCCGTGTCTCAGCCAGCACCGTCCAAACCCAAAGACGGGCCTCCTGCAGCACATCACGCTGGCCCTGTAGCCACCACAGAAAGAGATATGAAGCCCGGCGGTGCTGCTCCAGGGCAGAGGTTTAGGAATCTCGATCATTCCTTCCCCTCCAACCCCGGGATTCGAGGCGGATGGGGAATTTCTAGATACAAGGCCCAGGTAGAAGAACAGAGGCCCATCTTGGCTCTGCCTCAGTTGGCTGTGTGATGTTAGGCAGGGAAAGGCTCCTCTCTGAGCCTTAGAGTCCCATCTGCAAACTGGGCTGCTAAATGGTGCCTCTCCTCGCATCCCCTCTCCCAGCATCCTTAGCAAACTGAAATGAGCTAAGGCTGCTAAGCAGACAGGGGCAGCACATGACCATTCTCACCACTCCTGCCTCTTCAGTGGAGCCTCAGGCCCTCCAGAACCCCCAGCCCCATCCCCTGCCCCATCTGGGCCTGTCTGCTAAGGGGCTGTCATAGCAACCAGACAGGCAGAGGGAGGCATGTTTGCCTGAGGCCCAGGCTGGTGTAGCTGGCTGCCTGAGGGTCAGGATGGAGGCAAGCCCCCTCCTCACACTACCTCAGGGTATAGTGAAGGGGCTGCTGGGCTCATGGCCCCTGGGGTGCAGCTTCTGCCCCTCTCTTCCCTTCCACTCCTCCCTGGGTTCCCACCCTACTGCCCTCCACCAGGCAGCCAGCACCACCTTCCACACACAAATCTGGCTGAGTCCCTGCCTGCTGGCCAGCATTCTGAGGCTCCCGGTCTGCTAGGATGTGGGCCCTCCCTCTGCAGAGGCTCCCAGTGCTTCCCTTCCAGCCCGGCCAGGCTGCCTTGCCTCCTCTCTCCAGCCTGCTTGGCTCCTGCCCTGGCAGCCTGGACTCCAGCGACCGCACCTAGTACAGCCGCAGCCCCCACTCTCACCTGCTGACCCCAATCCTGGGAAAAACGGCCCTTCCAGAAAGCCTTTCCCGTGTTCTTTCCAGAGCCAGTAACTTCCTCTTCATGGGACCTGCCTTTGGGGGCATGAGAGGGCCTTGGGACACAGACTTGGGGGTGTCTGTTGCTATCTCGCACCCCAGGGCCCAGCGTGAGTGTCCAGGAACACTCACTGAATGAATGAATGGGTCACGGTGATTCCAGACAATGGATCGGGCCTGAGGGCTGAGGGAAGGGTGGGGTCTCGGGTCATTGAGTGGACTATTTGGGTGCATCACCTAGAGTTGGAGCTCGAGTGCGTGTGCATGGGGGCAGGGCGATGGGGTGAGCTATAGGGACGCACAGGACACTGGTTCTGGCTCCCTCCTGCCCATCTCACATGGGGGACCACGTAAGGGAGGGCTTTTGGGTGGGAGCAGAGGGAGGGCATGGGGTCATGGGCTGGCATCATCCTGGAGTGCCCAGCAGGGAGGGCCAGCTGCTGGGCGGGGCTGGCCAGGTGGCGGGCACTCGAGGGCACCATTGTTCCCACTCGGGTAACAGCCCTAGCTGTGGCCTGCCTGTCCCAGAGCACTGTGGAGGGAGGAGAGGAAACAGGCAGTAGGTGGGGGGTTCTCCCAGATTGTTCTGGAGATGCTCGGAAGAGGGGCTGGTGTCCCTGGGGAAAATGCAGGCTTCCGCTGAGGAAGGGAAGATACACGTCTGCCTTCTCTCACTGCCAGCCACCGGCAGCTCAGCCCTTCCCTGTTTCCTTCAGCTATAGTCACTTTCCCATCCTCCTAACTCTTCACTTGCCAATGGCAAGCTGCAGTCCTGCATCCTTATTCTTGAGGCCCAGGACCCCCTTCCTCTTGGAGGGACCGATTAGCAAGATAACCACCTCCCAACACCAAATGGGCAAGGCACCCAGCAGGGAGCCCTTGAGACGAGGGCTTAGGCACATCTTCCAGGCCCCACTCATCCCCATTTAGACAAAACCTCCCAACTTTCCCGCCCCTGCCTCCACCTGCCCACGTGACCCCCGCCCGCCCAGGGTTTGCAGCCCTGGGCTGTCCAAGCCCGCTGTGACCTCTGTTCTCCAGCCACTCCTCTCGTTTGACATTGACATCTTGGCTTTCAGAAAACATGGAGCCTTTGAACTCCCTCCTCTGAGATCCTCCCAGGACCCTGCCAAGATCACGGTGTGCACCTGACCGAGGAGCCAAACCCTGGGACCAGGGTCGTCCATTTGCTGGGAATCCTCCTGCCTGTGCCTCTCCAGCCAGGGCTGGGGACACACCAATGACACCAATCCTGGGGCTGGAGGCCACCGTCTGATTTCCCAGGCTCCCTGAGGTAGTCCTGTGGGCAGTTCTAGCCAGTCCCTCGGTGCTGAAATGTGGGCATCTATGGACATGTATGGTCTCTGCCTTCTCTATGTCTGCTGCCAGTCCTGCCTTGGCACTGCTATCTTGAGCCTGAGTGACAGCAGCTGTGTCTGGCTGCTCTTCCAGACCCTACTGTGACCCCACTGTGGCCAGGGTCAGTTCAAAATGAAAACCTGGGCGTAAGCCTCTCCTGCCCAGTGCTGACTGGGACCTGGCCAAGCTTGTAGGGTAGCCCTGGGCCTTGTGCCATCTGGTCCCGCCTCCTTTGCATCCTTCCCAGTCCCAGGTCCTTGAACCTACAGGCCTCTGGCAATAGTCACAGTGCTGAAAATGCTTTCCCTGCCCCCACCATTGCCTGATAAATGCCTCTTGCCCTCAGCCCTCCCCGGCCTCCCCCACCTCCTACCATACTGAACTTCTCTATCCCACACCAAGCAGTCTGTAATACTCAAATATCTCAGTGATTTAAAAAATGAAAACCTGTCTTCTGCACTCAGTAGAGGATCCCTACAGGCAGGAAGCATCTCTTTTATTCATCCTTCCTCACTGGAACCTGCATACAGTAGGAGTCCAGAAAACGCACCTGTTCCGTGAGCAAGTGAGGTGATCTCTGACCTCAGCCAGTGGGAGCCAGGGCCCTAAGGGCTCTGAGTGCAGCTACAGGCCTGGGGCTGGGTGTCCGTGGAGGAGGTTTGGCCAAAGGGCCGAGTGGGGCAGCCTGGTGAAAGAGCCCCAACTGTTTGAAGAGGAAAGGAAACGTGGTGGTGCGGGGGTTGGAGGGTCGCCTTGGGGCTGTGGACAGCACTCCTGAGCGCCACGCTACCCTCAGAGCCAGAACCAGAGCGGAAGGAAATGAGTGTCCCTTGGGGTACCGAGGGATGGTTAGGGGGCAGCAGTGGGAGCCCCAATCCCAGTAGCCCCCTCTTGGGCCACATGCCTGCACTGTACCAGGCCTCTATCTGGCCCAGACAGGGTGGCTCCTGGCCTCCAGACCCCCTTCCAGCAGCCCCAGCCTTGCCCGAGGAATTAAGCTCTGCTTGCCACTCTGGCCCTCCAAAGGCAAATACTGGCAGGCTGTGCCATCGCTGGGCTGTGGAGATGCCCAGATCTGCGCACACCTTGGGCTTCCTCGGCCAGTCACTCCTGGCACCGAGTCATGTGGTGAGGACTCAGACGCCACCCACCTGCCCACTTGCCTGCCAGGAACGCACTGAGGCTATTAACAGGCTGAGTGGTGGCCACAGAAGGGCTTTATTTTCAAATAAACAGGCGGAAGCACTGTTATTTCTGTCAATAATCACTCGGTTCTTCCCAGCGAGTTGGCAAGGAAGAAGTCATACACTGTACAAAAATACATTTATTTTTACAGGCTTAAAAAAAGTCCACCTCAAGCTATTTTAAGTCACCCTAACCTCCACTTTCAATATTTTCCCCGACTGGACTTTGGAAGTTCCAGTTCCTCTGCCCTCCATGTCCTGCTCTCTAGGCTCTCCCTTCCTGGCCAAGTGTGGGGGTTCTGCCCAGAGCTGGGGTGGGGGTAACTGGAGGGCGGTCTGGAGCGAAGCTGGGGGCACTGAGCGCTGCCCCTCACCCTTCAGCACAGAGCTCCAGCACTCAGGCCTAACACCCTGCCCCAAGGTCCACAGCTTCTTGGGGGCTCTGTCCATCCTTTGGGGGTAGCTGGATCTCCTCATCTGCAGGGCTGGTCTATGCCTTCCCCAACGCCTGTCTTGAGAGCCCAGCCAGCTCTCCTCTCCCAGCTCCCCATCCTTCCTGTTTCCCGAGGGTCCCCTCAACCCAGGAGGTCCTGGGTAAGTCTTTGTGGGGTGACTCAGGGGACGAGTGGGAGGATACACTTCTGCCTTCCCTCACTGCAAGCCACCGGCAGCCCAGCCCTGTCCCTCCTTCCTTCAACCACAGTCACTCTCAGATCTTCCTGACTCCTCATTTTCCGATGGCAAGCAGAAGTCCTGAGTCCTTATCTTTTCAGATGGGATCCCCCCAGCCTCGCCCCTTCTGGTAGTGACACACTGTCCTTATTTTTCCTGGCATGAGTAGACCTGCGTGTCCCAGATGGCCCTGCACCAGACTGTCCCCACCAGCTCTGCAAGACTCACTGCTACCAAAGGTCAAGGGGTTTGGAAACGCGCCACATTCCATCCGCCTTGGGAAGCCACGATATCACTGAGGGCTTAGGGAGTCCCACGGTAGAGACGCTGGCTTAACTGTTTAACCCAGTGTGCAGCCAAATTCTCGGACATCAGTGCCGTTTTGGCCCAGGAGCCTGCTGATGTGCCGTAGAACCTGTGTTTTCTCGCACCCTGCTAGGGACTCTGCTGCTGGCCAGCCCTCCCTCTTCCTGGCCTCTCCGACAGCAACGCAAATGATTGCCACGTGTCGTTTCCCACAGCCACATGAGGCCCCCATCCGGCCCAGCCTTAGGCCCGGCTGTGCAAGCACACAGAGGCTCTCGGCCAGGCCTGTACAGGCAGGGGCGCCCACACCGCTCCACATGCTGACCTTTGCATGTCTTCCCGTCCGGCTGCAGCGTGAATCCAACGGGGCAGCTGCATCGCACGCCAGTGGCTGTGTCCTTGCACGTCCGGTCGCAGCCTCCGTTATTGACTGCACACGTCTCTGGGGAGGGAAAGAGACAAGAGACCTCAGTCTCCTCGGGCCGAAGCCACTGACTTTCCCCTTCTGTGTAGAGATCTTCTGAGACAGGAGACCTGGGTTCAAGCTCTGGCTCTGATATACTCTCTGGCTGTGGGGCTCTAGGGAAGCTGTGCTGCCTTTCTGAGCCTCAAGCTCCCCATCTGTGAGATGGGGGAATGACACCATTCCTGACGGGTTGCATGTGATGAGGGATGAGTCTGTAAACTGCAGAGGGCTGTGCTTAGGTAGAGGCTGCTGCCAACAGGGTCAAAACTGTTATCTGGGGCCAGACTGGCCCGCCTATATTTAACCGCCCAGGGCTGGATTCCTAAAATTTTCACCTGCCTGGACTCAGACTCCAATTCCAGGCTGGAGGTTACTTAGAGGTGACTGGGGCCCCCAAATGGATCTCAGAACGGAGTGACTTGTGGTCCCGGCCAGGGACCCGAGGGGGAGGTTCTGAGGACCTACACATCATCCATCACCTCGATGAGGCTTTCAGCCCAACATCTGTTCTCACTGAGTGATATTCCAAAGGCATCTGGTTTGTGTCCACTTGAAGCTTGTCTAGCGCTTTTTTTTTTTTTTTTTTTGCAAAATTCAAAGGGGCTAGAGTGGCTCAGACATAACCGAGGTCACTGAGGCTGTCATGCTGTGAGTGATCCCCCCAGGCCTGGAGGAGGGGCTCACAGAGCTGGCACACCAGGGTGCCGGGGGCTCGCCCGGCCCTCGCCCGGCCCTCGGGTCTCTGCCACCTGGGTTTCTTCCCGAGCATCTGGCAGGCTTTTATCTTGTGGAAACTGTGGCTGCATGGGCTTCCCTCTTCTCCTTGCTGCTGGGAGGCGGACAGGCAATGGACGCCCATTGCTCATAACCTGGATTCCCCTGCCTGCCTTCACCTCGGCGTCACCTGGACTCCTGGACCTGGTGTGCCTTCTCCCTGAAGGGTCTCCCGTATGGGTTTACTCTGTTCCTGTGCTGTGTTGTCTGCATTTCTGCAGGCTGGGGGGAATAAATGAATATCTACTGTCAGCTGTCAGGACTCCTTGGTGCTAATTAAATGAAATGCATGGGGCCTTTCGTTTGAACTTCACCTTGTAGGGGTGTGCAGCAGGAGAGGGAAACCGCACAGTCCCCTGTGTGTGTGTGTGTGTGTGTGTGTGTGTGTGTGTGTGTGAGTGTGCATGTGAGATTCTGCAGGGCTGCAGTGGTGGGCGTCCTTCTCATGCTCATGGCTGGGCCGTCACCACCATAGGATGAGCTGCAGCTGCCAGTGGAAGGCGGGTGGCCTTGACCCTGACACTATTCCTGGCTCGTCCTCTGTGTGTCTCCTCAAATCCTGGACCTCAGCTGGGCATGGGTGGTTTCTATGAACCAGTCTTTTGCCCTCCCACCTCCTGCCATGGCAGTGTGCTGGTCCCAGGGCTTGGACGCCTCCCTCCTGTTCATCCTTCAAGGCCTGACTCAGAGCCCACCTCTGCAAGGAGCCTCCCTGATGCCCTGGACACGTGAGGGAAGGCGTCACCCTCCCTTAGGCTCATGCAGGTGGTATGACTGGCACTTGGCCGGCTTATGCCCTCTGGGCCATCTACTGGGACAGTGGAGGTGGGCAGGCCAGCAAATGAATCCTGGTTGTCACTCACAGAGCCACTTAGGTAGCCACCCCTTGGGGCTGCACCTCCGCACTCACACCTGGAAATAAGGATGAGCCTTCTCTTCCAGGGTGGAGGTGAGGGTCAAATCAACCCGCTTACATGCGCCTGACTTGTTAGTTTCCTCCCTGGGCTGACAACCAGAGAGGGAACTCCTGCCTCCCACCCCAGAATCCAGGAGCCAATGGTCTCCCCTGTTGCCTCCCACCCCCGAATCCAGGAACCAATGGGCTCCCCTCCTGCCTCCCACCCCCGAATCCAGGAACCAATGGGCTCGCCTCCTGCCTCCCACCCCCAAATCCAGAAGCCAATGGGCTCCCCTCCTGCCTTCTCAGCCTTTTCTGTAGGAGAACCCCTCTCTGGAGAGGCAGGGAGAAAACGGGCCTGTTTTCCAGGTGGAGGTAATTAAGGCTCAGGCCTTGGAGAGATGGGGGAACATGGCAGGGTGCAGAGGGTAGGGGGAGACAGGCTGAGGGCACTGAGTCTCTGCAGAGGGGGAGGTGAGGTGTGGTGCAGGCGCTGGGGGCAGTGACCCTGAGAAATGGACCTGGCCAAACACACTCCAAGAATCCTGGAGGCTCTTCTCTTGCCTAAAGCCCCTAATGGGACTTGGAAGCTCAACCTGAAAGGTCACCCGCTCTCTGGACCAGGCAGCTTGAGTTCCTGAGTTGCCTCAGTCTATGGCTGGTATGTAAACAAGGGGCTCTTAGTCCCTTAGGGCCTGTTCTTGGGTGCTGACCACCCCGATCCACAGCAGGGGCCACATGGTCACCATGGGCCGGGCCCTGCTCTGTCTCCCATGTGGTCACCACGGGCCGGGCCCTGCTCCGCCTCCCACTCTCAGGCTCCCAGCCTGGTGGCTCCTGTGCCCTCCACTTCTCTGAAGAGGACCTGGTACAGAGCATCAGGAACTCAGCCCAAGGCTGTGCAGCCTCAGTGGCAGAGCTGGAGGGGACCTGCTCCATCTGAGTCTAGCACCCTTGGCTCCTTGTGGGCAGTGACCCACCTGGCAGCGCCAGGGCCCTACCACCAAGCACATGCCACTAGACTCTTCATCATCCTCCTCTGGCAGCTCCTCCCCCAGTGCTCCCTGTCTGCAGCTCCTCCCCCAGTGCTCCCTGTCTGCAGGAATGCTACCCCTACCTGCCCCAAGCCAAAGCCCCCTCCCATCCCCCTGGAACCCAGGGCCTGGGTCTGCTGCTTCCCCAGCACTTCCCAGCTCTAGCCCCTGCTCTTACTGTGGCCAGGCCACCGTTGTCCTCCTGTGACTGTCACTGCCTCCCATGGTCCCTCCTCCAGACCACTGCCTCATCCTGGGCAGCCAGAGAAACGTGCCCACGTCAGGCTCACGTAAGCGCGCTGGGAGCCAGCGGTCCCCAGGACGTTCTCTGTCAGGCCCTGTGCAGGCAGGGAGGGTCCAGTGGAGGAAGCAGTCTGGCCTTGGGCCCGCCCTCACCTCTTCCCGCTTTGGGGCCTGGGGCAGGCTGCGGCCTCTTGCCTGGGCCTCCATCCCTCCTCTATAGCACAGGGATGGCCATGTCTGCGGTGTCCACCTCAGCCATATTGTTGTGAGGTTTTTAGATGTTCACTATAAATGCAAGATGGGTAGAGGGAGCAACAATGAAACTGACCTAGGTCCTTTGGGCTGAAGTGGGGGCTGGGGACTGAAGTCTACAATGACAGGACAGGTGGGCCTGGTGGGGCCGAGCACTGTGTCCCTGGGAGTTTCCAAGCAGAGGCTCTGGTGCTGCTGCTGAGGAGGCCTCTGCCTTCCATGACAACCAGCCTGGGCATCGCCCCAGCCCCCATCTCTGAGAGCCTCAAAAACAACCTCACCTATTATCCTGCTGCCCAGGACCAGAGGCCACCCCGACCTGGTATCAGGCCACGGCTGTCTCAGACACAGTACGAAAGCAGGCCAGGCCACCTTTACCACGGGGTCCCTCCAAATACATGCGGCAGACGGGCCCGGTGGCTGCGGCAGTGGCATCTCTGCCTGGTGGGGAGGCTGGGGGTGGGCTCTGGGCCTTCCTCCTCCTCACCCATGGGCCTCTGCCCCTGGGTTCCATCCTGGCCTCTGCCCCTTCTCAGGGCTGACATTATGGCCCCATGAGGAATCTCCCCCACCCTGAAACACACTTGTGGAGGGCGGCTCAGGTGCCTGGGACTGGGAAGAGGAGGACGACGCAGTGCGGCCTCCAAGAGCTTCGTCCCAGGGAGCTGAAGACAGAATTTCCTTGTGGATCCTGGGAGCCCTCCTGTCTCTCTGTCCCCAGCCTCTAGACGAGAGTACAGAGCTCTTTCTAAAAGCTTTCTCTCTCTACCTGGAGAGATCATGGACCAATACAGCCCTTCGTAGTGGACAAGGCACCTGTCATCCACGAACCTCAGCAGGCCTCACAACAGCCCCACGGGGGACACGGAAACGCCAAAGCGGACAGGCACCAGAGGCATGGAGAAGCTACATTGCCTGTCCAGGCAGGGATAGCTACATCATTTGCGGAACACAGCGCCAAATAAAAATGGAATGGTCTTGCTCAAAAATTCCTAAGAATTTCAAGACAGAGACAGAACACAAAACCAATGTGGGCCCTTCTAAGGGCGGGGTCCTGGGCCACCGCACACGCCACACACCCTAGAAGCTGGCCGTGTTCAGGTCACACAGCTATTGGGAGGAGCCAGTATTTGAAACCTGGGCTGCAACACTCCAGGCTGGTGATTAAGCCGGACAAGGCCAGAGAACCAGGACTCTGATGGGATCCTCACCGTGAGGTCTGCACCCCCTGGTGCCCTGGCTTCCTCCTTTAGCTGGTTGGGGGAGCGCTCACCCTGTAGGACGAGGGTGGCGAAGGAGGAGGAAGGCCAGGTGCAGGGCTGGCTGGGGCTCAAAAGTGTGGGGGGAAAATCTCAGACAAGTTAAAAGGTCTGACCTTTGGTCTCTCTCTGGGGAGCTCCTGCTTTGGGCCAGGCCCTGCAGGGGAGGCCAGGTGCTCTACGGGACCCTGCATGCAGCCTGCCAGTGCTCTGACAGAGGGAAGCAGGGGCGAGGACAGAAGGATGCCTGGGAACAGCTGCAGCCACTGCTGGCCTTTGGGTTGGCACTGCCTGCTTACGCTGCCCCAGGTCTGGGATAAGGTCCTTAAAGGACAGTCTCAGTCACCGTGTGGTGGACAGAAGGAACAGGCACTATAGAGGCAGAATGACAGGGTTCCACATGCCGGCTGTGTGACCCTGGGCAAGTCCCTTGGCTTCTCAGAGTCAGCTTCTGGATGTGTAACATGGAGATGACCATATTTACCACACAGTTTTTGCAAGGCCCGGGCAGAACCGTGGATGCGACAGTGCTCTGGAAGCCGCTCTGCGACTGGGTCCACACTGTCACTTTTGGTGCCATTCTTGGAAGCTCCGCCTATGGAGACTCAGCACCCACAGGCAGTTGCTAATTCATTCAATGATTATTGTCTGAACTTCTCTGCTCTGCTAGGATGCACCTTGGACACAGCCCCTGGTCTTCACAGGCGGGTCAATTTCACGACGCTAGGTGGCCGGGAGAGGGGAGCTACAGAGTTGAATGTGACATGCTCCCGGTGTCAACAGCTTATGGAGGGGCGGGGGCCACAAAATAAGGCCCAGACCTCGCCTTTCTCTCCCAGGTCTGTGCCTTCTTCTCACACTGCCCACCTCCCAGCCCATGCCCCGCCACACCCCAGCACGTATCCTCAGGGTTCTATAGGGCGCCCCTCCTTGGCCTTGAATAACCAATTCCTCAGGACACAGCAGGCCTCACCTGCCTCCTCAAAAGCTGTCCCGGGCCTGGCCCTGGGCTTCTGCCCCATAGGGCAGCGCTGCTTGTGTGTGTGGAGGCCTCTCCCACTGACCACACGCTCTCCAGGCAGGGCAGTGCCAAGGCGACCAGCACGGAGGAGGTGCCTAATGAGTTGTGCTCAACGACTAGATTAATGAGCAGGGACTCTGGAGGCCCCATGAGGAACAGAACCAAGCTAGGGGACTGGGACCCTGCCCTCTGTTGGGCCTGGAAGGGAGAGTGAGCTGGGAGGCGAGGTGGGCAGGACTGAAGCGCGAATGTGCCCCTGGCGGAGGAGGCAGTGCGGTGCTGCGCTGCGCAGGGCATGAAGGCGCTCTGTGGTACACGATGGGAGGGGCGGCGTGGGTGCCAGGCTCAGTGCCAGCACACGGGGGGACTGTGGGCAAAGGACCCTCCCCTCCCTAGGCCCCGGGCTTCCCTGTGTCCTGCCTGAACATTGCTGAGGTGCTTTTCACCAGGGCAGAGGCTCTGATCCGGTGGGTCTGGCATGGGTCCAGCGTCCCACAATGGCTCTGCCATCCCTTCTTCCTCCCTTCTCCTCAGTGGCCTACCCTGATGGTGGGAGCAGCCCAGGGTCCTCACCAGAACCTGCTGATCCCTCAATCAGAGCTGGCCCACCTGCCCTTCCGTCCCTAGAATCAACCGAAGCTGCGGTGAAGAGGCGTTCCAGCCCTTCCGGCAGATCTGGGGACCTCTGACCTCTGACCCTCTCCCCACAGCTGGCTGCTGAAACCCTCCATGGCTCCCATTGCTTTGGGATAAAAGCCATGCCATGCTCCCTGGCAAGCCCCTGATGCAGTGGCCCTGATCTCCCTGGCTGGCCTATCTCCCGAGGGGTCCTCTGAACTCCAGGGAGGCCCTGTGGCCCGTCACTAGCATTGTGCAGTAGGCTTATGGCCAGCGCTGTGCTGGGCACCACGAATGTGGCCTCCCTTGCGCCTCTGACAGTCAGCAGGGAGTGGTGGAGGGGACTTGACCCCGTCGGCAGAGGGCCACGCCTGGTCCTGACCACGCCTCCCCGTCTGTCTCTACCTCCACTGGGCACATGGTCAATCCTGAGCTGTCTGCTGAGGGGGTGCTGGCTGGGTCTGCCCCAGGGCTGCCTGGGGACACGCTGGTGACAGTGCATGCAGGTGGTGGCGTGGGTGGGGTGGGGCTCAGTGTGGCTGGACGCAGGGTGATTGCGGAGGCCAGGGCTGCAGCCCTGACAAGGAAGCGGGCTCTCAAGGAGAACGTGGGACAGGAGGCCCTGGCAGACTCCTCCAGAGCCAGCACCGCTCTCGTCTAAGGCTGCGGGGCCCCAACGCCCGTGATCCCCAAGGGCCACCCAGGTCTCTGGAACAGTCTGGGGTCTCCTGGACTCTGCCTTTTTAGCACACAGCCCCGTGACTCTGAGGCCCATTTTGGCCCTCTGCTAACCTTAGCCCGGCCCTCCTGAAATAAAAGTCCCACAGGCCTGCGCCATCCTCAGGGCCACCGTCTACCTGAGAACTGCACTGCTTGGGGAATAATTTGCGAGGCAAATTATTGTCAGTGGCACTGTCTTCCAAGGCAGCAGGCGGGGCCCCAATTCCAGGATGCGCTAGGAGTGTGGCAAGCCACGTTCTCTCGTGACTAGTGGGTGGGTGGGGGTTCCTGCACCTGCTCAGAAAGCAGAAGCCACCGGGATGGAGGGACAGTGCCCTGCAGGGAGGGCTGCAGGGAGGCCTGAGGGCTGGTGGCACCAGGTGCATAGAAGATGCCCACCCAGGAGCAAGACAAGCCGACCTCAGGAGAGGTCTCCTTACTTGGTTTGAGGAGTCCCGAATGCCCCTTGGAGGACAGGGACGTTTCGTATTAAAGCAGGTGGCAGGAACAGGGCCTCCAGCGGCCAGTCTCCTCCTGCCCCGCCTCCTTCACTTCCTGCCTCTACCCTGGCTCCTCAGTGAAGGGTGCTTAGGGCAGACAAGGTGGCTCCCCTGTGGGTGGGCTCCCTGGGGCCCATCCACAGGAGGCATCACAGCCATGCCCCAGGAGGTTTGGGGGACTGAGATGCGGCAAGGGGAAGGAGCTGGTGAGGGCATGCAGCTGGGAAGCAGCTGGGCCAGTGCTCTTCCTGTGCACCAGGCGGCCCCTCCAGCTGTGTGTGCCCAGGGAGGCTTGGGGACCTGATCAACAGCAGCTGACACTCACTGAGCATGCTCATGCCGGGCCCTGCGCAAAGCCTGGGGAGGCAGAGCTATCACCTGCCTGCCCCTGGAGCGGGAGGGGTGTGGGGTAGAGGGAACCGAATGAGCTGCTTTCACCTGAGCTTTGGTTTCCTTATCTGTAACACTAAACCTTGCAGATTGCTGGGAACATGGAACATGTCTGGGTATACAAAGAGCCCAGCCTGGATGCTGCTCAACAGAGGGAAGCCTTGCTCCAGGTTTCTGCGAGCTGCCCTGGAGGCGTGGCTGAGGACAGATTAAACAACAACCTGGGGCAGAAGGAGGCAGTGCGCAGTGTCTGAGTACAAACCTCTGCTTCCAGGTGGGCCTCCAGCAGTGGTCACTCCCTACCCCCACCCTCCCCCACCGTGACTTAGTGGGGATCGGGGTGGGGCAGGGGGTATCTGGCATCTGGAGCCTGTGTCCATGCTCTCTCCCTCTCCCTCTCCAGAGCTTCAGCCTGGGAGCTGTGCGGGCCTCCTGGAGGGGTCCGGGTTATAGGCACCAGGCGCTGTCAATCCTGCCGGGTCTCCAGGGCTCCTGTCAGTCCACCACTATGAACTGACCCCGCCAGGCTGGCTCTGGGCTTCTTGTCTCACTGTCTGGGACTTGCCGTCAAGGTTTTGTTCCTCCCTGGCATTGCAGAGTGCCCTAGTGACATGCTCATGGCCAGTGATGGCGAAGAAGGAAAGGATGGAAAGTGGCTGAGCGCCTGCTACGGGCCACACACAGGGCCAGGAGCAGCCTGTCTAGTGCCTTGGCTAAACTTCTCCAGAGACTAGAAGCCATCTTTGTAAATGAGAAACTGAAGCTCAGATGTGAGCTGGCCCTGGGGTGCTGGCGGAGTTGGTCACTGGCGAAGCCAGGACTGAACCTGGGTCTGACTCTAGAATCTGGTTCAGGATAACCAGAAAGGAGTCACCGTGTGCTTGACTGGAGTGAAGCTCCAACCACGGATTTCTCTGCTCTTAGAACAAATGCACGGTCCTTAAAGCAATGACACAGCCTGGTGAGCAACCTGAAACCACCCACCTTCCTTGGGTCAGACCAGGAAATCTGGCCTCAGGAAGCTGCGGGCTGCTGGGAGCTGCCTGCTACTCCTCAGTCAAGTCAGGGCTAACCGTGGCCTGCAGCCAGTGCCTGGCCCGCCCTTAGCTGGATCCAGCTAGAGAGAGGCAAGGGCAGCTTGGATGAGGAGGGCCAGCAGGAGGAGCAGGCCGTCGCCCCCCAGGCAGGTGGGGTGAAAGGGAGCCGGCGGGCAGGGTGGCAGAGGGGCCTGGTCGGGTGGGCCTGTTTTTACACATGGGCTCCTCCTGAGAATGCAGGTGAAGAGGGTGCCCTGTTCTCGGGCGCCTTCCATTTAAGCTCCAGTGGACATCGGTATTACCATGTCGGCCTGCAGGGCCAGGGGGCCAGCAGGGTCAGGACTGGATTAGCAAAAATGGCAGGAGGTCACAGAGGGCACTGAGGTTGCATCTCAAAGGGCTTTGGGGCATTGGAACCCACTTAGACCAGCAGCCAAGAAACCTAGGGAGGATTAAGGCAGGGCTGCAGCCCGTTCAGATTTGGGCCAAAGCAAAGAGGGCTCTGGCTGTGGCCTCACAGCCGGTGGGGCTGGGAGACAGGGAGGCTGGGCCAGAATCCAGGAGAGAGGAACCAGGGCAGGCAGTGAGATGTGCTCTTGGGTATTTAAACATTAGGTGAGAGTTGAAGGCCAAAAGGAGCAGATGGGGGTCAAGTGTGCCCCACCTCCACTGGGATGGAGTACAGTGGGAGGGAAGCTGGGGGGCAAAGTGTAGGGCCACCCAAGAGTGCCAGGACCCAACGCACAAGGTGGCCTTGGGTGGGCCTCATCCCCTCTAAGCCTCAGCCTCCCATCTGGGCCAGGCAATGCCCTGAGCCCTCATCTTTTCTCTACTAAGCCCTGCTTGGCACTGCGACTCCACCTACACTCCAGCCCTCAGCACAGCTGAGTCGCCATCACCTATCTCCCACTACCAGCCCCAGCTGTGAGTGCGAGACAGTGAGGGACTCAACTGAGGGCAGGGCTCGGGACTCAACCTGGCTGGGGCCCCCAGCTGACCAGACACCAGCCACACTTGGAGCCAGTCCAGTGACTGAGGTAGCTTGACCACCTGATCCTTCTGTAACAGGAGCCCAGTCCCTGCAGCTCAGTGGGCAGAGAGGCCACGACTTGAGAGGGGCTTGCCCCCACTTTCCTTCAGCCAGGTCACCTGCTGAGCACTGGTCCTGGGGAGCTGCCCCGTGTCATCACCTCCCTCACCAGCACTCAGACCTGCCTGAGCCCCTTCCCACTTCCAAGCATGTCCAGGCTCCGGGGCCCGCCTTCTCTCTGAGCTGGATACCTGCCTGCCTGGGCACTGAGGCCCCATTCATCCCCCGGCACCTCCTCCAGGAAGCCATCATTCATGTACTGAGCCAACTAGCCTCACCCACGCTCCTGCTCTGGGCGAGGCCCTGTGCTGTGCCTTGAGGGGGGCACCAAGCTGGCAAAGACCTAGCTTCTGCCCCCAGTCAGGGGGTGCTGGTGGAGGAAGGGTGAGTGGTGGGACAGGGGAGAGGAGGAAGGTCCAGTGAGGTTTAGACAAGCAAAAGGCAGCCTTTGCCAGGTAGAACCACCCAAGATGGCACCTGGGTAGAGAGATGACGGTGTGACCCATGCAGGCAGGGAGTCCAGGAAAGGCTGAGCATGCAGGGCCAGAGGAACAGAGGTGGCTTCCAGGAGTGGGTGAATGTGCGGGGGGTGGGGCTGGGACATAGACTGGTGAAATCAGGGACACCCAGGACCCTGGAGATGGGAGCTGCAGAAGAGGAGGTGCAGACGGGGTGCAGAGGAGCTAGTGGGGAGAAGCAGGAATGCATATGTCCGGATGAGAAGTGACATTGGCCAGGCCGCTCGGGGTGGCTGTACAGTTAAATGAGGCTGGGGAGTGTGGGACATAGTGTGTGCCCCCGGGGTCAGCCACCATTTCCACAGTGGCCTCCACTATCCTCGGTCTTCCCTGGCCTCCCAGTTCTCCAGCCTCTCTGCCTGCTTTTCTCAGGATAAATAGCCCTTTACCAGCTCTGGCCTGTGTACCGGGCCCTTCCAACCTTTCTCTCACTTCCAGCTCCTTTGAGCCTCGCAGAGTGAAGCAGGTCTTGGCCATTTGGGGGACGGGAAACCCGGGCTCAGAGGGATGCGGCTGTAGCCCCGTGAGCTCCAGTGGGAAAGCTCCTCCCTTCTCCCCCTGCTAGCAGGACAGTGGGCGCTGAGTGCAGCCATGCGGCCCAGAGGGCTTGGCTGGGGGTGGGCAGGACAGGGATGTCGGGATGGCTGGGGAGACAGGTCTAGGGACAGAAGGGTGGAGAAAAGCCAGGGGAAGCCTGGGACTCCACCCGGCCCTGCCTGCTCACCTGCAGATCCGTCCCTGGGGCTTCCCTTTCTGGTGCTTTGCCCTCCATGCCCCAACTGTGTCACACAGGTGACACACAGTGAGTGCTTCCTACTTGCCTGGTGCCGCTCTAAGCACCTGCTACATAGTTGCTCCTTTTATCCTCAAATCTACAGGAAGTACACACCATCACGATCGCCATTTTACAGCTGAGGAAACAGGCTGAGGGAAGTTAAAAAACTCGCCTGAGCAAGCACAGCTTTCAGGGAGTGGACAGAACTGGTACCCAGGCCTCGCTCCAAGACCAAACCTCTTCCCTCTCCTCGGGATGCCTGGGGGCTCCTGCAGGTCTGGGCCTGTCTCCTGGGAGATGCCCAGGGAGTGTCTGCTGATCAAGGGAGCCACGGATGCTGCGACTGCTCCCAGGCTCTGTCTGGCACTGGCCTACGGAACACTGATGAAGATGGCTCTAACGGGACAGAGGGACAGGGAAGGCTCAGGGGCCCCTGGCCCTGCTGGAACCCAAGGTCCCCTCAGGCCAGGCACTGCTTCTTGGGCAGTGTTCCTCTTTGCTCTGACCTCCATAAGCATCTCCAAGCACCCACTCCTGGCCAGATCCAGAGAGGAGGCAGAAAAGGTTGGGCCTATATCGGACAAGGTGGAGCAGTTCAGGGAGCCAGGGAGGAGCAGCCGCGGGGTGCAGGGGGAGAAATTTCTAGCTGCCTTTCTGTGCCCCTATGTCCTCATCTCTAAAACACTCGCACTGCTCTCAGGGTGGCTGTGGGGTTCAGGTCAACATGGGGCAGAGTGCAAGGCCCAGAGAGAGATCGGGTTGAGTGTCAACTCAGATTGGGGTCCCTGGCCTGCAGCTCAGGCCCTGCCGCTCTCCTGGTTGTGGTGGGACCCCTGGAATGGGCTGGCTGTGAGTTCTGCTGATGTCGTGCCCACAGGAGGAACATCACAGCCAGAAATGCTGCTGGGCCTGCAGCGCCGTCTCCCTCAGGCCTGTTCTGCTCCTAATCTGGGGCCCTGGACTTGGGAGTCCACAGGGCTGGGACCTTGGCCCAGGCTTTGCTCACTGGCTATGTGGCCTCCCTTCTCAGGGCCTCGGGGTCTTCATCTGTGAAGTGGGGACAGCTGCCTCCCAGGGCTGTGGGGAGACTCACTGGAGAGCTGCCTGGAAAGTCCCTTGCAAATGACAGAGGGGTTGAACAGTACTGGTGAGGCAGGAGAGCTGGGGCAGAGGGAATAGGCTGAAGATAAACCCCCAAGGCTGCCTGAGGAACAGTGGGTGCCCACAGCCGGGGCAGCCAGTGGAGCTTCCATGAGCGGGGTGGGGTGCATCCCACACCCTCAGGACCGGTTTCAGAGGAGGCTCGTGGTCCTGGGGCTCAGCCAAGGAAGAGGGCAGGTGTGGGTTCTGCCCTAACGGAGGTTCCTTCAGCCCAAGCAGAACCATCTGTTTTAGGCACAATAATGCCCCCTTAAAATGCCCACATCCTAATCCCCAGAAACTGTGACCCTACCTGGCAGCAGGGACTCTGGCAGAAGGACCACGAGACGGGAAGTTATCCTGGATTATCTGGAGGGGCCCAACGTGATCACAGGGGTCCTTGAGAGTAACCAAGGGAGGCGGCAGAGGTGGGTCAGAAACAGCGGTGAGGACTGGGGTGGGTCAGGCTGCTGGCTCTGAAGGTGGAGGAGGGGCCGCGGGACAAGGAACGTGGGCAACTCTAGAAGCTGGAAAGGCAAGGAAGGGGATTCGCCCCTGGGGCCTCCAGAAGGAAACAGCCCTGCTGACATCTTGAATTCAGCCCAGTGAGACCCAGGTCAAATGTCTGACCTACAGAAGATAATAAACCTGCATTGTCTTAAGCAACTGAGATTGCAGGAATCTGTTAGCAGCGACAAGAGGAGCGGAATACTGCACCTATCCTAAGCGTGCTCCAGGGAGACGGGCTTGACTGAGGACCTGGAGCTGACCAGCATGGCGTGCTGCACCCCAACAACCTTGCCACAAGCAGCGTCCCGGGGGCCTGAGGTAAGCTCCCATGATGCACCTTTGCTGGGTACCCAGATGTTTCATGTAAGTCTCCTAGATAATTGAAATTTATCACTTTAACCTGCAAATCCAACAATTTTAACTGATTGAAATGGGAGTCTACAATTGGTCACACATTTTGGGGCCTCTTTAAAGTAAACATAGTTACTCTGTTCTTCACCTGGGCTCAGGGACTGGGGTGATTATGACAAAAAACAACTGCCGGGCGCAGCTGAGAATCCAGTGGCCCAGGCCGCTGTGCTGGAGGTATTCTCTCTCTCTGGCCACACTCTAGACTTACAACTGTGCCTCCTGCTGAGGGCACCCCCCTCCCTCACTGGAGCCAGAATCCCGGCTCGGTCCTGCTCAGCTGCATGGCTGGAGCCCTTAGCCCCTCTGAGCCACAGTGTCCTCCCCTCCGTGGTTTCTAAGAGATGGCCACTTTGGCTTGAAGGTTCCGCCAGGGGACAGGGGTCTGAGCATCTGAGCCGCTCTCGTGGGGAGCTGGCCAGTGCTGCAGTCAGAGGCACAGACTCTGGAGCCAGAGTGGTCCAGGGTCTGCCTTTGCTGTGAAACTCCTTGGTGTCTCACTTTTCTCATCTGTCACTGGCCCTTCTGCCTGTGCCTGTCCTACCCTTCCCCCCTCCCAGAACCCCAAAAGGGGCTCAGGCTGCCCACAGGCCCAGGATCTACTGGGACGAACTGCCTGTGATCTCTCCCACAGGCCAGCAATCCTGGCAGCGTGAACAGATGAGGATGACCCAGTTCTGGGCCCCTCACCATCTGGGCTGCTCTCCCCACGTAGCGACTGGCTCTGAATGTGATGCCCCGGTGCACCCGACCAGCATGGGGCAGGACGGGAACGGTCACCTCCCTTACTCTCCATACCTTGCCTCTATTAATACAGCATGGGGCAGGACGGGAACGGTCACCTCCCTTACTCTCCATACCTTGCCTCTATTAATACAGCATGGGGCAGGACGGGAATGGTCACCTCCCTTACCTTCCATACCTTGCCTCTATTACTACAATGTGGGGGCAGCCACACCTCATCAGGAGCTACTAAGGTTAGGGCCTGAAGTCCAACAGGATCCTGTGTCTTTACCCCACAGGCTGTTCTTAGAGGAGATGGTGCTAAGAGTGATGAGCTTGTGAGAGAGGCTCACTTGTGCTCTAGACTTGAGGCCCCCAGACTGACCCTCCTCAGAAGCCCGAGTCTGGTTCCTAGTTCAGGGGTGAGGCCTTGGCTATTGGCTCTCCCTTTGCTTTGTGTTGGAGGAGACTGGAGAAGTCTCTTCTGTCTGGGGCAGGACAAGTTCTAAGGGGTGGTATGGGAGGATTCTGATCATCACAGAGGTGGGGGTGCAGGGGAGGGTCCCCCCCCAGATGCCTGGCACAGAGATCTCCTTGATCTGTTCCTTCAGTCAGTCAGTCTCCCAAACCCAGGCTGAGGCTACCTGCATTCTCAGGGCCTCCCTCCTCAGCTCCTGACCCCGCTCCAGGGTCTGGTTCTGGGCCTTTATCCACTGACTCTCATTATTGAACGCAAGCACAGAGGCCCTCCTCCCCACCCTGCACTACCCATTTACAGGATGCCAACCCAGCGCGGTCCTCTTCCACCACCCATCCTCTTGCTGGGAAGGTTGTGGGGCACCTGAGGGGCCCCAGCTCCTGGTCCTGCCTGGCTGTGGAGCTCTGGCCTCAGAAGGTACTTCTCCTAGTAAGTGAGACCGAGGGCCCTGGGCCCCCTGAGAGCTGAGAGTGGCCTCAGAACACTGACATCTCTGGGGCTCCCTCCACCTGCCCCCAGCCACCCTTCCAGAAAGTCCATAGCACTGACTCATGCCTGCCTGGAGGGCAGTGGTCATACCTGTTGGCTGTGGCTGAGACTGGAGGCTCAAAGCCAACACAATCTGCCATCTCCGGCTCTTCCGAGGCCAACCTGGACTGTCCGAGTCAACAAGACAGACCTGTCCAGAGAATTTGCAGAGAACTAGCTTCCAGCCTGAGCTTGCCCTGTCTGCCTGTGTGACCAGAGGTGAATGCTCTGACCTCTCTGGTCCTTACTCTTTCCATCTGAGAAAGAGGGCCACACCTGTCCTGTCCAGCATGGACTTAGGGTTCATAGAGCACCATCAGCCAGACCCATGAGCGCCTCGAAGCCCCTAAGGAGTGAGCAGGCCTGAAGCCTTCTCGGCAGCACACAAGGCCATATCCCCCGTGGCCCCCAGACCTCCCTCCTGCTTCCTCTCTAGATGCCTGGGTCCCCCCGAGGTCCACAAGAGGGCCATGAAACAAAGCCACCTCTCTGGGACCTTCAGGCTCTGACCTTCCCATGGCCCTGCAACCCTGATGCTTGAGACAGCCCACACTGTTAGGACTTCTGGGTAGAGCTCAGCCCTGCAGGGTGGTGTGTGACCTTGGGCAAGCCAGGGCACCCCAGCGAACCTTAGTCTCTTCTTCAGAGAAATGGAGACTGCACTCCCTGACCTCATCGCTGCAAACACTGGTGTGAGCTATCTGAGAGCCATTAAGAAGGTCGTGACAACCCTAGGCGACCACAGCTATGCTCAGGAGGTCCTGGGCAGCTGGCGAAGCCCAAAGGCCAGCAGAACAGCGAAACTGACTGACAGAGAAGAACGAGTAGATGAGGAAGTCTGCTTTCCACTGCGCACACACTGAGCTCTGTCCAAGAGCAGTGATTTTCCTCTTCCTTCTCTTTCTCCTCACATCGGTCCCTGATCAGCCCTGCCAGCAGGCTTCCCAGAACACCCTGAGTAGCAGGTGGCTTTTTCCGTGAGAGGTCCTGGAGGTCCTGACTGGTAGCTTCCCTCCCAGGAGAGGAGATGGGTAAGGACTCTTCTGCCCAGACCCGTCTACTCAAATGCCCTCTTTTGCGGCTGAGTCTCAGTGCTGCTGAATCCTAACTGTGAATGTGGGTGTTTACGCAAGTGGGGGAGCTTTACGGCACAGGTCTCCTTACACGCACAGGCCAGTGGATACTAGCCCTGGGTTCTTTGCTACAAACACACAAACAAAGAACAAACGTGTTTGATGGAGGGTAAAAACTTTAAAAAGGAAAAAGTGAGTTCACACCTGGAGTGGAGCCCCCCGCACTCACACGACACGTGGGACTGCACACACGTGGGCACACCCCACAACACAGACATATGCGCCCACATGCACATGTCACACCCACACACAGTACACACACGCCCATGTCCACATGCCAGTGCACACCCGAGACACACACTTGCACACACATGCACACAGGCGCACATACACACGCGCAAACACATGCACACATATGCAAACACACGCACGCACACACGTGCACACACACGTACACACACACGTGTACACACACACACGTGCAAGTACGACAAAGGAAGTGGAAGAAAAGTGTTACCCATGAGTAGCCGCCGTTTCACCCGCTTGTCCACATCAGCTACTGACGTGGCATTGAACTGAGAGCGCTCAATTGCAGCCTCATCCTTCTCTAAAACACAAGTAAGGGACAAACACGGAGCCAGTGGTTAATGACAGCCCACTTCCCGCGGCCCAAGACAGTCAGCCTCTCGGCGTGGTGCACGCAAAGCCAACACAACACGCCGGCCAGCTCGGCATCCTCGCCAAGGGGCTAATCCCAGGAACCTCCAAGGTGGGGGTGTTCAGGGCAAAGCAGAGAGGCAGCGAGGGCAGGGGCGGGGGCAGGGGGACGTGCAGGAAAGGAGGAATGACCACAAAGTGACCTGGGACACAGAGGGGGCCGGGACTCAGGGCCCATGGGCAAGCAGACAGAGGAGGAGGCTGAGGTCAGGGCAGACAGGACTTGTGTGCAGAGAGCCACAGAAGCAGAAAGCACCACCAGGGTGCTTTATGGTGCTTTACGGAGACACAAGTGATTACAGACCCCCGTGGCTCAGGCTGGAGAGGCAGGCACAGGACAAGGCACATGACAAGGGGACAGGGCCACAAGGTCCGGTGATGGATGCACTGAGACAGCAGAGGCTCTGTCACAGGGATGTGAAGGGGTGTCAACACTCATGCAAAATTAAGAACAAAACAGCAGAGAGAGAGACATACACACACACACACACAATGGATCCAATAGAATAGACAGAAAAACCACGGGATCGATTTGGGCAGCGCTGGTTGCCTGCTTGTCTATAGAGGACTAGGGCTAAACATTCAAGTGCTCAACAAGGGGATGCAAAGAGGGATCCCTTATTTTAGGAGCATGCAGGGGACAAGTGGCCCTGAGCGGGCCAGGGAGCATCCTGGCTATGCCAAGAGGCTTCCTGTGGAGGGGCAGGTGAGGTTAGCTGGGTTGATTTTCTTTGCTCAGAGGGAAATGTGTGGAGACATTCGTTCCCAAGGGGGACACGGATGAACAGTGGGCGAAGGCAGGTGAAGGCATCTCTTCCTGGCCAGGAGTGGAAGTAGCAGCAGCAGGGGCTGGGTAAGGAAGGTGATTTCTAACGAGAGGGGAGGGAAGGTGGGGCTGGGGAAGTTACTTTAAAAAGGAGATCCAAGCAGGGGCCTTCACATGCAGTAGACATCGAAAAATAAAAAAGGAAGAAAGGATGATTCGGTGGACGAGACAAGATGTGTTAGACAAAGGCTGGGTGTGTCTGGCCCGGCAGCTCTTTGCACTGCCCCTGTGGCCGCAGAGTCGGCTCCAGCAGAGGCGGCAAACCCTGCGGGAGACCTCGAGCAGACGAGACAGGAGGGAGGCTGGGTGGCCTGGGAGAGTCCCGGGCCGGACAGTGGAGGGAGAGAGGCCGGAGGAGAAGAGGTTCTAGATGGGATCAGGCTGCAATAGAGACACTGGTTTGAGACCGGGTTTGGCTTTTAATTCTTTTTCAATTGGTTGGTTGGTTTGGTTTGGCTTTTGGCTCTGAAAATAATTAATGAACGTCAGTTATCAGACAAGACAGGCAATCAGGGACCATCACCAGAAAAGCAAGATAAATGAGATAAAAATGAAATATAAAACGGTTGTCTGAAAGAAGAGACCACACAGAGGAAGGGAGGGCCACCGCAGGCAGCAGAACCCGTGATGACAGCCCCGGACTACAGAGGTGACAGCCTGGCACCCGCCCGGGCCCTGCTCCCTGAGACCCAAGGGAGCAGCGTCCTGGGGGACAGAGCGGGGGTTGGGGCACACCCTGGCCTCATGGGCTTCTGTCTGCCGACCAATCCTTTCCTGTCCCCTGAGTCTCCCTCAAGAACTATCTTCCAGATTGACAATAAGAAATGGGGCCTAAAAAAATAACTGACTTGTGTTGGGTTTCTAACGTTTGCCAGCACAGGGAGGGTTGAACTCTGGCACCAACTCTGAAACTCCTCCCTTTCTCAGTTAAAAAATTTGCTGTTATTTATTTATTTATGTATTTATTTTGAGACGGAGTTTCGCTCTGTAGCCCAGGCTGGAGTGCAGTGGCCGGATCTTAGCTCATTGCAAGCTCCGCCTCCCAGGTTTACGCCATTCTCCTGCCTCAGCCTCCCGAGTAGCTGGGACTACAGGCGCCCGCCACCTCGCCCGGCTAGTTTTTTGTATTTTTTAGTAGAGACGGGGTTTCACCAGGTTAGCCAGGATGGTCTCGATCTCCTGACCTCGTGATCTGCCCGTCTCGGATAATCACAAATATTCAAGCTTCCTCTTGGAAATAGGGACCAGGAGGAAGGAGGTGACGGAGACTCAGATCAAGACTCCGTGTGACAGGTGAGAGGTGGGCTGGGGCAGCGGCGGGAAGAGCGGACTTCAGGTTGGGGAGAAAGGCCAGCAGGGGCCCGGCAGCTCGGAGAGACCAGCAGTGAAAACACCACACCCACGCAGGGCCCACACTGTCCATCTCCCCTGGAGGTTAGTCAATGACCACTCAAAGCAGAGTTCTGAGGAAACCTCTCGGTTTTCCAGACGGCTGTGGGCAGCTCCCACGACTAACGTGGCTGTGTGCAGTTACCTGAATCTGGCTGTTTTCCATATCGGGGAGGAAACACCTGGGCTTCTGGAACAGAAGGTCTTAGGTGTGTATACCTCCCTTCTCCCCACACACCCCCTGCCTGGGGCCACCCCTCACTTCCAGGACGAGGATGTGCAGAACCCCCGCTGCTAGGGAGCCCACGTCAGGTGTCGCCAGGGAACACAAAGCAGAAGAGCCTAGTCCTGGGGGCTGCGGACCCAGAGAAGCCTCCCCAGAAAGCTTCCCCAGGGGTGCCGGCCATCCCCACCACTGCCATGGGCTTGCCTTTCCTTGCTTCTCTGAAGCTTTCCTCCAGGGAACCCGGATGTGGCAGGGTGCTGGCCCTGCTGGTGCACGCATGGGGGGTGGGGGCGGGGGGTGCCAGGGTGGTGTGCGGCAGAGGTGCCTACTTACCGATGCACGTGCGACCGTCTGAGTGGAGGGCGTACTTCTGGTGGCAACCGCACATGGGGCCTGTGTCTGTGTCCTCACAGCTGTGCTGGCAGCCTCCGTTTCCATAGTTACAGGTTACTAGTTAGGCCCAACGTGTACACATGTGTGTATAAACAGAACAACAAAAACGATTAGTTTGTCGGTGTTGGCTGCTTCCTTCAGGGTTTGGGGAAACTGAGGCCTAAGAGCATCAGTGGGTAGGGTCATGAGGCTCGCCGGGCAACGGGTGTGCGTTTCCCTGCACTTCAGCCCCTCCAGGGACCAGGCCTGGAGTCACTCACTCCCTATAGCTGAACTGGGGTGGGACAGAATGGACTTGGGGTCATCTAGGCTTTGATCAGAGCAGGCACAGAGCTGATGCGCTCAGATGGCGGTAGATGAAGACAGTTTCATCCTTCCCAGGCTGCAGGACCCTTTACAGCCGCCTATCTCAATGGGGCAAATGTTTGTCAATGCCAGGATGTACTTGTCAAGCTATCGTGGGAGGGACAAGGCGGCCCGTGGTTCCAGGTGATGCTCATTTCCTTAGTTCTGGCAGAGCTTTCCTTCCTCTGTCTGTCTTGGGGCGTGTGGATGTCTCCACAGACGTCCCCTCTTAGAGTCCCAGGGGCCATCTCAAACTCTATCCTTTCAAAGCCCTAATCCTCCGGGAGCTCGGCAATGTCCGAACAGACAGACTCATGCAAATTAATGTCATCTGAGGTACGGTTTTGAAAATCACCTAAATAATAACCACGTTCCACTGTTTTCAATGCCTGTGGCCTGGAGGATCTGGTGCCTTTCAGCCCAGAATCTCAACATGTTTCACAACATCAGCAATCTGGGTTGGCTGAAAAGGGGGCAGAACAAAAAGGAGTCTGAAGTAGATAAAACTACAAATTCAAGTTTATTTAAACACATGGTCCGTTTCCAGGGTGAGAGAGATCTCTAGAGGGGAGCAAGGTGACCCAGGTGCTCCCCAGGGGGTGTAGGGCCCCTGCCTTGCGATGCTGGTGAGACAGCTGCACACCCATCACCTGAACGCAAATGTGCACGACGACCTCAGTATGGGGCGTGTTCTTGGATACTTTAACCATCTGTCCAGAATTCAAGCTACACTCTAATTTATTATGCAAAACCCTAATGATCAAATATACAAAAATAAATCTCAGACCAAGTATGGTTAGAGGGGGCAAAAATCCCAAATCCTGAGAGTTTGAACGAATTCTGTTCTATTAGGTTGACCCCTGAGCACAGCTGGTACCAGAGGGAGGTCAGTTGGTGGCAACTCCCAGAGAAGGATCTCAAACATTTCAGAACTGACTTCTCAGCTCATCTCCTTCACAGAGACTGACGCAGAGCCTTCCTGCCCACCTGTCCTGAGTGACGGGGCGCCTCAACCTTGGACATGTGCCATCTCCACAGCGGGTGAGGAGGATGTCAAGAAAATGGCTTGATATGGGGACAGGTGTCTGCTCAGTGCCTCAGATGCTGTAACCAGAGGCTCTAAGTGGCTGCTCCCTCTTCCATAGGTGGCCAAGGACCATCCAGAGGAGGGAACTGAGGACCATCCAGAAGAGGGAGCTGACTTCTAGGGGGAAATTTCAGGGACCTGAAAAATGCTTCCAGAAACACAACTGGGCTTCAAGCACAAAGCCCTCCAGCCCCTTCTCCTCAGGAGTGACTCTTCTCCGGGGTGGAGCTGACACCCTGGATGACGGCTCAACTTTCATCTCTCAACGGCTTGTCTCAATGGCCAGGAAGGAACCCAGGGAAGCCAGCGATTCCGGGAGGCTGCAGCTCCGCGCAGATCTCAGGCGATGGGGAGAGATCCAGGTGGAGCCCACTTTGGGCTGGATGTTGTGTGCCTTTCTAGGACCCAGGAGATTCCTGTTTCAGAGTGGGCAGGGTTGCAGCTGGGGAGAAGGCCGTTCTTTTTGAGCTCCAGGCTCCTGGAGATAGGCTGTGTCCCAAAAGTGACTCTAATGAGGATGGAGGCCTGTCTGAGGTAACTTGAGGGGGATGCAATGCAGGCTCTGGGGCCCTTGTTCCCTCCACACAGTCATTTGTGCGTCTCACAGACCCCCAAGGGTCAAGCCTTCGAGTACTGGAGAGTCTATGGCTTATACACAGAGATGTCTGAGCTCAAGCTCTGGTGAGACGGACAGAAGGATGGAGAAAACCTCCTCTGGCCCCAGCCCTGGAGTGGGTCCTGGGCTCTGGATGGATGATAGCTTGGTTCAGAGCCCTGTAGTCCTCTTGAGCCACAGAGGCTGGTTGGTTAAGCCAGGCCTCAGCCCCCAACCCAGCTTGAGATTTGGAATTTCCTGGAAGGCAAATGACTTCAAGGACTAGAGCGAATGCCTCAGAGCTAACTTTATCCCAGCCTTGCCTCATGAACCTCACAGAAGCAGCCAAAGCTGGGCTGGCTGGGCAGCCGCCTGTGCAGGCCCTTCACCGGAGGCCTCAGGTCCCGGAAATCACATCAGGCTCTCCATACCTTGGTGATATTCAGCCACCCACGGAGAGGGTGGGACTGCTGTTTCTCAAGCCAGCACATATTCCAGGCAAGGGTTGAGCCCTTCCCTGGCGGGGGCAGCTGGGGTGAGGATTGTGGGGGGTGTCCTAGCTGCTCACAGGGCCCTGCCTAGTCCCTGACCTCTCACATCAGGCTGGCGCTCAGAAGATGCTCTCTGAGCAAACTCCTCCTCCTTGTAGTGCTTGTACTATGGGGTCAGGGAGCAAGCTGGCCCCAGCCAGGCCGCCTGCAGCCTCTCCCTGGCACTGGCTCAGGGCCTGGTCAGAGCAGGCCCTCGGCCTGTCTTCTGCCTAAGGGAATGCACTGTCCTTCTGGCCAGGGCTGTCCACCAGCCCTGCTGACTCCATGCATTTGTGACCTTGGTCTTTCTCATGAGGAAACTCAGATCACACAACAGGGGGGACTGGGAAAGCTGGAGTCAGCATCTTCTGTTCTGAGGTGGCCGGGGGCGGAAGACTTCTCTGCAGCTAAAGGAATCCATCTGGTGTGGAGAGGGGGCCTGGCTGGAGCCCCGGGGCTGGAGGCTGGCACTTCCAATGGAGACTGCCACTTTTGGTCCTGCCCTGGGTGACAGTATACAGGCTTATCTTGGCCATCCCACAGCAAAGAGCCAGGAACACAGAGAAAGGTGGTCTGCCTCTCGGACCACATCTGGGGCAGAAGGAAGCACCTCCACTTTGGAGAATGGATGAATCACATCTGGTGTACGTGGGTCCCCAGGGTCTTGGTGACTGTTCTAGGAGACCATGAGTTGGGAAGGGTGTGGCAAGGCACCCACAGGACAGCTGATGACAACTGAGAGGATCAGTGACTGTGGACGATGGACTCTCCACAGAATGATGGGTGGAAGAACGGTCATTTTCTTTATGACAGCAGGGCAGCCTCGGTCTCTCATTTCCACAGTTAGGGTGAGGACCACCTTCTCTGTTGGGAGTTGGAACTGGACACTTCTCCCTAACATTTTTCTGCATTAGAAAGTGGGCTTGAAATGAGGCACTTGTCTCTGGCCAGAGATGGAAAGTGCTTCCAGCAGTCTCCTTTGGCTCTTTGTAAAAAAGGGCAAATATGACATCACTTTGGCTATCCCTGGTGCCCTCATCTTCCACGAGGAGAGGCCCATCCCGCCATCTCCCCACGCAGCTGTGGGGAGGATGCACTGGCTCCCAAGCTTCTGAGTTCAGCCACTGTTCTGCTTGGTTTCCTGGCTCCTACTCCTACTGGGGGACGGGGTGACCCCATTAAGAGGCTGGACTACACGTGGGCCCTGTAGGCAGACCACCAAGCAGATCCCGAAATGGTATCTTTGGCCAGAGGCCTCATTCAGCCCAGATCTCCCAGAGCATCACCATCGGCAGGCAGCCTTGCAGGGGTCAGATTGTGAGTTCTGATCTTTATATTTTATTTCAGACATGCGGTCTTGTTATGTTGTCCAAGCTGGACTCAAAGTCGGGCTAGAGTGATCCTCGCTTCTGCCTCCCAAGAAGTTGGGACTATAGGTGTGCAGAGTTCTGATCTTCGGTCCCGGAAAAAAGGTCAGCACAGCCCAGAATGGTGCCACTTCAGAACCATACTCTTTTCCTTCTTTGTACTACTCATTACCAGGGGCTTCCCAGGCCCATCGAGAAACCTGGTCCTGTAGACCTCTGTGCCAGGCCCCACCATTCCTGTTGCAGAGCTTAGGCTCAGGGGCTGCCATAAGATCCAGCCCAGCTCCTGGGGCTACACTGGTGGTGTCATGCTTGGTGCGGAAAACCCCAAGGCTGGGGTTCACAACCCTTATCCCTTATGCCCTGTCAGGACCCTTCCTTAGGCCCTGCCCTTCTCTCCACCCCATGGGGCTGGGGACCCTCCCTGGCCAAAGCCCAGCAGACTGGACAGACCCTCCAGAAAGCAATGGTAGGAGACGCATGGGACGTTTGACCCATTTGTCTCCATCTACCTACGTGTGCAGTCCTTCTGGTTTTGGGCAAGGTCAAAGCCGGGCCTGCAGTCGCAGGCCACCCCACCTTTGGGCGTCTCCCGGCAGATGTGGGCACAGCCATGGTCTTTGTTCATGCAGTTCATACCCTCTGGGAAGAGAGACAGACAAGAGACGGGTTGGGGACCAGGCAGAGAGGGATAGAGAAAATTTCAGACTGAAAGGGGATAGCCAATGATATGTAACAATCAAACGGGCTATCATTACATGTATCATGCACACACACGCATGTGTGTACACACACATATGCGTGTGTGCAGCAGCCATCTACATGGATATCCCTCAGGGAGAAAGCAAGAGCATGGTGCCTGGGTCTAGATTCAGACTTTGCTCTGTGGGTTGCACTGTAAATGGTACCTGGTGACCCACAGAGACCAAGCTCTTACTCTAGGTCAGATTGCAGCGCGTGGTCTGAGGAACTACTTTTGTGTCAGAGTGATTTGCTCCCCTCTCCTGAGCCACCCATGGTTCTAGGGTACCCCCACCCACCCAGCAGACTGGATCTCCCCTCTCTGTCTGCCCGGAGTGGCTCATACCCCCTTCCGTTGACCTCAGCTGATGTTTATCTTCCTGGTGATTTGTGAGGCGTTTCCAGAATTTATGAGGTCAGGGGTCAAGTGAGAGGTTGTAGGTCACAAGTCCATCAAGAGGCCAAGGCAGATGAAAGGGAAGAGCCTCTGTCTGCCACCCCACCGGCTCTGTGACCTGCCTTCCACCTCCACCCGCAGGAAACTCAGGCAGGAGCGAAGCCAGCTCGGGGAGCGGCAGTGAAGGCTCCGGACGGCGAACACGCACAGGGCGACCTCCTTCCCCCGGGACACACCGGCCTCTTGTTCCAGAGGAGGACTGGCTCAATCCTGACCCCGTCCACTTTAAATACGGGTATGCAGCAACACAGAATAGATTTAAAAACACAAACACCCTGCTAGTTGTAATAAAGATAAAAACGTCTGAAGTTAAAAGTCAAACAAACAAACGGAAATGAGGAAGCCTGCATTTTGCACAGCACCGTGACTCCTGGTTTCACCTGATTTTGTGACTCATATTTCCTCACCTTGAGTTTCTCACTAATCAATCCAATTGTTGGAATGACGCAGAGTCTAACTAAGCAACGAGTGAACAACGGAAAGCGCTGTCATGCTGCTGCCCTGCAGAGAAGCTGCAAGTTCACACGGAAACACCCTTTCCGTCGGCTCAATTCCAAAAGAACATCAGCGCCTGAGTCGCACAGATAGTGGCGTGCGGTCAACGCTTAACAGCCAGCGGGGGTGGAGGCTGATTTGCAGTATTTAACAATGTATGTGGGATAAATACGCCAGCGATGGCTCATTTCAAAGTACCAGGGAGATGTCGCCGAGGGTAGAGCTGGGAACAAATGTGCACAGTTAGCTCTCGCAAGCTGAGACCAGCCAGCCATAGCACGTCTCTTTCTTAGAAAGGTCATTGTAAAGTCAGGCAGATGTAGGTGTGAATCTGGCTTCCTTCCTGGCTGCGGCCTTGGAGACAACTGCTTCCCTTTTCTGAGCCTAATCTTAGAATGGGCACAATCACCTCTGTCTCATGGAGGAGCTGTGCAAATTAAATCCAGTTACAGACAGGAAATGCCAGGCAGTAAGAGATGAGGTCTGTCTGTGGGGGCACTGGCTCCTGAGGCCGGTGTCTCTCCTGCAGGTCTGGAGACAGCGTGGCTCCTCCCTGGGGCCTGGCTGGACCAGGCGACCCCCTCCTGAGAGGCGACTCTTGGTAGAGAAACCTCAGACTACCTGAGACATGTTCATTCCCTCATCAGGTCTTCTGGGAGCCTCCTGCCCTGGCCAGGGTTTGGCCAGTGTGTGGTGGCCAGCAAGCTGTCTCCCTGACCATCACTGATGGCTGTTGTCAGCGGTGGGCTGAGTCCAGGGTCGCCCCCCTCACTCCCTGTTCATTTATCTTCCATGGCTCCTTGCTGTTCCAGCTTCTTCCCAGCTGCACACACTCCACGGTTTGCCATCCCACAATGCCTGCTGAGCCGCCCTCGAGGGTGCCCCATCTCCCCTTGCTGCTCCTTCCTCCTGGGCCAGACACCCTCTCCTATCTTCCATAAACTAAATCCTAGGCCTCCCTCAAACTCCACCAGTTCCGCAAAGCCTCCTGGCTCCTGCCTTCTACTCCCCGTGTCTCCCCATGCCACCACCCATGTGACATCCTGGGGCTGTCCTATGGCCGGCACAGGCGATCAATGCTGTGAGCAGATCTGTCCTTTCTTCCTGAGCTGGGAAGAGCCCACGGGCCCTTGTTTGGCTCAGGATTATAGATGATGAAGAAAGGGAGATTGAATTTCCCTTCCCAGCCAAAGAATCACAATTTACAAGAAGCCTTGCTAATCATCACCAACCGTATATTTGTCACTGGGGAGCTGATCCATGCCGGAGCCCCGGGTAATGGAATATTAAACTCTAGAGGTCATTCAGTTTTCTCCCTCATTGTGGACTTGCCATTAAGTGATCTTTCTTCTTGAGTCTCTAGAGACTTTAACACCGAGCCAAGATGTTGTTGTTTTCTTGGTGAAGGACACTTTGGGGATGTAATCTAGCGTGACTATGGACAGCGGTAACCCACAGTCAATAAGACGCTAAGCAACAGAATCGAAGAGCTGGGAAGGGTGAGCCCCAGGTCCTATCTGTAGTCAGCTGGTCTCAAAGGTTGCTACTTTACCTCTCAACAACTTGGGGAAGAGGGTGGAGCCCTTCATCTCCCACCTAAAGAGCCTGAGGTAGAGCTGAGGTCCTGTGATTAGCCATCCTCACTCAACACCCCAAGAAAGGCCCCCTGCACGCTGCCTCTCACCCAGCACCCCCAGCGTGGGAGCCCCCACTGGCTCTGCAACGGAGGGCAAGGGACAGGCCAGTGACTGTTAGTGGGACTGGCTTCAGGACCTCTTTACATTCCTGACAATTATGAAGGAGGTCAAATCGCTTTGATGGACATGTTTATGTGTTACAGCTATCAAGACTGGCTAGATATCACAGAGAGAAATTTACATTTACTCATTAGCTTATTTAAAAACAAGACAACAAACATATTTCATGTGGGCTGGGTGCGGTGGCTCATGCCTGTAATCCCAGCACTTTGGGAGGGTGAGGCAGGGGGATCACCTGAGGTCAGGAATTTGAGACTAGCCTGGCTAACATGGTAAAACCCCATCTCTACCAAAAATACAAAAATTAGCCAGGTATAGTGGTGCACGCCTGTAATCCCAGCTACTCAGAAGGCTGAGGCAGAATTGCTTGAACTCAGGTGGCGGAGGCTGCAGTGAGCTGAGATCGCGCCATTGCACTGCAGCCTGGGCAGCAGAGTGAGACTGTCTCAAAAAAAAAAAAAAAAAAAAGAAAAGAAAAGAAAAAAAGTATTACATGTTAGCACAACCCATATATTTGTATTAAAAACTATACTTTCCAGAACGGGGTGCCCTGAGATGCAGCAGTCAGGCCCGCGTGAGCCAGGCTCACCTGCTGCATGGTGAGGCTGCAGTCAGGCTGGAGTCTGCTCAGCTTGAGTGCTTCTGGGGCACCTCCTCCCCGAGAAGGGTGGTCGGGGGAGCATCACTATCACATTTTTTTTTTTTTTTTTTTTTGAGACGGAGTCTCGCTCTGCCACCCAGGCTGGAGTGCAGTGGCTGGATCTCAGCTCACTGCAAGCTCCGCCTCCCGGGTTCACGCCATTCTCCTGCCTCAGCCTCCCAAGTAGCTGGGACTACAGGCGCCCGCCAGGTCGCCCGGCTAGTTTTTTTTTTGTATTTTTAGTAGAGACGGGGTTTCACCATGTTAGCCAGGATGGTCTCGATCTCCTGACCTTGTGATCCGCCCGTCTCGGCCTCCCAAAGTGCTGGGATTACAGGCTTGAGCCACCGCGCCCGGCCTACTATCACATTTCAAAATGACCCTACAACCACTGCAAGGATGGCTGCTGCTGCCTGGCCTGGGGGCTGACTGTGGCTTCCCAGGTGCTCATCAGCGACTGTCAGCTGCATCGCTTTCACCTCCACGTGGGGGCAACACTGGCTTCTGGAGGCCACAAGCAGGCAGGCGCCGTGGCTGGAGAACCACAGAGGGTCAGGGTTGGACCCCTGCCTGCAGCCCATCTTGTCTATCCATCCTACAGAGACAGAAAAAGAGCCCCTGAGGCGGGAAATGAGTGTTCCAGCACATATAGCAGGGCTGGAACCTGGGCCACTGGGCTCCCAGCCTAAGCTCTCCTGCCTTGGGGTCACTCGGCTACACCTGTGGCACCCAGATGGCTGACAGGGAGCAGACATCTCCTAGGCAGAACAGAATTGGGAACGTGGTGTAGAGTGGGCGACTACACAGTGTCTGTTACTGGCCACTGTTTCCAGACTTAGGAGCCCAGCGAAATCCAAGGCCAGTTCAGATGCTGTGTCCGCTGAAGCTCTCCGAGCAGCCCCTCCATGAAGCGCACACCCTGGCTCCTCTTTTGACCTTCCACAGCCATCACTGGCAGGCCCTGAGGTGAGGACGGAGCCTCAGCTCCCCTGCGGCACAGGATGTCCATTTTCTCAGCTGTGAAACGGGGATGTGATAATCTTTGCCCCTGAGGGTTGCTGGGAAGCTCAAACAAGGTAACGATATCAAGGGAGGCACAGGGAGGGTCTGGGTAGAGCAAGGCTGCTGCGACAGCACTCCTATCTGCCCTTGCTTCATTCTGCCTCGTCGGAAATCGGAATAGTTGCTTCCGTCACACTCTTTCCTGCCAACCGTGGGTAACCGGATGGGGAGACCTGAGTTTTATTCTTTTCAGTATCACAAGTACCCAGCACAAGGCCTGGCAGAGGGTTAGGGATCTGCAAACAGTGGGTGAAAGAAGGAAAGGGAAGAATGAGTGGGGAAAGAGAGGGGAGAATGGAGAGAGGAGGGAGCAAGGAAGGAAGAAGAGAGAAATAAAGTCTCCTATTCGGAACAGATGAAGCCTGTTGTCTGTTATTTTAGGAGGCAAGGCTAAATTTTGAAAACGCTCTTGCGGCATCCCTAGTTGCGTGTGCTAGAAACACAGTGCTTTGGACGCCTGATGTGGGAAGTTCGCAGCACATGTTAAAGGCTCTGAGAAGTCCCACGGTCACTGTGGAACAGTCCCTTTTTCCTCACTTAACACAGCATCCTGGACAGGAAGAGGCCCCAGAACTAGCAGGATCTAAGGATGGCCCATTCTAGCTCCTCACCTGACAGACAAAACACAGCGACACAGGGACCAGGGTGGCAGGCTGGGGCAGGGATAGGGCACTGGCCCCACCCACTGGAGCACCTGTGGTATCCTCTGTGCCTCCGAACCTCAGAGACAGAGCAGGTGGCATGCCCTCCTTGTCCTCTTCCAGAGGGGCCGTCTGAGGGCACTGAGCTAACGGAAGGAATGCCAACTCATCCCCTCCTGCAGGTGGTATTTCTGGATGGCGGCCGGGGCCATGAGGGCCAAGTCGAGATTTGAAGGGGAAAAGGTGAACCCTGAGGCATGCGAGGTGCTTGGTTCCAAGCCCTTCTGCTCTAGGGATGGGCCTGGATTCCGGATGGGAAAGGAATCTGTGGGTCTGCGACAACACCTGCTCTGCCGTGACCTGGGAAGGACTGCCCTAGGCCTCCTCCAGCTCCCCTGAGCCAGTCAGGCCCATGCAGCCAGCGGCAGCTGCAGGCTGTGTCCACTGATGCCAGCCTGTGAGCTCTTCCAGAGCAGGGGCCGAGCCCACTCAGGCTCAACCCCAAGCCCCAGGCCCAGAGCAGGCTTCTGTGAGCCTGAGGGCCGGAAGGGCCCCAGCTCAAAAACTCCATCCTCCTGTGGCTCCCTGATTTGTGTCACGTCTGCTCTTGGGAGCCATAGGACAGCTCCCTTGACCTAGATATGGGGAGAACCATGGAGAGGCAAGTTCAGCAGACAGCCCTGCTGGTCTCCCCTTCTTGATGGGAAGTGAGATAGAATTTCAGAGTCATTCCCAGAAATTCTGGTCTTCAGAGGCCTGATGCCCGTCAGGCCAGGCGCCCGCCAGGTCGAATCTAATCTGATCCAACCATCCAAATCCAATTATATGCTGCAAACTCAGACCAAGTGTCTCCTTGGTGCCCAAGATGGGCCAGGGAGCAAGGAGAGGACAGATGCTCTGCTGCCACAATGCCAGGTCCACATTCAGGCTGCCACTTGCTGCATGACCCTGGGCCAGCCCTTCACCCCTTCACCCCTGAACCTCGGTTTCCACCTATGTAGAGCTGGACAATAGTAGCAGCTGCCTCCCAGAGTGTGCTAAATGTGCAGCCCCAGTCTCTGGGTGAGTGAGGTGCTGGCTAAGGGCACAGATAGGCTGTTGTGGGACTTTGTCCTGGCCAGAAGGAAGCCACAGGGGAGTTGTCAGTAGGGGAGCGACACGCTTGTGTGTCAGAAAGATCTCTGGAGGTTGTGTGAAAGATGCCCTCGAGGGCCAGGACTGCAGGCCAGGACAGTGGAGAGGCTGTTGCTATCACTCTGAAAGGGACAAAGTCTGGTGGAAGGGCAGTGGTTATGGGGACTGGGAGGAGGGCTGGATTTAAGAGCTGCTTCTGAGTTTTCTGGAAGACGTGATGTATGAACTTGGGCCCTGACTATACTCTCATTCACTTGGACCCTCACAAGCCTGAGGAGCGGACACAACCGTGCCCACCTTCAAGACAAGCAGACGGAGGTTGGGACAGCGTGGGGGAAGATGTGCCCCAGGCTGTGTCTTCTTCTCCAAGTGGCCGGAGCTTCCTCCCAATGGGCCCTCCCCCAGGTCGCCATCTCCTCTGGACTCTGACAGGCCCCGGCAGCCCTTCCCCACTGGGGCCTATCTTCCCCCAAGGCCTTTGGTCCTTCTTGGGTACTCCACTAGAGTTTTCGCGGAGAGAAACGATGGCACGGTCTGCCTGGCCCTGAGCCAGTGCGTACACCACATCCTCTGCAATGCAAAGTTCACGGATGCATCTCAAGCAGGGCAGCGCGGCCCAGTGTGTTTGTACTTAGGAGCGGGGCCTTTCTTGCCGCCACGGCCGGATAACAAAGCTGGAATGTGTGCCTCCTGAGGGTCGTTGCTATGGCGACTTCATCAATAACATCATTTTCTGCGTCCATGTCCCTTAAATACATGGGAAGGGACGGCAAGCTGGGAACGGCAGAGCAGGGAGAAAAGAACAATCACCTTGCTCCACCCTTCCCCCTCAACTTGGGAGGAAGGGATTTTCCTCCCTTTGCCTCATCAATAGAAAATTATGGAGCCAAGAAAGAGGTTGGAGCCTTGGGGGTGGCAGTGGGAGGCGGCGGCTGCCTTCCCTAACCCTGACTCCGCAAGCTGTCCAAGTCATGCAGGGAAAAACAAACACGAGCTCCCACCAACATTGAAGGGGGGCTGAAGGGAACCGGGGGAAGGTGGTGCCCAGGGGGAAGGGCGCAGAACAGCTGTAGGGTGCGGGCTGGTGGGAGAGATGACGATGGCAACAGTGCAGCCTCCCACGTTCATTGGAGCTGCCTGTGCGCCAGGCCTGCCACAAACCAGACTCCTTACCTCACTGATTCCCCGAAAAGCCCAGGAGGGGCTGTGCACAGGCTGAGCATCCCTCATCCGAAAATCCAGAATCTGAAAGGCTCCAAAACCCAAAGCTTTTTGGGCATTGACATGATGCCACAGGTGGAGAATTCTATACGTAAGTACTTCACACAAACTTTGTTTTATGCACAAAATTATTGAAATGCCATGTAAAATTGCCTTCAGGCTCTGTGTACAAGGAGTATATAAAACAAAAAGCGCTCCATCTTTAGACTTGGGTCCATCCACAAGATACTTCATGATGTATCTGCAAATGTCCCCACATGTGAAAAAATCCAACGCTGGAAACACTTCTGGTCCCAAGCATTTTGGATAAAGGATGCTCAACCTCTATTATGTCCACTTAACAGATGAGAACACTGAGCGCACAGAGGTTAGTGACTGAGGTAAGGTGAGGGGGCTGAACCCAGCGGACAGAGCTGGAGCCGCAACACACTGTCTCGCCAAGGCCATCTCCAACGACAGCTTCTCCAGGGTGACGATTCTGATCCTGCCCTGCCAGTCTCCTCAGATCCATGGAGAGCCCCCCATGGGCTGGGAACATACCCTGCGGAGCCAGGGCCTGGCAGAGACAGAGAAGCCTTTACAACATCGCCCGGCAAGGTAAGTATCTTTATCCCCGTGTGACAGAAGCTCTTCAGAGAAGTGAAGCGATTTGCCCATGGTCACTGATTAGGACATGCGAGGCAGGTAGAGGCAAAACTGAAACCCAGGTCTGTCTGACTTGAAGACCTGCCCTTCTCCAGTGGCAGAGGGAACTTTCTAGTGCATAAATCTGACTGTCTTCCTACTGTAAACAAAACAAGCAAAACAAACAAAAAACTCTTCGATGCCCCGGCACCCAGTGCCCAAAGGGTTAGGCTGAAAGTTCTCAGTATGGCACCGAAGGTCCTCCCTGACCCCCGCCACCTGCCTCTCCAGCTTGCTCATCCTTCCTCGAGCCCTTGGCGAGGGACAGCCCGGTGGCCGCCCCGCACAACCCACCCTCCCTTCCCACCCTGAGGCCTTTGAGAAGGTGCTTTCCTCTGCTTGGGACATGTTCTCGCCCTCCTCTGAATGGCCACTTCTGGCTAGTTACTTGAGATGCTATTTCTGTGTCACCTCTTCCAGGAAGCCCTCCTTGTTTCCACCCTCTCCACAAGTGCCTAGGTTGGATTGGGGCCGTGCCTGGGACTCCCCTGCCCCCTCCTTGCTCATAGCAACCACCACACTAATTGTAGCTGTTACACATTGTCTCCCTCCCTTTAGATGGGGGATTCTCAAAAGGACAGGGCCCATACCCGAGCTACCTCTTTGCCCCCGTCCCCTGCGCAATGCCTAACACCCAGTGAACGCACAGGAACATTTGATGAACCCAGGCTCACTGGTAAGCGGCCTGGACTCAGCTACTCTGGATTTGGACTGTATCAGAACAGGGGCCAACTCTCAGACAACAGCGGTATGCTTGTCTGCAGTCCCAGACCTGGCTGCTGGTCTGGCTCCCCCTTGATCCCCTAATTACATGCTAAGAGCATCTGCCCCTGGAATGGCACACAGAGCCTCTCACTGTGCGGCCTTGGCTTCAGTAGAAACACAAGCTTTGCCTCCCACCCTGTATCCCCCAGATTACATTCTCTGGGGCAAATCTAGGCCTGCCAGGCACCAACAGCTGGCTGCCCCAGACTAGAACCCCCAGCTAACCCTGAGCCTAGCCAACCCCAGGCAGCATCCCTAGGGCTAGTCCCCTCTGGGAGATGCGAGTGACCAAAGACTGTGGGCTTCTACTTACCCAGAGCTCCCCTGTGTCAGGCCCCACAATAGGCTCTTTGCAAACCTCACTAATTGAACATCTCAATGACCAAGTGCCAGGTACAACCAGCACTTACCTGACAGGTGAGGATGCTGAGGCTTAGAGAGATCAAGAGACTTGCTGCCCCAGTTCTTCTACCTTGTGTGAGGGAGTAGGGAGCTGATGCCCTGGTGGTCACTCCACTGGCAAAGCCCAAAGTGGTTCTAGCCCCTCCAATAAGTGCTCACCTCACACCTCATCTGCCCTGGCACCCACTTGGCAGCCTTGATGGCCCCTCAAGGGAATTCTGCTCCTCTCGTCCTCCTTCTCACTGCCCCCTCTGCTTCGGCCAATATGCCATATTGGATGTAGGGGAAAGAGTTTATCCCCCAGAGCCTCTTGGGGTCCTGGGTCCCAGCTGGGTGTGTGACCCAGCAAAGAGGCTGGCCCACTCTGCCCAGTCCCCTTCCCACCCACTCCACACACTCGCAGCACCGTCCCTTCTACGCTGACACCAACCCTGGGCCCTCCTCCAGGGTTCAAAGGCCCCTGCCAGGGCCCCAGAGGACTCGTCGTCCTGGGTGTGCACAGCCTTGGCTCAGCACTCACCACCCAGCTGGTCCAGCCGCAAGGGCCCACACCTTGTATTATCTGGCTCCCAACACCTTCCACGTTCATCTGCTCGCGTGCTTATGTGCCCCTTCATTCCACAGATATTTAGGGAGTGACTCCTTGGTTCCCAGCCGCAGGATTCCAGGCAGGCGCAGGCCTTTCTACCAACCAGCTAGCTCCTTGTCTGTGCCTCCTCCTGATCTGCTCTGCTAGAGGCCAGACCACAGTGAAGTCCGAATGGGTGCTCAATAAACACCTGCAGGGTGGTTGGTTGATAAGCTCGCCAGGCATGGACGTGGGGCACAGCTCCAAGAGAAATTGTCCTGCTTTGTGTTTACACGCAAGCAAAAACCAGAATGGATTGGTTTTCTGGAAAGCCAGAACTGGAAGGGGCCTTGGAGTGCATCTAGGTGAGGCCTCTCCATTTCCATGAGGAGGCTGAAGCCCACGAGACAGTGACTGTCCTGGGTCACGTGGCAGTGACTTGCCCTGGTCACGCAGCTGTCAGTGCAGAGTCCGTATGCAGCCTCCCACTTTCAGTCAAGCTCAGTGCTCTTTCTGGCACATCAGGAGGTGGGTGACAAGGACTGCTGCCCTTGATCTTTCCACTCACGCATTCCTTCACTCCCTCAATCGACAAACCTTTGCTAAGCATCACCTGTGTGCAGGCCCTGGGCTGAGACCGAGGAGGGAAGGGTGTCCAACCCCACACGCTCATTCTCAGTTTGCGGCCAAGTCACTGCCATGCAGTTCACCAACAGGCATGCCCTGTGTACACAGATGGACAGACAGACAGAGCTGGGACTGTGATTGGCTCCCGGCATGCCTCTCAGAAAGCAGGATGGATGTCAGCCTCCCTTCAGCACCCCCTTCCCACCCCAGGGCCTTGACCAGTCCTGGCACCGGGAACGCCTAGAAAGCTGCCTCTGTGAAATGGGAGGTGGTTCTGTCTCTGACAGTTGGGAGGATCACGAAACATTTGCAGAGCCACAGAAAGCTCTATGGGCCGGGCAACACTGAGGCGGGGCAGGTTGATTCAACAGCTCTGATTTGCGTCCCAATCCCAGTCCTTTCTAAGGCATGTGGTTTTAGAACCTGTTGTGGCCTAATTTATAAAGTGGGGAGACTAAAACCCTCTTTTTTTTTTTTTTTTTTTTTTTTTTTTTTTTTTTTGAGACAGGGTCTCACTCTGCCGCCCAGGCTGCAGTGAAGTGGTGTAATCAAATCATAGCTCACTGTAGCCTTGAACTCCAGGGCTCAAGCAATCCTCCTGCCTCAGGCTCTGGAGTGGCTGTGACTACATTCTGTATTTCTGTATTTTTTGTAGAGATGAGGTTTCACCATCTTGCCCAGGCTGGTTTCGAACTGTTGGGCTCAAGTGATCCTCCCACCTCGGCCTCCCAAAGTGCTGGGATTACAGGTGTGAGCCACCACGCCCAGCTTAAAACTTCCTTTTGTAAGAGTGTTCAAGGGCAGTAAAGAGGTGATGGGCTCCAGCTCAGATCCCTCAAGCTGCGGCGGGTGCTCTGTAAGGCTGGCCCACTCCCTCTCCCCTGCACGCTGGCTTGTTATCTGGAGCCCCAGCCCTGCCTCATTTCTTCCCCCTTCCTCTCCCTTGATTCCTGAAATTTCCCAGGCTGGTCACTAGGTGTCACCACAATCAAGTTTTTCTGCCCCCACAGACCCGGAGTCTTGCACCAGAGAAGGCCTGGTCAAGAGACTCACTCACCCCCTGAGCTTCTACTCCTCCAAGGCCTGGGAGGCTGGAGGTGTCCTTCTTTCCTCCCTCGGGCTGCCAGGTTTAGCAAATAACAATACAGGACGCCCCATTCAATCTGAATTTCAGATGGACAACCAATACGTCCTGAGTATAAGCATGTTCAAAAGTTGCATGGGTCATACTTGTAAAAAAAAAAATTACTTGTGTATCTGAAATCCCAGTTTAAATTGGCACTCTGTATTTTATCTGGCAACCCTGCCCTGGCCTCCACAGGGACCCTAAAGGAAGCCATGGCGGACAGACAGGCTGTCTAGTGCCACCCTTAGCCGTATAGCTACTACTACCAGAGAACTCAGGCAGGTGCCCTGGCCATGGCCTGCCATGAACAGGGAAAAGCTCTGTTTTTCCTTTCCAGCAGGTGACGAGATGGAGGGTGATCAAGCATGGGGGCCAAGGTGGCAGCATCCCAAAAGTGTTCCCACAGCAGCCCTGGGAACCCTGAAGGAGACGGTGGTAAGAGCACTGTGGACACACAAACAGGAGAATCTGTAAGGATGTGAGCAGCGCCCCTGAGCCCCAGCCAGTGACTCTCCACCACTGTCCACCCACATGTTGTGGAAAGGAGCGGGGGCTGCAGAGCCAGAGCCCGGGGCTGTCACAAGCAGTGGCGCTCGCTTCCCCTCCCTCAGCTGTGCATGAGGGGCGGCAGTGGGTATTTCTCATGGCCCTTCAAGGACAAAAGGGGCTCATGGGCTCGGGGCACAGTAGGTATGTTCGGATCATTGGCAGGTACAGCCACTTTGGGGACGTAAGCCAATTCCCGCCATTGACTCAAACTTTAAAATAGTCTGCTGACTTGTTGCTGCACTCAACAGCCAAATGTGTGGGTGCTCTGTGATGTGCCCTGGGGCACAGGAGTCAGGCGCTCTGTGATGTGCCCTGGGGGCACAGGAGTCGAGGCTGGGCAGCAGAAGGGAAAGGTGTTCTGGAGCAGGAACCAGCTCATGCAGAGGCCTGGGGAGTGAGGCTGGGGGTCTCTGCGCTTCTGACAGACAAACTGGGGCTGTCCTGCTGGAGAGAGGACCTCATGGAGAGAAGCTGGCAGAACTCCATGGGGCCTCATGGAGAGAAGCTGGCAGAACTGCAAGCTGACCAGCTGCAGAAGGGAGCAAGGCGGGACAGCAGTGCAGCACCCAGCAAACCACGACACGCTGGGCAGCCCTCTGCTGGGCAGCGGGCTGAGCACATTGCTCTGCACGAGGGGTGAAGGCATTTTGTGAACTGATGATGCACACACTTCGGGCATGACTCCCTCACGAGATGGTCTTGTCCCCTCTGCACTCCCATGCGGCATGTTTCCTCTGCACCCTGCCCTGGGTGAGATGTGAGAAACACAAGGATGACTTAAACACATCCCTGCCCTTCTCAGGAGCTCAGGGACTGGTCCTGCAGTAGAGGGCTGAACTATTTCAAACGCATGAGCGCAAGTCAAGAGGAAGACCCACACACCTGCCTAAGAGTCAGAGACAGCTTTAGAGAGGAGGTGAGTGTGCTGGGTTTTGATGGATGACGAAGAGTTCTCCAGGAAGGGAGGGGAATGGGAAATGGCAGTAAAGGCAGAGGATGACACACACCAAGGTTGTAATCAGTAAAGGGCACGTGTGCCATAACAGGGAGAAGAGCAGGCAGACGGGGAGGAACCAGGAGAGAGGAACTGGACTGTGGGAGGCCTTGGGAGGCAGGAAGGCAACAGTGCCTGATAACAGAGGAGCTTGGGGCAGAAAGCGCCCGGGCTGCAGGATGCAGGAGGGAAGGGGGATGACGCAGAGGTAGGGATCCCAATTAGCAACCACAGCCTTCAAAGAAGGCAGGGCAGCAGGGGTGAGCAAGCTGGCTCGGTTTGGGACGTGAGTAGAGCTCGGACACAGGATCCGGTCACACTGGGATGTGGGAGCCACACAGGGGAGGGGTCAAGGCAGCACCCCAGTGCTGATGCCCCACTGATGGGGGACGCTCTGGGAAGCACAGGTCTGGGAGGATGGGAAGATGCTGCGTTTGGTTTTGAGCAGGTGAGAATGCTGTAGCTGGGGGACAGTTGGCACTGGGGTCAGAGCTGGAGAAGTGGCCACTGCTGGTCAGCAAGGAGACTCAAGAAGCTTGGGGGAGAGCTAGGAGAGGGCTGAGGCCAAGGAGGAGCCAGGGTCGGGGCTGAGGAGGAAGGGAAGAAGCCCCATGGGATGTACATGCTGAAAGAGTCCGGTGACACAATCAAGCAGCCACCAGCCGGGGGACAAAAACCCACCTGGCTGGCCTCAGGCGGGTGACAAGGCCCTGGGGAATGCTGCGGCCAGGGGTGGCCAGTAAGACATCCCCCCAGGAGATCGGCCTTGTGGCCACAGTCACAACCCAATTTCTCTAATGAGGCTAGGGAGGGCTCAGACCCCTCCCTAATGACCCGGGATGACCTCGACTGCTTCCCCACTCTGCCAATCAGGCATCTGCCTGGTGGTTTCTGAACCCACACTTCAGATCTGCATGGCTTTCCATGCACGGGGCCTGTGCCCACAAACCCCAGGTGGGAAGCCAGGCTGTGGGCTACAATGTGGGGGGTGGGCGCTGGTCTGGAGCCTAGGAGCCTGGGACAAATCCCAGCTCTGCCACCAACATGCTAAGTGACCTCCAACAGGGACATATGGTGTTTCCAGGGCTCCTGCTACTTCACTGTAGAACAGGCATGCAGGCCAGCTTCTCTCCAGGGCAGCATGCTTTCGGTTCTCACGCACATCAGCTCCATGACGTCGCCTCAGCTTTTCCTGACTGCCTGCTCCCTACGGACCCCAGGCTGGACACTGGGAGGCAGAGGGTCCCTGCATCCAAGAGGGTCCTTGTGTCTCACTTGGGGGAGAAAGGCCTGCGAGCAGAGACACAAGAGACAGGGCAGGGAGGCTGAGGGTGGGGCGCGAATGAGACAGAGGCAGGGGAGAGTAGGTCCCGCCTGGGAGATCAGGAGGTGTGCGGGGAAAAGGTGTAGAAGGTTCTCAGTGAGCGACGGTCAGTCAGGATGAGTGAGAGTTCCAGACAGAGGGAGCTGCGTGAGCGGAGGCCGGGATGAGAAGTTCACTATGGCTGGTTCATGACGTGGCAAGCAAGGAGAGGCTGCAGAGAACCACATTCCTCTCAGGAGCCATGGGAAGGTCTTGAGTGGGGAATGACAGAGCCAGAGGGTCGGGTGGAGCAGTGGCTCTGGCTGCTGCCAGAAGGTTTGTCGGGCAGGGAGACCTGTGAGGCAGCTGCCGCATTAACTCAGGCAAAAGACGGCAGCGCAGCCCTAGGCAGAGGGCAGCATGGCGAGGCAGGGGCTCCCTGTGTCACGGGGCATCTGGGCTGCACAGCACCCCTGCCCTTGGCCCCCCATCCATTTGTTCATTGAGTGTCTTTGATCTTAGGAGGCGGTTGGACCTGGGTGCAAATCTTGCTTTTGGTACTTCTTCACTATGGACAAGTCTCTTTGCTTTTCAGCCTCCATTTGCTCACCTGCAAAATGGGGTAGCTCCATGACACAGACTGTTCTCAGGATCTGATGACTGGTGTCAGAGTCTGGGCACTATGCTCAGCTATGATACGTATGACAGCTGTGCACAGTTCCGGTGATCCAGACCGGGCTCTGCACAGGGCGATGTCTTGTACGTACGATCTCATTATAATTCTCATAAACAATTCTATCATAAAATACGTGAATGTTTGCCCCAGGACTTGTGGCACAGAAGGGCGCCAGGGCTGGGCAAGCTACCTGTTAGCCTAGTGCACTCTGGGTTGCAGCTCTCCCTGCCCTGCACCCGCAACTCTGGGAGACTTGAAAGTTCTGCAGCTTAGGGGAAATTTACACCAGGGATGTGAAGTCAGGCTGGGGATGCCCCTGGCGCCGACTCAAGGCCAGGCCAAGAGAGGGGCGTGAAGCTGGCTTACCAGCCAAAAGAGTTGTTTATGGAGTGGGAGGCTCATAAAAAATAATGGGCTGGATTTATTGTCCCCGCCTCGAGGGCCATTCCGGACCGCACAGGGCCAGGAAAGGCCTCCTCCAGTAGCACCATAAATCTCTCCAGTAAGCAAGGGAGCTGTTTATTCTCCCATCCACCTGGTCTGCAGCAGGCAGGGGAGCGAGGAGAACCTGCAAGCCCACATGTCCTGCCTGGCGCCCTTGCCTGGCTGATCTTCTCCAAGGAGTGGCTGAAGAAGGCAGGTGCTGAGGCTGGGATGGGATTCGGGGGCATGGCCACGCCATCTCCCCTCTCCTTAAACAGGAAGTCCCTAGCCATGCTGTCCCAGCACCCAGTCGATAATGGAAAACCCTGGAACAGGACAGGGGATGTCTCTGGCCCTGCAGGAGCCGTGCTAGGGTCCCTCAAGTCAAGGCCTGGCTCAGATCCCGTAGGAGTCCTGTCCCAGGAGCCAACAGGAACCTGACAGCTAGGCACACTGATAGGATCCCATCCGTGTGTGGCTGAGGCGGCTCATGAGGGCCCGTGGGTCTCTGTCCATTGGCTTTTGCTTCTTTTGAGTTTGCAAGCGGATGGTGCAGGATAAAAAGAACTGACTGTGGCCTCAGAATCCAGCCCCTGATCCTGAAGTCCTGCTCCACGATGCAGCTCAGGGAAGCTCAGTTTTCCCTCCCACGATGGGGACATTAGTACTCATCCAAAGCATGTCACAGCGTGGCTGTGAGCATCAGGCGACCCAGTATGGAAACCACAACAAAGCCGCAGGAGGGTGGAGCTGGGCCTGCTGAGGATACCTGAGCTGTGGAGGGTGGAGCTGGGCCTGCTGAGGATACCTGAGCTGTGGAGGGTGGAGCTGGGCCTGCTGAGGATACCTGAGCTGCGGGAGGGTGGAGCTGGGCCTGCTGAGGACACCTGTGAGCTGAGACAGGTATAGGGGAAGGACAGTATCCAGTCAGCCTGCAGGCCACAGAGAAGCCAGAGTGGGAGAGGCAGAGTGGAAGACAGAGTCAAGAGGAGGCTCAAGGACCAGCCAGGAGGAGGCTGGTGGGAGGGCCCAGGACTAGAGTCTGGGGTGGGAAAGAGGGCTCAGGGCAAGGGTTTCAGATACAGGCTGCCCCAGATGCTGCTGGGGAGACTCACTAGGTCTCTGCTCTGGCTCAACCCCAGGAAACCTGTACCCTAAAACTCTCAAGTAACTCTCAAGGAGCCCCCAGCCAGTCCTGAGATGGCTATGGACTTGAAGCAGGGGGCTCAGGCCCCAGAGGCAGGGTGGGCTTGGTCTCTGGCAGTGCTTCTGACAGTGGCTGACTCGGTGAGTATGCTGTGCAGGGCCTCACCTCCAGCCACTTAGGGGTCTGAGTGCCAGCAGGAAAGAAACCTTTGTTTTTAAGCCCACCACACAGTAAGCATGTGTTATGGTCTGAATGATTGTGTCCCCTCCAAAATGATGCTGAAACTGAATCCTCATCGCGGCAGTCCTCACTAGACAGTGAATCTGCCAGAGTCTTGATCTTGGACTTCCCAGCCTCCAGAACTGTGAAAAGTAAATTTCTATCTTTATAAATTACCCAGTCTCAGCTCTTTTGTTATAGAAGCAGGAATGAAGTAGGGTGCAATCTTTTTTTTTTTTTTTTTTTTTTTTTTTGAGGCGGAGTCTCGCTCTGTCGCCCAGTCTGGAGTGCAGTGGCCAGATCTCAGCTCACTGCAAGCTCCGCCTCCCGGGTTTACGCCATTCTCCTGCCTCAGCCTCCCGAGTAGCTGGGACTACAGGCGCCCGCCACCTCGCCCGGCTAGTTTTTGTATTTTTAGTAGAGACGGGGTTTCACCGTGTTAGCCAGGATTGTCTCGATCTCCTGACCTCGTGATCCGCCCGTCTCGGCCTCCCAAAGTGCTGGGATTACAGGCTTGAGCCACCGCGCCCAGCCGGGTGCAATCTTTTTTGCTGACTGACAGAGTGGGCAGGGGCGTGCCCTCCTGGGCTCCCACAGACCCTGTCTGGCTTCTGTCACAGCCCTCCACGCACTGTCTGGTCGGGACCTGCCTCAGGTTGGACCCTTGTACAGCCTGTGAGTTCCGAAAGGACCAAAAGGACCTGTCATGGCACAAAAATGGGGCTTCCAAGTACTACCCGTGGGGGTGGAATGCAGGGGCCCGAGCACGTGGTCACTAAAGTGCAGTACAGATGGCAGAAGAGTCCTGATGTCCCCAATTCCCTAGGGAGATCTGAAACTCCACGAGTGTCCCAAGCTCCTAACCCCAATGAAGCCTTGAATCCTGAGCTTTTCCTCACTCAAGCCAGTCAAGTCCCTGCAATTGATCACAGCCCCAGGCTGGGCCAGGCCTGAGCCAGCCAGTGAGGAGGAAGAAGGTGGGCAGTGGCCCTCTGCACAAGGCTTTCCCGGACCCCTTGAATCTGACGCTGAGCAAGGCGCTGGGCAGGGTTCGGCGCTGTTTGCCTCTTTCAAAGTAGAGACCGGTGGGCCCTGCCTTGAGCCCCACGTCTCCCAGACCTTCAGGGTTCCGCACTATGAAGAGAACAAGGCCCCACCTTGTCCAGAGCCACCGAAGCTAAAATATTCCACACCTATGTGACGGGGGTAACAAGCCTCGCTGAAGTGTAAACCCGGGACAGACAGAGGGCTCTGCCAAGAGTCAGCTCACCAAGCCTCTCACTGTCCCCTCACCCATCCTCCTGCCCCTTCTCCTCACCCATCCTTCTGTCCCTTCCCCTCACCCATCCTGCTGTCCCTTCCCCTCACCCATCCTGCTGTCACCTTCCCCTCACCCATCCACCTGTCCCTTCCCCTCACCCATCTGCCTGTCCCTTCCCCTCACCCATCCTGCTGTCACCTTCCCCTCACCCATCCGCCTGTCCCTTCCCCTCACCCATCCTGCTGTCACCTTCCCCCTGTAGACATCCTCCTGCTATCTTCCCCCTGCTATGCTGTCACCTCCTCTCTCAGCCATGCTCCTGCCAACCTCCCCTATCAGCCCTCCTTCTGTCACCGTCCTTTCACACATCCCCACCACCTTCCTCCTTGGCCATCCTCCTGTCACCTCCCTCCTCAGCCACCCTCCCGTCACATCCTCCTCAGCCACCCTCCTGCCGCCTCCCTCAGTCACCCTCCTGTCACCTCCTCCTCAGCCATCCTGCCCTCTCCCCTTGCTGTCCCCATATGGGTTCCAGACCCTGATGGCTTCCAGTGCTCTCTCTGGGCCTGCTCCCTGCTTCACCTGTACAACTGAGGCAAGTGCGATCTTCCTAAAATGGGCTCATTCTCCTTCTCCTCAGGGCCGACAGGGCACCCTTCACTCTCACGGCATAGTCCAAATTCCTGCTAGACAGGGTCCCATCCCTCTGAGTTCCGCCAGCTTTGGGCCTGACTTCAGACTCCTGGGCCCATTGTCTCCCATGGCTGGTGGGACGACGACTCCTCTGGTCAACCGGAATAAGCTGGAATCTTCGGTGTCAGAGGACCCCTGGCCATGGGGCGAGGACAGGCTGGCCTGAAGGAGGGACCCAGGCAGCGGGAGCAGCTGGACGATTGACAGGGCGAAGGGAGTTGAGAAGGGCGCTGGGGACGGGAGAGGCAGTGGCCCCGGGTCTCAGCTAAGTTGGAACTGAATCAAAAGCAACCACACAGGAAAAGTGTCAGGCACAGGCCAGAGGCTCAAGCACCCTCCATTGAGGCCCATGGAGTAGAGAAACAGACACCAGGACGGACATGGGCACCCATCCCACCAGGCGCTGTGGGCCTGGGACAGCCGCGGAATTGCCTGCAGTCAGATGTCACAGGATGGTGGATGGCATCTGAGGACTCTCTCTGCTCCAGACATCATTCCGGGAAAGTGAGGGAACAGGCCTGCGCGTCTCCCCAGGGTTTCTGGCTCCCTGTCTCCAGAGCCCTACTTGAAGTGGTTTTTAAAGGTCAGTTGCCTCCAATCCGTTGCTGTCTACCAAGGTCTGGGCCCAGATGACCCTGCCAGCCCCTTGCCCTCTCTTTCTACCAGAAACTCCTGCTGCTACCCAATCCCCCGCCTTAATCCTCCCAACAGCATCCTGCCTAAGTCACTCTGGCCCCTCTGTCTGCTAACCACCCACCTTCTCTCCATCAGTTGGCCACCACCTCAGAAGCCACCTGCTCTTGCAGGCTTCTTTTTTTTTTTTTTTTTGAGATGGAGTTTTACTCTGTTATCCAGGCTCGGGCGCAACGGCGCGATCTCAGCTCACTGCAACCTCTGCCTCCCGGGTTCAAGTAATTCTCCTGCCTCAGTCTCCCAAGTAGCTGGGATTAGAGAAGTGTGCCACATGCCTGGCTAATTTTCGTATTTTTTGTAGAGATGGGGTTTCTCCATCTTGGCCAGGCTGGTCTCAAACTCCTGACCTCAGGTGATCTGCCTACCTCGGCCTCCCAAAGTTCTGGGATTGTAGGCATGAGCCACCACACCCGGCCTCTTGTGGGCTTCTCCAACCCCTTTCCATACCCAACTGGCTCCAGCCCTGAGCTCAGCTTCCTCTGCCTTGAACAGCCCGCTGGCCAAGCCCCTGGCTCTGCTCCTCATCCAGCACGCCCTGCCCAGGCACATATAGATTTAGGGACCACAGGCTGACCAGCATATTGGGCAGGCAGGTCCCTCTTCTCCTTAGAACCCAATTTCCACACTTGAAAAAAGAAGGGGGAAGCCATGGGATGGTTGTGATTCCTTTAAACACTGAGAGAGAGCTGTGGGAGAGGGTCATGATTTGAACCCAGACCACCCGGGTTCCAGTCCTGCCACCACTGGACACACCATTTGCCTCTGTGAGCTTCTGACCCACATCTGCAACATGGGAGTGGCTAATACTCAGCTCACAGGGTCGAGGAATTGCAACGGATATTAGTGCCCACCTGAGGGTTCAAGGGATTAAATGAAGCAGTATTAGGGTGACCCAATGTCTTGCTTTGCCTGGGAGAGTCCCAGTGGATACCCACAGCCCTGGCATAATTAATAGTAGTATCTCTTTTCATTCTCACAAGTATACTGCTTTGGATATTATTCAATGATAACTAAATGCGAATTATTGACTGTGGTGGTTGTGACGTGGATCCACATGTCATAAATGGCGAGGAGCCACACTCACACACTGTACCCACGTCCCACTACTGGTTTGGATATTAAACTCTAGTGATGTAAGATGTCACCACCGGGGGAAATTGGGTGAAGGGTGTCTGAGACCGCTCTTCACTATTTTTGCAGTTTCTTATGAATCTATAATTATTTCAAAATAAAAAGTTCTAAAAATCCTATTGTTTTGACTCTAGTTATCGTTAGGTATTTGCCCTTGCAAGCTTACAGATAAAATGAACGGATCCCCCAAATGCTTCATGGATGGGTTTTATAAGCAAAATAACTAGGTTCAATTGAACCAGAGGTCATCCAGCAAATACTGGGAAATGAGTGACAATGGTTCCCAAGAGGCTGGCTGCTGCTCTAAAGCTCACGTACTTTGTCAGCAAGCCCGAGCCCACGGGCTCTTACCTGGTCTGTGTATGGAAATACAGAGCAACACCCACAGCAACACAGTGGTCCTTGACAGTTAATAACAGCAGTGTCAAAAGAAAAGCGTTTACTTCTGGGCCAGAGGTCTGAGGACATTCAGTGTGGGGATAAACATTAGCAACCGTTTTCTGTCTGCGTAACTGAGTTCATAACAAGAACCCTAAACTGTAGGAAAAAAGAGGCCAAGCCGACTCAGCCTATTCCTGTGAATGGAGAAGGGAAGTGCGTGCCACACTGCAGGAAATTTCTACCACAAGATGGCTTTTGAACTCTCGGTGCTTAAAGAGGCATACTTGGTGCCTGGAGCTGCAGGTGGTGCCAGCTGTGAAGGCATCTCTGCTGAACCTCAGGCCCTGCCTGAGTCTCACCATACCTGGGCCGACAACTGAGAGGGGTCCCAGAACCTTCCCCATTGCTGCTGCCTTCGCTATCAGGCAGGCAGGAGCCCAGGCTCTGGAGCCAGATTGGCAGACCTCCAATCCCCCTAAGCCACTGGCAATCTTGCAGTTCCCTAACCTCTCAGTGCCTCAGTTTCTTGATCTGGAAAATGGGGTACTGTAAGGATGCAATGAATGGAAATGCATGGAAAATGCCTGGTAGCGGGACCTGGCACGTGCAAGCATGCATTGGATGCGGCTCTTGCTATCATCATCATCATCATCATCATCATCATCATCATCACATTATACACAAAGGGACTGATTCCGGATGCCAAGCTTTCCTACTGCTGGCCCCCACCTCTGACTCTGGCTGGGACCACCATCACTCTTGATGCCAAGTCTTGAGCTTTGTGAACAGTGGGCTCGAGTCCCAAGAGGACTGCCTGTGGAGGGAGGGCAATGCAGTTTCCTACACGTATTTATACATGTGTTTAAACAAACTCCAAACTTTAACCGGAAGGTGAAACGCACTTGGGTAAACTCATGCAGTCCTTGCGGGGAGAACCTCAGGCTGCCCCACGGCCTGTTCCACTGCATAAAACCCCAGCAGAGCAGCTGCACGGCAGGCTCTCTGCATGTGGCCTCATTTCTCCCAAATGGGGGCCCTCATCGACAGAGGACCCCTACTGACCGGCCCCCTGCCCAGCCCAACCACAAGGTCCACCAGTCCACACTCACCAATATCTAACAGCACGACCCGAGGGCCTGTGAGCTGAGTGCTGTTCCGATGCTCCTCAATGTCCACACTGAACTGTTCACCACCCTGCCTTGTTCCCAGTCCCATCCTGGCTCTGCCCATTCCCACCTTCCTCTCTTCCTTCCTCCCTCTGTCCTTTCCAAAGGCCCAAGTTGGCAGTGGGACTCAGAGACGTGGGGACCATAGTCCCTGCCGGCAGGGAGCTCCCAAGCTGCAGGGACACAGGCACCATGAGGCAGAAAACCACTTTCTGGAGCTTGTTGCCAGCAACAGTAAGGAGCGGGGGACAGAGGTGGTCACTGGGGCACAGAAGAGGCAGAGCCCAACAGTTTTCCCTGAGGGCTTAGCTCAGAATGGGCTGTCCCGTGGGCAGCGCGCTCTCACTGGGGACTAAGTGTGGAAGCCGTCAGTAGACAGGGCGGGGTGAGGAGCAGAGCCCTGGTGCTCCCTCTGTGTTGTGACTCCTGATTACCTGTGCCCAGCGGGGACACCACTCAGACCTCTGCAGGAAGGATGGGTGGCTGGGCACTCTGGAGGGTGGCCCTGAGGCTGAATAGGTGCAGGTGTTCAGCTGATGAACGAGGGACGATGGCCATCTTGTTGGGCCCCAGGTTTTGGCACGTAGTGCCTTGCGGCTGGCTTGCTGTGGGGCCCTGGGCCAGGCCCTGCCCTCTCAGGGCCTCAGTTCCCTCATCTGTCACAAATCACATGAGTAAGAGCCCGTGTTTATTGAAACTGTCTTTTCAATACTTTTTTAACCCTACGAAGCAGGTATTATGACTGCTTCCATTTTACAGGTGAGGCACAAAGAAGTTAGGTGACTTGCTCAAGGTCACGAGATGGTCCGTGGAGGAGCTGGGGTTATACAGCCTAGGCCGCTGGGCCTGGAGCTCTGCTGTGAGCCTACAACGATGGAGACAATGTGACATTTCCTCTCACTCTGGTGCCTTCCACCAAGGCTGAGGCCAGCCCACAAGGGGTGTCTGATGAGGCTTCAGAGCAGAGCTCTGCAGGACAGTCTCCTGCACGGAGGGCTGGGGCATCTCAGACCCAAAGCTGCCGGCAGCCAGTGTGGCCCAGTGTCAGTGCTAGACCCTCGGAACAGTAATATTTCAGCAGGTGGAGGAGGAGACCACATCACGAATGTCTCTGCTGCTCAGATGAGAAAACCAAAGCCACAGAATCCTCAGAGTGTTTCCCCTCAGCACATGACTGTACAGGAACGCTTAGGACCTCTACTTAGCATGTGATCCCCTTTCCACGCTGAAAGCTTCCCAGAGGACCATGCCTTGGCTCCTAGGGGCTAGTAGAGTACCCGGCACATGAATGAATGAATGAATGAATGAGCAGGTAAATACAAGTGACCCGTGCTCATGTAGCTAGCAGGACTGAGGTCTTCCAGAGCCCTTTCTACTCCCAGCTCGATTCTGGTCAGATTGAAAGAAAGAATTCTACACTGAGAGAAAAGGAGAAAGTTCCTCCAGGAGGCCACATCTTCCTGTGGCATCAATTCGTCAGAAGTTAGAGACAAGAAGAGCAGTGTGGGAGAGGGAGAGAGCCTGAAGATGCTGCTTTCTGCATACACCAGGCACAAGGGTGGGATGGGGCAGCGGGCGGGCCCCTGGGGCTGTGGCCAGAGGAGGCGTTGTCAGTGCTTATTGGGCTAGGGCTGAGTGGGAGGTAGGGGGTGCTATCATGGGACCAGAACCAGAGCTGGGAAGTGCTGAGTAGAGGGGAACTGGCCAGATCCCAACATCTCTGACTCCCTCCCGCCCAGTGTAGGCACAGAGGAGCAGCCTGTGTGTGCCCCCCAAATCAAGCCTGTGTTCTAAAGACCTGAAGAAGCTGCCTGCATCAGTCACTAATCCTAGGACAGGTGCTGCCCTTGACTGACCAGAGCATTTTCCTGCGAATGGGGAAAATTGGAAAGCTAGGCCCATTTTACGACTGAAAAGGCCCAAAGAGGCAAGAGTAACTGTGCAGAGGCCACGTGGAGAGCTGGAGCTGAGAACCCAATCCTCCCAAGCCTAGCCTGGGTCGCAGCCACTCCATGGGCTGGGGTGTGCTCTGGCACCTAGGAAGCGGGGCCACTCAGAAGAGCTGAGCCCTGTGTTTCTCAGCCAGGAGTCTGGACTGACCTGGGCCAACTCCTCTCACGCATCTGGTTCCATCTAATCAAAACCAGCCTGTGTGCTTTTCTCCCTGCTCAGGGGTAGGCCCCAGAGAGCTGGACAGGCATGAGGAAGAGTCAGGTGATAGGAGGAATCTAATTTGCCAAATGGCTCTGGCTCCATCAGCCCTCCCAGGGGCTATGGGAATCAGAGGTCACTTGTGTGCAAAACAAGCTCAGGCTTAGCTCCTCTGACATGCTCTAATTTTGAGCTATAACAATCACTATTGCAGTTGACACTAATGGTGGGAAATTGTCACAACAGACTGAGGCTCAGAGAGGTAGACAACCTGCCCCGTCCCCAGGTCCCTGTCTCCCCCACGGGCATTCACGGGCAGCTGGCCACTGTGCTGTGTACTTGCTCTGCCCTCTTCAGGATTTCCACACAGCCATGGAAACCCACTGGAATGCTGCAGCTTGTCACTGGAGAGGAATCTGATAAGTTATCTGTTGTTTTTTAGATTGATTTCATTGCCCAGATTAAAAAATCAGGAGAGGCCACACAAAAATCCTAAGAAGAGAAGGCACTTCCTTGACCAACAAGCTGGTTAACGCAGATTGGGACTGAGGCCCCCAAATCCATATTCTGGTTAAACCTGGCTTCCTGGCTTCCTTAAAAATCAGGATCTGGCCGCCTGGGGCATCTGGGTGGAGTGAGCCATGTGTGCCCAGGGTCCCACCCAACACCAGCCATTGCACAATTTATGTGATGCCAGCCCCTGGAAGTGTCGGCGTTCCCCCAGATGGCCTCCCCTCTCCCCTGAGCATCACTTCCTACCTCTGCTCAACCAGCTTTCCCACAGCTACCTCTGCCCAAAATCCAAACTCTTGCCACAGCCCACCAGGCCCCATGTTGTCCAGCCCCCACCTTCCCGCCTCAGGCTCCTCCCGCTTCGTGCACTCTGCTCCTTCATCCTACCCTTTGTTCTGCTTTTCCTGTGCCCATTCCCACCCCAGGGCCTTTGCACATGCCCAGCCTGGCACACTCCCCACAGTCTTCCCATCTGGCTTTCTCATCAGCTCCAGCACCGTCTGCTGTACCACCTGCGACTTTCCTCTCGTGCCGCATCACCTCCCGAGAAGCCAGCCCCATCGCTGGTGTGCCTGGCTCGGATCCTGGCTCTGCCTCTTCCCTAACTTCTCTGGGCTTTGGCTTCCTCAGCGTCACAACCCAGCCTCCCCGGGCAGTGGTAAAGGTGGGGTGAGCTGGTCTCTGGGCAGCGCTCAGGCCCGTGCCTGGCTCAGCACAGGCAGCTCCTGCCGTCACTGCTCCCACATCATCCCCTCCCCAACCCCGGTCCTGTGGGGGACGCTAAGGTTTGTAACCTCCTCAGCGCAGCAGATGCTTACAGGCCAAACCTGTAACTAACAGGCTGTGGCTGCAGGTGTGACACGCCCACTGCACACCCTCCTTTCAACCAGGGGCCTCAGCTCCACTTGGAGCCCTGCTGGGGAGAAAGCCAGAACAGAGCACACACAGCCTGGCTGAAAAGGAGGCTCACGCCACCCTGGCCTGGGACTCTACAGCCTGCTCAGAGCAGTCACTCTGTGAACTCCCCTCCCCGGATGAAAGCAGAGGCCCCTCCCCGCACTTGCTCACTCTGTCCCTATAAATCTGCTTCTTTTTTGTTTTGTTTTGTTTTGTTTTGTTTTGCTTTGTTTTTGAGACGGAGTCTCGCTCTGTCACCCAGGCTGGAGTGCAGTGGCTGGATCTCAGCTCACTGCAAGCTCCACCTCCCGAGTTCACGCCCTTCTCCTGCCTCAGCCTCCCGAGTAGCTGGGACTACAGGCGCCCGCCACCTAGCCCAGCTAGTTTTTTGTATTTTTTAGTAGAGACGGGGTTTCACCATGTTAGCCAGGATGGTCTCGATCTCCTAACCTTGTGATCCGCCCGTCTCGGCCTCCCAAAGTGCTGGGATTACAGGCTTGAGCCACTACGCCTGGCCTTAAATCTGCTTCTTATACAACCTGTTGGGCCCAGAGTCCTGGTTGATAGGGTTTTCCTCCATCGTGGGCAGCTTGGCCCCACAGCCCACAACTGGGAGGTCTTACAAGGCGCAAAACAAACTCCTGATGCCCGGGAGCCACCTGGGTGGAGTGTGGATAATGTGACAGCAGCAAGTGCCAGAAGCCACGGAGCTCGGGCTTTCTGTTCTTCCGCGGATACCACAGAGCCATGATTAGCAGGCCCGTCCTGTCTTTGAGGCAATGAACACTAAGAATCCTAAGGAGCCTGTTTGAGTATTTCCAGTTTATTATCCTGAGTACTTTTTAAATGTTTTTGCTTTCACTTTCTCAGGAACTGTTTTCTAATGGAACTCCGGCCTGGGCTGGCAGAGTTGCACCTCACAGCCTCCTGCCTGCCCACGGGAGGCTGCAACCTCATCCCAGGGTCCTGCTCCATCTCCGAACGCCCTGCTGGGTAACACCACGTCCCCATTTTGTGGGCGAGGAAGCTGGAGAGCAGTCAGTAGAGCGACCCATGGGAGGGCTTCCAGCTTGGGAGGGGAGGAGCTGGATTTACACAGGGTCCGGCTGGCCTGCAGCCCAGTGCATGCCCTTTGGTTCCCCATCTCTCAGCGTGAGCCCCTCTCTGAGCCTTCTGCCGGTGCTGTGTCCTAGAGAGGCGTGCCCTTCCCAGGAACGCCCCCGAGGCCCGCCAGCCTCCAGTGCCTCCTCCTTGTTAAGGGTCAGCAACAGGGGCGTGCTCGAGCTGGGGCAGTCCTGGCCTTCTTCCTTGCATCTATTCCCTTGACAGCTCATGAGAGCCAGGCCCTGGGATCCTTGGCTCCTGCCTCTGCCCTCACAGCACGCTCTGCTTTGGCACACAGCCCTGCCGCAAGATGCCTGACCTTGCATTATCTTAAGCAAGAGACGTGCCTCAGGAAATGCTGTTCTCTGCCTGGAAGCCCCTCTCCTCCAAGCACATGTGTCCTGGCTTTCTGGCCAGCTCTGCCACCACCTCATAGCCCCGCTGCCCTGAGCCCAAACTCCAGGATCTGACCACTGATGCCCTAACACCAAGTCCCTTTGCCTGCTGGGCTTGGCTGGCAGCCAGGCTCCACTTCAGCCCGGGTCTGCCACCTAGTGCTCTAGCTGGTGGGGTGTCTTCCTGGGGCCCTCTGCACCTCCCCAGGCTGGCCTGCTACCCTGCCTGGCCTCCAAACAGCAGGCTCCCGACCACAAGGACCCTCTCCTGGTGGAAAACCCAATGAACATGCTGCAGGGCATCGCTGGTGCTGCCAGGCTCATGGAGACAGAGAAGTTGGCACACAGCCTGGGTAGCCTCAAGCCCCTTTTGGAGAAGGAGCCCATGGAGAATGGTGTCCCACTCTTCCCGGCCACAGACAGCCCCCAACCCAGAAAGGAAAACAGCTCCTCTGGTCACATGTGCCACTTGCGGCCCCACATACAAACACGAGAAACACCCGCAGCCCTAGTGTAGCAGGCAGAGGGAAGGAGCTGGAAGGAGGCCCATGCAGAACCAATACCAGACGTGCAAAACAGTCATTCAGACTACCAGCAAAATTCCCTGCCTTGACCTTGAGGGCCCCAGAATTGAGATGTGGAGAAGGGGACTCTGGCGGCTGCCCATCCTGGCGGGGGCACACGCCTGGTCAGCACAGGCCGTACTCACCATTGGAGCGGTGGATGCAGGTGTGCTGGTTGTCACTAAGGAAGAAGCCACTGTGGCACTGACACTCGTAGCTGCCCATGGTGTTGACGCAGATCTGCTGGCAGCCACCATTATTGTCCTGACACTCGTCCACATCTGTGAGAAGATGAAGAGAATGGGAACAGAAATCACACCTAAGTTGGAAACAGGGCACGATGGGCTGGCGGGACAGGGATGCAGTGAATTTCCTCACATGGCTCTGAAGGGAGAGACTCCAGAGAGGGCCTCCCTGGTGCTGTATGACGGTGATACTGTACAGTGGCCTCCACAGCCCTGCACCATGGTGGCACTCTCCAGTAGGCCTCCACCAGCCCTGTACTACAGTGGTACTCTACAGTGGGCCTCCCCTGTGCTGTGCTATAGTGGTACAGTGGGACTCCGTGGTGATGCACCATGACGGTACTCTACAGTGGGCCTCCATCACACTGTGCTACAGCGGTACAGTGGCCTCCATCGGGCTGTGCTACAGCAGTACGGTGGCCTCCGTCGGGCTGTGCTGCAGCGGTACGATGGCCTCCGTCGGGCTGTGCTGCAGTGGTACGGGGGCCTCCGTCGGGCTGTGCTACAGTGGTACGGGGGCCTCCGTCGGGCTGTGCTGCAGTGGTACGGGGGCCTCCGTCGGGCTGTGCTGCAGTGGTACGGGGGCCTCCGTCGGGCTGTGCTGCAGTGGTACGGGGGCCTCCGTCGGGCTGTGCTGCAGTGGTACGGGGGCCTCTGTCGGGCTGTGCTGCAGTGGTACGGGGGCCTCTGTCATGCTGTGATGCAGTGGTACGGGGGCCTCCGTCGGGCTGTGCTGCAGTGGTACGGGGGCCTCCGTCGGGCTGTGCTACAGTGGTACGGGGGCCTCCGTCGGGCTGTGCTGCAGTGGTACGGGGGCCTCCGTCGGGCTGTGCTGCAGTGGTACGGGGGCCTCCGTCGGGCTGTGCTGCAGTGGTACGGGGGCCTCCGTCGGGCTGTGCTGCAGTGGTACGGGGGCCTCTGTCGGGCTGTGCTGCAGTGGTACGGGGGCCTCTGTCATGCTGTGATGCAGTGGTACGGGGGCCTCCGTCGGGCTGTGCTGCAGTGGTACGGGGGCCTCCGTCGGGCTGTGCTGCAGTGGTATGGGGGCCTCTGTCATGCTGTGCTGCAGTGGTACACGGTGGGACTCCATGGTGATGCCGCACAGTGGTACTCCTGAGAGTGACTCACGGAAAGAGTTCAATGGCTATGATGCTAGCTCACTTCAACTCAACAGTGCTCTCTGAGTGCCCAGCACTGTTCTAAGCATCTTACCTGTATTAATTCCTTTAATTCTCTTTTTTTTTTTTTTTTTTTTGAGGCGGAGTCTCGCTCTGTCGCCCGGGCTGGAGTGCAGTGGCCAGATCTCAGCTCACTGCAAGCTCCGCCTCCCGGATTTACGCCATTCTCCTGCCTCAGCCTCTCGAGTAGCTGGGACTACAGGTGCCCGCCACCTCGCCCGGCTAGTTTTTGTATTTTTAGTAGAGACGAGGTTTCACCGTGTTAGCCAGGATGGTCTTGATCTCCTGACCTCGTGATCCGCCCGTCTCGGCCTCCCAAAGTGCTGGGATTACAGGCTTCAGCCACCGCGCCCGGCAATTCCTTTAATTCTCACAGCAACCCTGTAAGTCAGATCCAGGTATCAGTCCATTTTATAGATGAGGAAACTTAGGTGCGGAGAGGCAAAGTCACTTGTCTAAAGTCCTACATATGGTAAGTGGCAGAGGCAAGATTCAAACCTGGTGGTCCGACCCTGAAATCTCAGCTTGCAGTGACGTCGCCAGACCCCTCCTCTCTAGGAAGACAGAGCAGCCTGCAGTAGCTGTCCCCAACACATGGAGCTTTGCCAACTACACCCCATGAGCCCTTGTCTCTTGACCCTGCTCAGGTTTACCACCAGCAGCACAATACGGTAACAGGCTGGAGCACAGGGCAATACCCCAAGGCTCTGTGCCCTGCAACCAATTTCAAAAGCCCTGAGAATGAGGAGGTTTTTATTAAGAAAAGGCCCTGACCTCCGGCTGCCAAGACGGCTGCAGAAGGCTGCCAGGTGGTCTTTCTCACTCTTGGGGAGAGACAGACCTCAGGGCCGACACTCATTTCTGACCAGAGGCCGCTGGCACAAAGGGTGCTATTGGCTGAAAAGAGTCTTTATGGAGTTCTGGTCTTGAACAGAACAGCATGTTTCAATTACCAGAGTCATAACCCCCTACTCTGTCAGTTTGTTTAATGAAAGAAGGGCTTCTTAAACCTTAATGTTCCATGTCTGTATTGTCATTTTAATAGGCAAATATATAAAACCACAAAGGCAGCGCGAGCTACTGGCTGCTTCTAGCCAATCCCTGGCCCCCGACACTCACACACACACACACACACACACACACACACACACACACACACTTGGCATTGAGCTTTTGATACTCTTGTTTCTAACATAGACATCTTTTACGATTGGAACCAAAAGGATGTGAAAAGGTAAAGAGTCGGTGACCTGCACTGAACTGGGACAGGACTCAGCTGCAGAGCGATTTGAGCTGGGTCCTATTTAGACTCATGGACAACAGACCACTTTACCACCTAAGACACCACGCGGCTGCCTTTGAGGCCGACAGTGAGGCCATTATTCTTTGGCAAGCTCAAATGTCAGCCGTGTGGGCAGCCAGAGGAGGCAGGCAGAGCTCTGAACTTTAAAAGCCACCAGCAGTGGCTCAAGCCTGTAATCCCAGCACTTTGGGAGGCCGAGACGGGCGGATCACGAGGTCAGGAGATCGAGACCATCCTGGCTAACACGGTGAAACCCCGTCTCCACTAAAAAATACAAAAAACTAGCCGGGCAAGGTGGCGGGCACCTGTAGTCCCAGCTACTCAGGAGGCTGAGGCAGGAGAATGACGTAAACCCGGGAGGCGGAGCTTGCAGTGAGCTGAGATCCGGCCACTGCACTGCAGCCTGGGCGACAGAGCGAGACTCCGTCTCAAAAACAAAAAAACAAAACAAAAGCCACCAGCGGTTACAGCTAAAATGGGAGAGGTGGCCCTCGCTGAGAGGAGCCAGGTGATTGCAACATGACCCGACAGTCTGCCTGGGGAAGTCTGGGGGGGAGGGAGAGGGACTATTCTCAGCACCTTTCTCCATTCAACAAAGCCTTGCTTAGGATCCCCTGGGGCCCAGGGCCAATGCCACCATTGCTGGGGGCAGCCTCTAGGTGTGGTGAGTGGTCGCCTCCCTCCCCTCCACATCTCAGCCATGTCTGCCCCTGGGGTCTGTCTCCAGCCCACACTGGACCATGAAAAGCACCAAGCCAGGGCCCGTGTCCCACTCATCCTGTTAACGACACACAGCAAACATCCGTGAGTGTTGATTATGTGTCAGGCGCAGGCCCACGCGATCCTCACAGCTACCTGTGTGATAGGTCGTGTTATTGACCCCATTTTACAGATGAGGACACGGAGGCTCCGGGAGCTGAAGTAGCTTGAGTACAGTGACCCAGCACACCAGAGTGAAGGCGGGACCCAGCCCTTGGGTCTAGCTGCAGAACACGTGCCTCTGGCCCCAGGCTAAGCTGGCCGCATCAGCGAGTGTGCTCAGACTAATGCTGCAAAGAGGTGGCCGCTCCTCACACGAGCTGGAGTCCCTGTCAACTTGGGTACCTGCATGTCAGCCCCAGGGGCAGTTTGCCGCAAGGAGCACTGGGAAGGGCCCAGCATTCCTGGGGTTAGTCCCATCTCTGGACCAATAAGACCCTGTAGAGAACTGTGCTGGCATACACTTAACCATGAGACCTGGATGTGGGCAGCTGTCCCTGGGACTCAGTCCAACCCCTCTCATGTCACAGTCGTTACCTTTCTTCTCATGGTTCTCAGATTCCTTGCTCTGTACCTTGGCTTCCCCAGCTCTACTAAAAGTCCAACTGTAAAGCAAACCAAACAGATACAGACCCTCAAATGCTGAGCTCCCGGTGCAAAAATGCTACCTCATCCCTGTCACAAGTAAGCTCCCCGGTGCCACCCATCTGCAGCCGTCTGGCCTGGTCGCTCCTCACCTCACTGAAAGCTTGAAGCCAAGGGCGGTTGACGTAAGGCATCTACAAACCCTCAGTGACCTGGCAGGGCGGCTGGGCCTTGGGACAGGGCTGTTTACTCTACTAGGGAACAATGACTCGCCAGTGCTGATGAATAATGGGAAACAAATGCAGGGCCATGTAAACATGTCTTGTCCCCACTCCCAAGTGATAAAGCCCTGAGATGAAGCAGACGGGAAGAGGGGGCTGCCCCTCTGTACCCTTTTCCCACTGTGGTCCAAACAGGCCTCACCCCTGGCCCCCGAGGGGGGGAGGAAATCATGGCTGCCAAATCTCTTGGATGGCCTGAGGCCATGACCAGCATCTCTAGGGAAGGGCCTGAGGCCCCACGCACGGCTCTTGCACCCCTCTGTCTCCAGCACTCCCAGTGGGCCCCACACTGAGGTCTGAAGAGCATCCAACCGCAGCAGCTGGGTCTGTGAGATGCCGCCCACGAGCCCAGGACAGACTGGGCTCACCTGGAGGCCCCGGCCAGGCCTGGCAGGGCACTCTGAGAAACAGTCCCTTGGCCCTCTCCAAGGGGTGCTTTGAGCCCAGCACACCCTGCCCCATGGTCCCCCAGCATTTGGCACACTCTGTTATGAGAGGTGCCCTCATGGCAAGAGGGGAACCTATGCCTAGGAGTCAGGTTCCCTGAGTTCTGCCCCTGTCTTGCCCTGTGGCCTGTGGGCGATGTCCAGGCCTCATGCCTGGAAAGTGCTCCCAGAGCTTGAGGGATTGCAGACCATGTTCTCTGGGAAGTGCTCCTGGAATGCCTGTGGTGTGTGCAGCCCTCCTCCTTCTCTGCCCTGAGGAACTGACTGTCAGTGCACGGATGGGTCCTGTGTGGCTGGCCCCGAGTGAGAATCTCACCCCACCCCCAAGCCCGCACACAGACGTGACCATTGAGGCTGGGCGGGGTTGCCAGCCTCACTACCGCAGCGAGGCCCCTGCTCAGGCACTATCTTAATAAATCCACACAACAGCTCCACGCCGGGGGCATTATTCTTATTATTCCAGATTCTCAGGTGAGAAAACTGAGGCCTGGAGAGGGGGAGAGATTTTCTCAAAGCTCTAAAAGAGGCAGAAGGAGAACTGGAAGCCCCATGAGTCCAAAGCCTTCCCTCTCCTCCTCTTGAAGACCCTTCAAGCCCGATGACAGCAGTGAGACGAAGGTACCCAGGTTTTGATGCTTACAAACCTCCCTGGACTCTCCACACCCACCTCTCCAAAACCTGGTGCTCAGCCTCCTCCTCTGTGTAGTCTTTCTGGTGTCCAGCATAATTCACTCCACCCCGGCTTCCAGGCCAGGCCTGCCTTCCTTCACTACTTCCTGCCTCTGCCCTAGACCAGAGAGGGCTTGGCTGTCCTGTCCCTGCCCTGGGGTGAGGACGGATCTGAGTCTCCTTTATATCCTTGCTCCTAGCAGTGGGTCAGGCCAAGAGTGAGTGCCCAAGTGACAGGAGGGTAAATGGGATGGCACAGTTTGTGCTTGCACACACCAGTGCCAGGGAGCTCATTACTGCCAAGGGACCAGTCCCGGAGGGCAGAGTGCTGTCCTGATTCCCACTGGGCATGAAGGGGGCTTCAGCTGTGAGTGGGCTCTCACAGCCTGCCCACTTCTTCAGCCATGTTCTAGGAATCTCCTGCAGCTGCTCTCTGAACACACCCCACCCATGCACCTCTGCCCGTGTGTGCATGCCACCTTCCTTCTGGAACTGCCTCCCCTCCTTGTCCAGACTGAAGTTTTTCTTGCCTTCTGAATCTACCTGAAATGTCTCTGTTCATTCACTCACTCCATGAACACCAAGCACCTACTCTGTGCCACACTACCCGTGAGCTGCCAGGGACACCTAGCTCTGGGCCAGAGCGCAGAGATGGGAGGCTTCCTGAAAGAGGTGAAGTACGAGCTGCTTCGAGAAGAGCAGAGAGATGTGACCTGAGCCCAGGGATCCTGGAGGAGGCGGAGGTATTCTGAAAGCAAAGGCTTGTGGAAGGGGCAGGGCAGGGCCCAGATGGGGAAGGACTTGCAGCCTCTAACAGAAGAAGAGTTCCGGAAGCAACCAGGGAAGGTGGCTGACTGGGTCCTGGATGCTGGGCTAAGAGGAACAGCAGAGCCAGGCTGTGGGCATGGAGAGTGAGCAAGGCTGCTCTGTGGCCTGCACCTTGCCCTGGCAAGACCCCACACAGCGCTCAAAAACTCCAGCCCTGTCCGGGTCCCCACATCAGTCCAACTAGCAGGGGGACAGTTCCTACAGAAAACATTTGTGCAGCCTGACACGCAGAGTGTCCCAAACCACTGAGGCCTTGGGCGAGGGCTGAGCCTGCGTGGAGTGAAGCCCCTGAGTGGGCCTGTTTCCAATCTGGGGTCCAGAGTCCCTGGGCGGCTCCGGGAGGGGTAGGGGGAGCGTCCTGCCTCTGAATCCTGCTGGCAGCTCATGGTCCTTCATCTATATTTATGACCACAGCTGAATGTTCCCAGAAGGCACAGAGCTCCTCGGCACAGCACAGGGACTTAGCTACAAAGCGGAGAGGAGGTGCCCTGGGCTCTGGGGCAGACTCTAGGAGGCTCTTTTCAGGAAATCCTTTCAACTGGTGAGAGACCGAGGAGGCAGAGTGGAGAGTGGGCCCTTGATGCCCAGCTCTGGGAGGAGCCTTTCACGGCTGTCTGGACCGGCCTGGTTGAGGCTGGAAGGCACTGGTCCACAGCCTCCTTTGATGTACAACTGTATCTGTGATTGTGCCATCAGAACCGCTGGAGCCCTTCCCTCTTCCAGGACAAGGGTGAAATGGCAGGCAAGGGAGATGGGAGGAAGGTAAGGTGGAACCTTGGTAGGCCCTGCCACAGGGGCCTTCAGCAGGTGGGGCTGGGAGACACCCTCGGAAAAAGTTGACTCCAGTGAGGTCTGGGACAGAAGACAGGGAGCCTGAAGGTCCTTGAAGGCTGCTCCCTGTGAGCAGTGAGCTCTCATTCCTTCAGCCCGCAGAGCTGGGGGAGGGCAGAGGTGGGAGAAGGGAAGGACGGGGTCAAGAAAGGCCGAGCATTTGGAGCACAAAAGAGGGGCCTCAATGGTCAGGGTCTGACCCTCACTCCACCCAGCCACCAGCCTGACTACCCTGTTGTCCTTGAAGCCCGTTTCTTCTGCCACTCTCCCAAGGGTCTGACCAAGGCTGCTGACTTTTTCCATGCCACTTTGCCCAGTCCATCTCCCTGGCTCCCATGAGACAGCCCTGGCATGGACCTCAGCTTCCTCTTTGGGGTAGGCTGCACACTTCTCCTGGGTCTCTCAGCCTCCAGCCTCTCCTTCCCAATCCCTTCTCCATGGACGGTGGCTGCTGTGATGAGTCTGGTTGGAACAGGACATGGCTCCTTGATCCCACAGGGTCTCTGGGATCAGGTCCCACCACCTCACTGCGCACTACCTGGCATGAGCACAGCTCTGGAGGCCGGGGTGGTGGCAGATGGCCCTCACCTGTGACTCTTGCCCATCTCCACTCGGTCCTCACAGGCGCAGGCCACCTCCAGTCACTGAAGGGTCACGTGTGAGAGGGAACCCATGTGCTGTGATTGACATGGTTGTTTTCAAGCAAGAAGAATTTCCAGAGCTGACATCAGCAGGCCATAGGTTGACCTGCTTCCGAAAGGCCTCTGCAGGCAGGACCAGTTTCCCCGGGAGGTGTGCTTTTTGGCCCAAGATGCTGATGTTTGTTTTTATTAATAGCTGGCTGTTTGTTCTACTTTGGACCAAAAGTCCAGGTTCACAGTTATTTATAACAACTAAAAATTACTTCTGGATCCAGCTCTGGCTGCTTTGTGTTTCCCGCAAATGTTTCCCGATTTGAAACAGAGACTCTATGTTCTGCTTGGACCCCACCCATGTTTTCATGGCTGTCAAGAGCCTACTGTGTGTCAGGCCCTCCACTGGATCCAGTGTCCCAGCTCCCACAGAAGGTCTGGAAACAGAGGCAGAGGTGCCAAGCCCATCTTAAGAAGCAAACTCGACCTCCAGCACTGAGAGCTCCCACCTGGTCCCAAGGGGCTGAGGGCCCCCAGCCGCTGGCTCCTTTCAGAAGGGTGGCTTAGGCAGAAAAGCCTCTTGGCTATCTAGCGGCTCTTGCAAAATTGCATTTGATGAGTTAAGTGTAAATAAATGAGAACCAGATGGATTAGATTTCGGGTAAAATACACACGGGTCTTAGAGCTTTGGGGCCTGGGTTCTGCCAGATCCAGAACACTCTCCGAGCTGTCAAGAGCTGCTGGCACAGGCAGGCAGGAGGTATGCCTGGGGTCTCCCAGGACCTGTCTGCTTCCTGGTCTGGGCATCAGCTGAGGCCTTCCCTGGGGCTCCTGATTCCCCAGCAGGTTGGCTGTGTGCAGAAGACACAGAGCCGACCTCTTGGCCTGGGCCTGAGTCCAAGCTCAGGGTGGGAGATGAGGCGTATGAATGGTAAGGTTGGCTTTCCAGACCAGTAAGCTCACTGCTCATGTCCAAACCCAGCAAGCCAGCCCAGGGGAGGCGGAGGTGGTGAAGCCTGCTGGCCGTTGGGGTCTGCTGACTCTGCCCTCCCCAACTTGAGTCCTGCCTTCCAGCCCAACTGCTGCCCTGCCGCCCCCTGCTGTGCATCTCTAGGGAAGGACAGGAGTCTGCCGCCCAGTGCAAACCACTGGCCAGTCCTCACAGGGGTCTGCGTGACGCCACCCTGGGACCACTGCCCACGGGACCTGGCTCTTGCTCCACAAGTCACACCAGATGGAGTACAAGATTCAGCGAGCCGGCCGGGCGTGGTGGCTCACGCCTGTAATCCCAGCACTTCGGGAGGCTGAGGCGGACGGATCACAAGGTCAGTAGATCGAGACTATCCTGGCTAACATGGTGAAACCCCGTCTCTACTAAAAATACAAAAAATTAGCCAGGCGTGGTGGCAGGCGACTGTAGTCCCGGCTACTTGGGAGGCTGAGGCAGGAGAATGGCGTGAACCCGGGAGGCGGAGCTTGCAGTGAGCCGAGATTGCGCCACTGCACTCCAGCCCCGGCGACAGAGCGAGACTCCATCTCCAAAAAAAAAAAAAAAAAAATGATTCAGTGAGTCACTCGCTCTGTGACCTTGAGCAGGCCATTTCACCATTTTGGGCCTGGTTTCCTTCTCTGTAAAACAGGGATAAAAGTCCCTGAGGTGTCTGGGAGCCAAAGGAGGTGATGGAGGTAAGGTACCCTGTGCAGCGCCTGGCACACACAGACCACCACCGAGTGTGAGCAGGTGCAGCACAAAGCCGCTGCTCATGCCTCCGGGAATCACACGAACATACTCTGGTGACAGCAAAGTCTCTTCTAAAAGCAAAAGCAACAACAAACCACATCAGAGGGCAGCACTCAGCCCTGCCTCGGCCTTCTGGTCTCCAAGTGAAGCCGCTCGGCTCCTGACACTGCTCCCTCCTGAATAAGCCTCTGGCACACTCGCCCTTCTCTGGGGACCCCAGCTTACTGGGGCACTCACGGTTGGCCCAGAAGTGGACAGAGCCGTGCATGTGGTCTGCTCGGACGGTGTGGACGGGCCTTTCGATGCTATGTTCGTGAGACCTCTGCTATTTCTCCAATCCCGGTTTCTGGTTGAGATAGAATTCATGGAACATACGATCTTTAAGCTGACATCTTAGTGACTTTTAGTATATTCACTGTGTTGCATAACCAACCATCACTACTAATTCCAGAATGTTTCCATCACACCAGAAAGAGGCCCCATGCTCATTTTTGGTTAGTCCCAATTCCCATCCCTTCGCCCCTGGAAACCACATGTCTACTTTCCGTCCATGGGTTTGCCCATTCTGGACATTTCATGTAAAGAGAGTCACACAATATTTGTCTTTGTGTGTCTGGCTTTTTTTTTTTTTTTTTTGAGACGGAGTCTCGCTCTGTCGCCCAGGCTGGAGTGCAGTGGCCGGATCTCAGCTCACTGCAAGCTCCACCTCCCAGGTTCACGCCATTCTCCTGCCTCAGCCTCCCGTGTAGCTGGGAGTACAGGCGCCCGCCACCTCGCCTGGCTAGTTTTTTGTATTTTTTAGTAGAGACGAGGTTTCACCGTGTTAGCCAGGATGGTCTCGATCTCCTGACCTCGTGATCCGCCTCTCTCGGCCTCCCAAAGTGCTGGGATTACAGGCTTGAGCCACCGTGCCCGGCCACTTAGCATGTTTTCAAGCTTCATCCGTGTTGTATGTAGCGTGTCTCAGCACCGCGTTCCCTTTTATGGCTGAATAATATTCTATTGCACGGACAGACCACATTTTATTTATCTCTTCGTGAGCTGACGGACATCTGGGTTGTGTCAGCTTTGTGGCTGTTATGCACAGCGCTGCTGGAACACTGTGTGTAAGTTGTGGTGGGGGTATATGCTTTCAGTTCTCTTGGGTGCCTACCTGGGGGTAGTACCGTCACATCATCTGGTAACTCCATGTATGCCTTTTTGAGGAAATGACTGTTTCCACGGGAAATGTAAAAACACATTTTACATTTCCAAAGTATGAGGTTTCTAATTTCTCCATATCCCATATCCTCACCAACACTTGCTCCTTTCTGGGATTTTTTTTTTTTTTTTTTAACAGCCATCCTAGTGGGTGTGGCGTGGTTTCTCACTATAGTTTTGATTTTCATTTTTCTAATGAATAATGATGTTGAACAGCTTTTCACATGCTTAGTGGCCATTTGTATGGCCCTGGGATACAGTGACGCTCAAGACAGACACGGTCCCTATTCTCACGGGCTCTATGCTGTCTGTGGAAAGACAGAAACAATCAGAGAGATTCCAGGTGGGCGGGGCGTCTCCATTTCTTTGGAGACATGTCTATTCAGATCCTTTGCCTATTTTTCAACTGCGTTGTCTTGAGTTGTAAGAATTCTTTATATATCCTGGATACTAAGCCCTTACCTATATGACTGGCAAATACTTTTTTCTATTCTGCCGACACCACCTCCTTTCAAGTAGCCTCAGGCAGTGCTAGGTACTCAGGAGCTCAGGGCAGGTCAGTGGGGCCCGGGCTCCTTTCGGGCTCTGCCCTCGCCCCCACCCCATCTACATTCTGTTCCTGGGAGATTTTGCACTGTCCCTTGGCTGCCTATCTGCCAAGGCTGCCCCCAAACCCCCAGGCCTGCCTGCTCCACCACCCTCCAACTTAGACATCAAGAGCTGACCTGGTGCCTGCACACGGATACCCCGCAGGCATGACGGACCTCACGCGGCCCATACTGAACTCCCAAGTCCCCCTCCTACAAAAGCAGAATAGAATGAGACAAAGCTCAGTCTGCCCTCAGCCTTCCCCAGCTCAGCAAATGGTCACACAATCCACAGGCGCTTCAGGCAAAACACCTGGTTGTTATTTTTGGTGCCGCTTTCTCCCCACATTGAAGCCCTTAGCAGGCCCAGTCCTTTCAACTCTGCCTGTGAAATTCACCACGAGTACAACACATTCGCTCCCCTCCAGGGCTGCCACGGCTGGTCCAGCTGCCCTCGTCTCTGGCCTGGATTATCAAACTCCCTGACTCCACCCTGCCCCTGTCCATCCTCCATCCCTCATGGACCTCATGCCATCCCCCTGCCTGAAAGCCCCCGAAGGTGTCATAAACATGAACTCCCTTTCCCGGCCACCAAGCCCACAGGAATTGCTCTGCCCACATCCCCCGCCCCGGCCTCCTCCTCGCTCACCCACCTCCAGCCAGGCTGCTGTGTCCTGCTCTCCCTTGACCCTGGCTGTCCTGTTCCCATCTCCAAGCCTTGGCATTTGCTCCTCTGCCTGGAATGTTCTTCCCTTGCCTTGGCACGGCTGGCTCCTCCTCCTCCTTCAGACCACGTGCCACTTTCCCCGAGATGCTCTGACCACCAAGCTAAAGTGGCAGATGGGCCACTCTGCAACGTGTCCCTCACCTGCTTCCTCCAGAGCATGCCCCCACCCACCTGGAATCTTCTTTTTGACTGTTTCTGTCTTCCCACTAGACAACATAGAGCCCCTGAGAACAGGGACCATGTCTGTCTTGAGCATCCCAGCATCCCAGGGTTTTGAACAGTGCGTGGGGCACATGAAATACGTCTGCGAACTGGATAACTGAGTGAGCACTTCCAAAAGTGTGGGTGGGGAATGTGCTTCTGGCCTGGACATCCGTAGGCCCTGGCTAAAGGCATCCCACCAGGGATCAGACGCATAGCCTTTGCTGCCGTATGCTGCAAAGTGTGGCTGCAGAGGGGCTGCCATGAGGCCCCGCAGCCCCAGGACCCACTCAAGGAAGCAGCTCTGGATGGGTGACAGGAGCATGCGCTGGCTGGCAGTGGGTCCTGGGTGAGTGGGTGGGTCAGGGACTGACATCAGGAGGTACCAGAGAAGGCTCTCAGAGAAGGGCTGTGCTCACCTGCCCCCTTAGCCTTGCCGGAAAGTTGGGAGCTTGTGCAGAGATCGCGATGGGAAACCAAGTGGCCTCGCAGTCATTGCCAGCCTGTGGCTTTGGTGCTCAGTGCTTGAAGGGACCCACGTTGGGAAGCCTCAGAAGAGGGGTGCAGTTCAGCCTCTCCTCCTGCTTTGTCGGCACCTTTACTGACACGAGGACCAAAGTCTCCCACTAAAGAAAAGCTGCTTGAGCTGGGCAGAGTTTCAGGAAGTGAATGGAGAGGGAAGGGGTCTGGAGACACAGTGGGATCCCCTACACAACTACGTTTCACTCATTTTGCTAGACCACCTATGGCAAGGCCAGCTCCTCCTTGAACCTCTAGATCACAGGCAGGGCAGGCGCTGGCTGGGGCCCCCACTCAGGGTCAGGCACTCTCATTACAGTTATCTCAGTTAACCTCAGCCGAGGGCAGTAGCTGTTTTGTAACTGGGAGCTCCAAGCAGTGTGCAGCCTGCCCACAGTCCCCAGCACGTGAGTGATGGGGCCAGGCTGGGAACGGGGTGCTTTCATCCCCTCAGGCCTCTGACAGTGCAGCTGTGAATGTGATCCTGGCTGGACATCTGTAGGAGGCACTGGAGTTTTTAAAAATTTCTTTTGATGGGGATAAGAATGGAGGACTGGAGAGAGGGAAGGAGGAAAACCAAACAAACAAATCATGGAACCAAAGCGAGAAGCTGTAAGGAAAGAAAGAGGAAACGCTCCCACGGGATGCTTAATGAAGAGCCTCCGCGCCTACCCGGGCCCAGCTGGATGTGATTACCTCCAGGCCGGTGGATGGGGCGGCAGGGCAAGTCCCACTCCTGCTGAAAAACAAAACAAAACTCCCCCGAACCAAGGAGGGGCCCCGGAGCTCCCACGACACCCCAGGTACACAGGTCCTCTGGCTAGTTCATCCCGCCAGACTCTAGCCAAGTCAACTGATTGATTCCCAGCATCCATTTCCCAGCCTCAGTTCTGTCGGAATTCTAACCTTCAGGGGCTAATTCTTCCCCATGGAAGTCCGCATTTTCTTCCACCCTCCAAAGCTGTGTGAAATTGCCAGATGGCTGTGCGGCTGCTCCTTCTCTTCTCCTCCTTGCTAGCACCTTCCATGTGTACACCTGTCCTCACCTATGAGGTCTCCTCAAGTGTGAGGGTCCTCGGCACCTGCCAGGCCTGTGGCCACACCCTGATCCCGGCCGCTTGGCCTCCTGCCCCATCCATGCCCTGCATCAGCTCCCCAGCTGGGCCTGTTCCACATGTGGGCTTGTTCCTTCCTGCGCTCAGCAGTTCCTCCCTATCAGGCCCCGGCTGGGCCTGGCGGCAACAACCAGGACTACTGAATAGCTTTGTCTCATCAGAGCTGACGCACCAGAGAAAGGCAGACAGCAGGCCACAGAGGATGGTGGCGGAGGGCTGGGTGTGGGCACCAGGAAGCTTCACGGAAAAGGGGGCACTCGCTTGGCTTAGGCACTGGCACACTCACAGGCCTCCCCACGGCCAACCTGTCTCTGAGTTTGTGGCCACATTCTCTCTGTGGTTCTCCTTCTCTCAAAGACCTAGCAAGCCTCCCTATAACTTGACCAATAAAGCTGTTTTATTATTTAAGATTCTGAGCCGACAAGGAATTCTGAGAAACAGTGGAAAAGCTGATCAACAACCCTACACTTTAGACACAACCACCGTCAGGAGCATCTGTTTTGTTTCTGTCTTTTTGCACAAGCTGATTTTCTCCTAAATGTAATGAGTCGATCTATGCACAGCCACTGTGAGCTGAGCTAAAGTGCCTTCTGTGCTGTGGCTTGGCCCTGCCCCCGCTTCTGACTTGCTGCTTTGTGCAGTCCGCAGTGGGCTCCTCTTCCACGCCCCTGTGCAGTTGCTAATAAACTCCTCTGTGAAGGACGCAGCTGGGCAGCTATGGCCCTTTTCATTTGAGGGATTATTGCCTTCAGAGAGCTCCCCAGAAGTGGGATTCCTGGGTCAACGACTGTGAGCTTTTGCTTCTCTTGACTCCCTGTGGACCCCTGTTAACCTGCATACAACCGACTGACTCTCCTGCCGTACAGCCTCTGCACTTGCGGTGGCCTCATCTGCCACCGTCTTTTCTATTGGCCACATCCATCTCCAGCGAACTTCTGTGATTAGTCACATGTATTTGTTCAGTCAGTCACTTAGCAGGGGTGCAAGGCACCACACTTGTGCATGGGTAAACGGGGAGGAACAGGCCAAGGCCTGCCCTCAGGGAGCTGCCATTCCAGGAAAGAGAGGTGGTAAGGACACTGGCAGACCAGTGTGTATTAACCAGAGTGGGATCAGAGCCCTGCAGGACAAGAAGAGTGTGCCGTGAGAAGCGGGAACAGGCAGGCTGAACCCAGGCAGCGAGCGTCTCTCTAAGCCATGTGAGGACCAGTGCAGAGAAAGGTGCGTTTTGTGGTGGGATGTGTGGTTGGTCATGTGCGTGTGCGTGTGTGTGTAATCTCCGGGTCTCAGACCCAGAGAGCACATGGTATATGTGGCTCATTTGACAGAGATTGCCTTTTTACCACCACCACCTGCTCTGAATCCACTCTGCTTCTTGGCCGAGCCCTTCCCACCTCCAGGCTCTGCACATGCTGCTCCCCCTTCCTAAATGTCCTCCCTTCACCCCATCTCCACCCCCACCAGGGGACTCTCTACTCACTTGGGGTAGGGCAAGTCACCCACTGCCTCACCATCCCTTTGCACACCCCTAGTATTCATTACACAAAGGACACCATAGTGTATTCATTACACAAAGGACACCATAGAGTATTTCTGCACAGGGCCTGGGAGCTCCCTGAGGGCAAGAGTCAGTCTAACTAATCTCAGAGGCCCCTCACCTGCAGATATAGGCACCCGAGGCATGTCCTGACAGAACAGCATTGGGGCGTTCTTGCTGTCCCTACCAGATAATCACCCCCTCTGCCCCCACTGTCCCAGGCTTTCATTCCATTCCCACATCTTGGCGACGTGATTCCGCATCAACAGTGAAGAGAGTCCTGCTGGAATACGGAGGAGAAGCGGCACATAAACCTTGATGGGTGACTGCCACCACACACAGTTCTGTCCACGCCCAGGTGACACTGGACACGGACATCAGGACATGAAATCGCTTGCTCTACTGGAGGGGTGAGAAATGGGGGATGATTTTGTTTTTCTCTGGATTTCTCTGTTTCTGCATAATTATTGCATGGGTGGCCGATGGATAAGTAAACAGACATTTGCAGCTTGGTGTGATTCTGGCAGGCCTGAGAGTTGTCAGGGAGGGCAAGGGAGCAGAACGCAGGGAGCAGGTCCCTTCGCCCGGGAGGCCGGGGAAGAGGCGCAGGAGGAAGAGCTGAGGTGCCCGGGACAAGTTGGGAGGAGGTTCCCCAGGTAGGGGAATGGTGTGTGCAGAGGCCCAGAGGGCATGAGGTGCATGGGGACAGGCTTAATATTTAGTTTGCTGGGAGCATAAGGAGAGAAGGAAAGGCTAGAGTGTCAGCAAGGCCAGCTGCCAGGCCGAGGAAGCCAGACCCCCACAATGGCAACACAGGCCCTGGGGAGGGTCCCACTCGGAAGGGCCTCCACCATGGGGAGGTCTCAAATGACTCCACTGGTGTCTGACCTCCTGGCGGCCAGCAGATGAGCCAGGGGAGGTCAAGCCTGTGGGATCCTCTCCCCGTCATTAAAGTAGCACCTGGCAGGTTATTAAAGACCCCAGACCAAGCAGCTGGGCTGCTGCCATGGCTGCCCACTTCCCACAAATAAAGAGTGCCAGCCAGGCGCAGGGAGTCTCTGCCAGCAGTCTATTTCTAGCTGTATGTGGTTGGGATGAGGTGGGTGACAGGGAGGGGTGCTAGGGCAGCCTGATGCACAGGTCTGGCTAATGGCCACTATAAACAGCTCGAGCGTGTGGGAGGAGGGTCACTGCAGCATCTGCCCTGATGCAGCCAGGCCTGGCAAATGTCCAGGGTGACCGCAAACGCCACCCAGGGCCCGGGGTGCTCCGAGGTAAGCGAGACTACTGACAGACGAACTACTGGACTGGGTTGAGATGCTCTCAATTGTTGCTAATGCCCCCAGTTAGGGCCATGGTTCTGTGTCTGGTTTGGGGGCATATGTTTTGCTGGCAGGGTATTTTTAAGGAGTCTTCACAAGACACTTATTTTTTTTTTTTTAATTTTTCAGAGTTCTGACCAAGCCCTTGGCACAGGGACTGCAAACAGGAACAGAGGAAGGCAAGTGTCTGCAGTGAGTGTTTTCTTTGCTGTTTATGGACTGGGTATTCTCTGCTCTGAGACAGAGCGGGGCTTCTTCCTCAAGCCACCAAATTGAGACCTACAAAGGTGGGGCTGGCACCAGGCACAAGGACAACAGATTTCAGTCCAGCAGAAGGAGGACAGGATCATGAACACACATTCCTATCAAGGGGAAGGTGGCCTCATACGGGGATGCAATCCCTGACCTGAACGTACAAGCACAGTGGGAAGGGGAGAGGAGGTGAAGGGTCCTGAGGCCCACCATGTGCCATCTTCCTTCACATACGCCCCTCACTGTGTCTCCAGAGACCCATCCTGGGACAACCAGCATGCCCCTTTCCAGGAAAGAAAACCGAGAGCAGAGAGCTAGGAAGGGAGTGGGAGTCGAGGCCAATGTGTCTGATCCCCAAGTCCATGCTCTCCCTGTGTCTAGAGCAGAGACCAGAAGGAGCCAGGCATGGAGAAGTGGACTGGGGAGTCACAGGCCATTGCTGGCTGAGGGAGACAGTGAGACTTTCCCAGTGCATCTACCCAGCTCCAAGTGTGTCAATGACCTGCCTGCCCCCATGGCAGGTCTGTGCACCCGCCGCTGTCAAGTTGTGTGCCTCCTGAGGGCCAGAAGCCAACATTCTGCCCCGCTACCCTGCCACCTGACCATCCTCCACCACACCAATGAGCCTGCTGTGGGCCTGGCCTGTGCGGGCCTCGGATGAAGAGCTTGGCCAATCCAGAGCTCAGCACTCGAGGAATTCCCAGGGAAGGAGGTGAGATCTGCCCTGAGATGCTGGAGTGCCAGGCCCAGGAGCTCAGGGCTGTGTCAGAGGGAAGCCTGGGGGAGGCTGTGAGGCTTGGAGAGGTTTTCTCTAGGGGTTGATGCCTCACCTGAGCCCTGAGGAACAAGTGGGGGCCAGTCAAACTAAGCGTTCATCAGGAGGCTGGGGAAGGGCGCTCAGGGCAGAACAGCAGGTGCACAGACACCCGGAGAAGGAAAGGGCGGGACGGTTAGGGAGAGGAAAGGTGTTCACCATGCTGGAGATGACAGTTCTGAGAAACAAGGAGACCTACACAGACAAGGACTGCATCCTGCCGGGACAAGGAGGATACGGGAAAGAGCTGAGCTGCCACTGTCCCTGGGGCCAAAGCATACGACCATACTGCCAGGTCACGGGATGCTGGAGGGAGAAGGGCTCTGACTCAGCAGCCCAGCCAGGGGGTTCCAAACGGAGTTGCAGGGGCTCCGGGAACTTCGCAGAGGTAGAGACAGGCTCCGTGGGGGAGCAGAGCGCTAATTGTGGCCAGTCTTGTCTCCCATTCAGCCAGAGTGTGAGACCCCTGCATGATTCTGCTTGGGAAAAAAGATTTCTGCTGCTATAAACCCCACAGCATCTGAAAACCACTGATCAAATCCCATCTTTTTATTTCACATATGACAGGGAAACTGAGGCACAAAGACGCAGGGCATTTCCCAAGGTCCCCCAGCAAGTCAGTGGCCTAATGAGCCTGACTTCTGTTCTGTGGGCCACTGATTCTGCCCCGATCGCCAGGCCAGATGGGGGCTGGGAGGAAGAACCACCTGGCCGCCTGTAATAAGCACCCCACTGTCCCCCACCCAATCTCAAGCAGGCCATGGGCATGAGGCTGTCAAAGGCCACTCCACCCCGAAACACGCGCGGGTCTGAACCAGTCTGCTTCCCTGCACCCCACTCTAAGGTCTCCCCTTTTTTGTAGCGATTTGGGAAAAGAAGGAAGCGAGTCTATAAAGATGCACAACACTGTCCAGGGAGTCTCTTTCTCTCAGGCCAAAGAATTTCTATCAGATTAACAGCTGTGGAAGGCGGAGAGGAGAGGCGGGCCTGGATCCGTCTTGTACTCTGACAGCAAATCCCTCCGACCGAGTGTGTTTAGAACACCTGAAAGTGGGCCAAGAATGGGAAAAGGTGGTGGGGTGGTGGTAGGTGGGCATAACGAAAGAGAACAGGAAGAAACCTATTGAGTTTACTTTAGAAAATATTGGTGTTCATGGAGTAAGTATATGACTGTCCAAAGCTGTTTAGTTTTACATTAAGATGATCAGCATTTTTTTTTTCCCAGCAAGAAATGTATTTGAGCTGTTGAAGTATAAAGACAAATAAACAGCAGCAACTCGAGCCTTCGTTAGGGGTTCCAGGGAGCCACACGTTGTCTCCAGCTGTCTTCCAGGATGAGAGGGGCTCCTTTAAAAGGCTGGGATCGCGCAGGCCCTTTCATCAGGCCAGGGACCAGCCCAGTTCAGCAGAGGGAGGGCTGTGAGCACGGCGCCTACACTGAGCATCTGGGGCACTCGCAGGTGACTTACTCCCCCAGGTGCAGCTGGGCCCCGGGCCCCATCGGGAGTCTCCTGAGGGCCCCTCCTACTCCTCCTTTTCTACCCCTCCACTTGGCAGCCTCAAGTGCCACTTGCACATCCGTCTCTTCATCTGATCCTAACAGACAGGGACCAGTCCCATTTCACAGAGACCGAAAGTGCGACTCTGAGACATGAGATGATGTGCCCCAAGTCACAAAATGAGAACACAGCAGAGCTCGGATTGAAGTCGCGATGTCACATGACCCCACAGTCAACAGACAGTAAGTGCAAGAACCAGTGCGAGAGGCTGGGAGAGCATTTGCGGGGTGGGGAGCAGACCGTGGGCAGCAGCTCATCTGGCAGGAATGAGGAACAGGGTCCAGGAAAGGGTTTCCCACGCGGCCCAGGCCCAGGCTCGCCCCCCGCATCTTCACCAGCTCCAGGATACATCCATTTCCCCTAAACGGTCTTCCCGCTTTGCGCACTGGGAATACATGTTAATTAGCTCATTCACATGTGTTGAGACCTTGCTCTGTGCTAGGCACTGTGGGATGTGTTTCACAAAGCTCATCTCGTTGGCCTCTGCATCATCTCTGTCAAATAAGCGCTGTTACCAGCCTCACCTCATGCAGGAGTATACAGAGGCCCAGAGAAGCAGAGTCACTTGCTCAAGGTCACATAGTAAGTGATGGATCCAGGCAGGTTGATTTCCGATGCTCCCTGAGGGCCTGAAATAAGGCCATCCATCTCCTAATTGTGAGCTCCAGCAAGGCACAGCATAGGGCGGGTGCTCGTGAAATCTTTACGAAATGAGTGAATATTAAGATTTCTGGCTTCCAAAGCCATCTAGACGCCATGTAGAAACCCTCACGTTTTCCCCCGGGTTTGACTACAGACTTCTAAGCTTGTGTGCCATCTCCATTTTGATGGCTGCTTGTCATTTCAAACAGAACTCAGCCAAACAGACGCCTGAGTCCTGTACCTCCGTGTCCACCCCTACACCCAATCTGTCCTCCCCCTAGCCTTGTCCATCTCAGCCACAGCAGCGGAGCCCCTAGAAACTCTGGGAAAACCTAATGGTCGGTTTTGACTGTCTTTTCCCCGTACCTCTCACATCTCATCCACCGGCAGCTCCCATTGGCTGTTTTCAAAATACACTGAGTTCAACGACCACTTCTCCCACTATCACCCTGAACGAAACCACCAACCTCTCTGACCCAGGCCACTGCAGTGGTTTCCCTGCTTAAGCCACTCTTCCTCTCTACTCAGCAGCCAGAAGGGCTTTTTAAATGAAAATGTCCATTGGAACATGTCAATCCCTGGTGAAAATATTCCACGGCTTCCCAGGTAACAGAATAACATCCAAACCCCTTTCTCGAGCCGATATGACCCTGTGTGACCCAGCCCCTGTCTGCCTCGTTGTCTCACCTCCAGGCCGTGTCCCTCGCTCCTGATCCTCCAGGCACCCTGGCCCATCCCCAAACTCCTAACAGTTCCTACCACACTTGTCCCCCTTCTGCTTGGACACAGGACCTTCCCTAGACCTTCACGTGGTACTTCCTCCCTCTCACTGAGGCTTCCTCCCCTTGCCCTGGGCAGACTTGTTACTCCCCTCATTGGTGGAGATGACTTCTCAGGCCAGACTGTAAAACTGCCAGGCATGGGATTCTGTCATCTTCGGACCTGGCGGCCATGATGTGCGGAAGCTCCTACCAGCCCATGGGGAACGACCACATAAAGAGGCTGCCCATAGTGTCCTGGCTGACAGCCAACCACCACCACCAGCTGTGAGCAAAGACGCTTCCAGATGATTCCAGTTCTTGGCTATCAAGTCATTCCCAGCCTTCAAGTCTCCTAGTGGAGGCCCCAGACACTATGGAGCAGAGACAAGCTGATCCTGTCTGACTTCTTGAACCACAGAATTCATGAGCAAAATAGTATTTTATGCCACTAAATGTGAGGTAGTTTTTAAAAAATTTAATTTTACTTTTTAAAATGGACATGTAATAATTGTACATATTTGTGGGATACATAGTGATATTTCAATACATATTTTTAAAAACTTTTTTTAGTTTTACTGAGTCAGGATCTTGCTCTGTTGCCCAGGCTGGAATACAGCGGTGCAAACATAACTCACTGCAGCCTCAACCTCCTGGGCTCATGCAATCCTCCCACCTCAGCCTCCTTAGTAGCTGGGGCCACTGGCACACACCTCCATGCCTGGCTAATTTTTTAAATTTCTGTAGAGATGGGGTCTTGCTATGTTGCCCAGACTGGTGTCAAACTCCTGGGCTCAAGTGATCCTCCTACCTTGGCCTCCCAAAGTGTTGGGATCACAGCTGTGAGGCACCACGCCTGGCCTCAATACATACTGAGGTGGTTTCTTATGCAGCAATAGTAACTGGAATCCTACCCTACCCAATGCTGTCACCCTCCCCCCATCACTTTGTATCACATTATTTATTACTTTTTCAGTGGTTCTGACCCGGCTGAAGTTACTGAGTTACATGTTCACGTGTTCACTGTCTTTCTCCTCTATGTAAGTTTGTAAGCAGGGAGATGTTGTAGCTTTTGTTCGCCACCATAGTAAGCAGTTAAAACCATGTCTGGCATGTAGCAGGTGCCCAGAACAATTTTTTGGAATAAACAAATGGATGAATACTAGGTGGAAGGCTTTAGAATTATTCCTAATGTAGGCCGGGTGCGGTGGCTCAAGCCTGTAATCCCAGCACTTTGGGAGGCTGAGACAGGCGGATCACGAGGTCAGGAGATCGAGACCATCCTGGCTAATACGGTGAAACCCCAGTCTCTACTAAAAAAATACAAAAAAACTAGGTGGGCGCCTGTAGTCCCAGCTACTCCGGAGGCTGAGGCAGCGTAAACCCGGGAGGTGGAGCTTGCAGTGAGCTGAGATCCGGCTACTGCACTCTGGCCCGGGCGACAGAGCGAGTCTCTGTCTCAAAAAAAAAAAAAAAAAAAAAAAAAGAATCATTCCTAATGTAGCACTTTTTTTTTTTGGGGGGGACAGAGTCTCACTCTGTCGCCCAGACTGGAATGCAGTGGCGTGATCTTGCCTCATTGCAACCTCTGCCCCCTGGGTTCAAGCAATTCTCCTGCCTCAGCCTCCCAAGTGGTTGGGACTACAGGCGTCCGCCATCACATCCAGCTTTTTTTTTGTATTTTTAGTAGAAACTGGGTTTCACCATGTTGGCCAGGCTGGTCTTGAACTCCTGACCTCAAGTGATCCACCCGCCTCGGCCTCTCAAAGTGCTGGGATTACAGACGCGAGTCACCGTGCCTGGCCCGAATATAGCACTTTCTACCCTTTATTAGAGTTGTGAATATTTCTGGCTTCCTCATGGACCTAAGAGCCCTGCGAGAGATACCTCATTTAATTCATCTTTACCTCTGCCCTATGCCTACCACTCTACATTATATCCTGGGTATTTAGGACCCTAAACTCCCCTCAAATGGTCCTAAGCCTATCAGATGACACTTAGGTCTGAGAAAGACTTAGGCAAAAGGTGGCTGCTTTCGGGGTAAATGGCCAAAGCCTGCACATTTGTGTTAGGGTGTGCTGAGGCTCACCATGGTGTGGGGTGGAGCCAAGGGTGGGAAAGGCAGGGAGGGAGCAGGCATTGCCCATGCTACCACTTTCTGCTGCAAAATCAGAGGTTTGCTGGGTGAGAGGGTTTTCAGACTACAAGGCATTTTGACAAATCCATTCATTCATTTATTCTACAAATATTTACTACATGCCTACAATATATCTGACACTGCACTAGGTTCTAAGAAAGACAGAAAGGTAAACAAGAGGAATTCTGCTTTCAGGGGAAGAAGAGAGGACCGTGACACAGAACTGCAATGGAGATGTGGCTGTGTGGTGTGGGTCACAGCAGACCTCTGAGCAAAGGGAGGTTTGGTTGAGGCTTGAAGGATGAGCAGGACCTCACCAGATCCCTGCTGGGGAGGAGCAGCCTGTCAACAGATCTGTGTAGGACTCTGTGGGTTCAGGGAAGGCTGGGCCAGCGGGCACAGCTGAGCAAGGGTGAGAAATGGGGTCGGGGGGAGGCTGGTGGGGCCCTGGCCGGGGGGGCCTCATGCTACTGTGGAAGCAACAGGGGCCATGAGAGGAGGATGCTGGAGTGGATGGCTCTGTACAGTCGGATGAGGTAAGACAAGTTTCCAAGGGTGGCTCGAGGGTGATGTGAGGTGCCTAAACAAGGCCACAAGCTCTGCCCTTGGCCCAAGGAGGCTGAACGAGCTATGGGGTGGAGGTGCCCTTGGCGTGAGCTCTCTAGAGCAAGGGGTTCCCATTTGCCCTTCGGCACACTCCCTCCCTGTGCCTGGCCTGGCACGTGCTGGAATTTCTGGATGCTCTCAGTGACTCCCAAACTCGTGGATAGATACAGGCGTGCATATCCAACACCCTATGACAAGGAGGCCCTGGCCAGCCTCCCGGAGCTGGTGCAGTTCTGGGCACTATGGGGCAGGGGGTGGGCAGCAGGGTAGGCTTACAGGCTTGAACTGGCAAAATCCCAGACCTGGGCTCTAGTCCCAGCTCTTCCACTTACTGTCTGTGTGAGCTTGGGTAGGTCCCTTTCCCTCACCGGGCCTCAGTTTCCTCGTTTGTAAAAAGAAGGCACGAATGGCTTTGGATGCTGTGAGAACTAACAAGAGAACTGAGCACAGCATCCCAGGCAAATCCAGGCACACAGGAGACTCAACCAAAGCTCCCGAATCTCACTCAAGTAGGACGGTCTACCCAGCACAAGGCTGGGCATAGGGTTGGTGCTCAATAAATGTTAATGAAATGGAGAGAGCTGGCTAATAAATCAGTGCTTCTGAAGCTGGATACAGATGACTTCTCTTCATCAGGGAAGAAACGTGCCGAGAGGCAGGGCCAAAATTCAAACCATGAGCAACTTGAGAAATGTATTTTTCAGTAAGTCATAGTAAAGATCGGGGTCGAAGAAAACATCTGGCTAAGTGAACTAATGGCTTTAGAGAAAGAGGAGCCCGGCCGGGCACGGTGGCTCAAGCCTGTAATCCCAGCACTTTGGGAGGCCGAGACGGGCGGATCACGAGCTCAGGAGATCGAGACCATCCTGGCTAACACGGTGAAACCCCGTCTCTACTAAAAAAATACAAAAAACTAGCCGGGCGAGGTGGCGGGCGCCTGTAGTCCCAGCTACTCAGGAGGCTGAGGCAGGAGAATGGCGTGAACCCGGGAGGCGGAGCTTGCAGTGAGCTGAGATCTGGCCACTGCACTCCAGCCTGGGCGACAGAGTGAGACTCTGTCTTAAAAAAAAAAAAAAAAAAAAAAAAAAGAGAAAGAGGAGCCCTGCTTTGTGCAGACGGGAAGAAATTATCCACTGCTGGTTTTAATTTAAGATGAAAAAAATCTTATTCTATTAGCCTAAATATTGCTCTGCTGTGCAATTGCATGGAGTTTGGAATAATATTTTTCAAACAGAACTACTGCTATTTCAAGTAATTACACAGCTAAAAGCAGCCATTTGGGGTTGAGCAAGATCTCATCATGGTTTCAATTCCCTCTGGTGTCATTTTCTGTTATATTTGAGAAATTCCTCAATAAAGATGTCAAATAGAGTGAGGGCTTTGCTCCTCAGAGGACAGACTTGGCCAACCTCCAGGACACAGTCACAGGCAGGCCATCTCCACAGGAAAATAACCTCGCTTACTCGAAAGAAAAGAAAAGGTTCCACTGTGAAAACTTAGGCAAGAAAATAACTTGTAAGCCATCAGCCTCATTTCTCCTAATCAGCTCAGAACGCTTTTCAAACTGGCCTGTTTATTTCTAAGGTGATCAGGTTTTTATCCCAGCCCCCATCCCTAAGGAATTCAGTGGTGGTTCAGAGAGGAATGTTACAACTGGACAAGACTCTTGACCCAGACTTCTTGAGACAAAACAGCAGGAGGTGCGAATGGGCTTAACTATTCCTGGTGGGCGATGGGCTGTGGGGTGAGGTTCAGTGACTGCCCAGAGGCAGTCAAAAATGCACAAGGCAGTGAAGACAGAGAACCTTCCAACAACTCAGTGGGCCACTCACAGCCACCAGATGCCCACTGGGGACAAAACCTTGTGCAGGAAGCTTTGTCAGGCAGCACAAACAATTCCAAACATTTCCAGGCAGCACAATTTCAAGCAGATAGTTAAATGAGCAAAGCTGGTTGCAAGCAATAGGGAGTGATGGAGACTGTGGCAAACAAGAGAGTATACACACCCTCTGAAGCAGACAGTTGCAGTGTATTTCACTCTAGCTGCTGCCAGCACCACAGTGAAATGTGAGCAAGACTGCTGTTGCCCTGGGCCCCCACACTTTGGGGGTCCTTGTTCTGCCTCTCCTGTGGCTGCAGCAGCATCTCCCGCCCCTGCCGACTGCCATGGAGTAAGCAGTCCATAGGGAAGTCATGGGCGCCTGGAACACATGCCTACCACTCTACATTACATCCTGGGTATTTAGGACCCTAAAACTCCCCTCAAATGGTCCTAAGCCTATCAGATGACACTTAGGTCTGAGTAAGATTTAGGCAAAAGGTGGCTGCTTTCAGGGTAAATGGCCAAAGCTTACACATTTGCCTTAGGGTGTGCTGAGGCTCACCATGGTGTGGGGTGGAGCCAAGGGTGGGAAAGGCAGGGAGGGGAGCAGGCATTGCCCATGCTACCACTTTCTGGTGCAAAATCCAAGCAGTCTTCTAAATTCCAGACTAGCCTCTAGGTCATTAGTTAGGAATATTTGTCAAGGTAGAAGAGACAGAGTCATTCTTGTTTGGGAGCTTCATAATGACTTTAACATTTTAGCCATGTGGGATGGGAGCCTCCATCTGGACTCCTGTCTCAAGTCCCGCAAACTTCAGGGGCTGGGTAACTGGAATGATGCTAGAAATATTGATTTTTATGTGATAACCCTTAATTTTTAAGTGTTGACAAATAATTTAATAAGAACAAATGATACCACCATGGGGACAAACCAAACATGTCTGCGGGCCAGACGGGGACTGTGGGTTGCCAGCTTGAAGCCTCTGCTGGAAAATGATGATAATATCCAGTACCTGTACAGAATTTACATCTGCACATAAGCTCTGTGCAATCTCCTTTCAGATTTGATCACGACACTGACCTGCTGAGACAGGTACTACTGGCCCATTTCATAGTTAGGGGAACTGAAGCTTGGTGGGCTGGAGGAACAGGTCCCGAACTACAAAACTCATGAGCAGTGACACCAGAATTTGAACCTAAATCTTCAAACTCCAGGTCCAGCTGACTCTTACAGCATGATTGATTTCTGCCAACACTGATGAAGCCCCGCGATCCTGGAGTATGAGGTGCTTTAGTTCTTACGGTGTTTCACAGATGAGGGAGCTGGGACTCCAAGAAGTCAGTTAACTAGCTTGAGGTCACATGGTCAGGATGGGTTGGAGCCTGTTGGCACCAAGGTCTGGTTCCTCTAGAGCTGGAGTTTTGTCTTGAGAAAGAGAAAGGCTGAACAGAAAGAACTCTGTTGGGAAGGGTCTGCCCTCAGCTGAAGGCAGAGGAGCAACAGAGAGAGCCTTTTCTCGGCTGCTGTCTGTGCAAGTTAGAGCTGCGTGAGGTTCCAGTCTGTGCTCAGAGGTAGTGGGACGGGGGGAGCCTTACCCAGTTCTTTGAAATTAATCTAGGTAACCATAATCCATTGTGAAAACAATGTTGTTGAAACAAAGGCCCGCACAGACTCACTGTTAGTCTACAGGCTGCTGGCGTCAGGCTCGGGGGGCACTGGGAGTACTTGCTATAGCCAAGAACAGGGTATTTGCAGACAGGTGGTTCTGCACAGGTAAGAGTACGGTGGCTGGAAGGAGAGTCCCATGTGTCAGGCACAGCCCTGGGAGTGCACATGGTGGGTACTGGTCCCCACGAGATCTTGGAGGCATCAAACCAGTCCACATCAACACATCTCATCTGGAAGCCAACGACCAGATGAATGCTGGTTACATGTTGAGTATTTGGTGCCAGACACCCCGCTACATGCTCCACATCCATGATCTCGTTTAATCCTCACAAGAGCCCTACCAGATAGGAACTATGCCTTCCTATGAGGAAACTGAGGGATAGAGAGGTAAAGTGACTGTCCAAAGGTCACACAGTTGATAGACGAGGGCTAGAATTTAAGCCCCAAACTGGCAGTTCCCAAGGTCTCTCCTCCTGGCTGCTGGGTGACACTGCCTGCTTTTAGCTGGCTGTCCCACAGGGACCGTCGGCTCTGTCTTCACTGACTAATCAGAGCCCGAAACATACTCTATCATTTGAAAATGGAGCAAACAACTAAGAAAGCCAAGCACTTACATTGTGGGAGGATTGAATGAGATACTTCACCTGGCATCTGGCATGATCAACGTTGCATGGTACCAGGTCATCACAATCTAGTCAAAGCTCTGCCCACCTCCACAGCTCCACGCCCGCTGCTCCTTGCACGCATCAGCAGCTGAGCCTCAGGGGCTGCTTGCAGCTCTATGTAGGCTCTGCCCTTGGCCTAGCAAACTTCTCCCCAACCTTGGAGGTTCCGCTCAATGCTACCTCCTCTTTGAAGACCCCCAGGGAGTTAGCCGCATCTCCACCCCCACACTCATTGCATCCAGGGATAGCTCTTCACAGCCCCTCTGGGCTTCAATAACCTGCTGCTCAGACCTCCACTGGGGCATTTATTTGGGGTATAATTACATGCCCACAGATGGTTCCCACAACAAACTTATCTGACATCCAACATGGGTTGGACAAACACAGGCAGGCAGGTCTAAGGCCAACACCCCATTAAGAGGGAAAGTTCCAGAGCACTCAGGACACCTAGTGTCCTCTACCATACACCCACAAACCAGCTGGCACAACAGAAGGTTTGCTGAGCCCTTTTAGAAAGCCATAAAAAACCAAATGATCCTTTGACGCAGTGGTTCCACTTTTGTGAAGCATTCCTAAGGAAACAACTGGCAAAACAGGGGAAAAAAAGTTTTATGCCCAGAACCACCTCTGGATTCTGATGGCAAAAAACAAAAAAGCCAGCAATCTAAATGTCTAGCCACAGAAAAGCAGCCGAGTCAGCTGGAGTAGTAATGCCTGTGTTGACTATTTAGCACCTACTAGGGGCTAGTCACTTCACTTCACACTGTCACCTCATCCTCACACGCGATCTTGGGAAGTGGGTTGTGCAGTTATCCCTGTTGGATACTGGAGAAGACTGAGGCTCAGACACCATGTGGATAGTAATAGCTCTCAGCTGCTGAGAGTCCCCTGTGCTGAGCCTGCTTCCCGGCCATCTGGACATTATCTCAGTCACTGCTCACGACAACCCTGTGAGGAAGCTGCTGCTCACAGCCTCTCTTCTACCAACAAGGGCCTGAGACCCAGACAATCAATAATGTATCTATGGCCATGCTCCTGCCAGTTCCAGGCCCATACCCCCTGGGTTCCAGCCGCTGTGCCCTGGTCACCCAGCAGCCAGTGGCAGAAGAGGGCCTCGGGGACAGACATGTCTGCTTGAAGAGTCACATGCTTCCCATGACAAGATACTGTTCTTCTGTGACAGACTCTGAACTCCCTCTGTTACAGGTTGAATTACGTCCCTTCAAAAGATGTTGAATTCCTAACTCCTAGTACTTGTGAATATGACTTTTGTTGGAAATAAGGTCTTGGCAGATGTCCAGGTTAAGATGAGATTTGTTAGGGTGGGCCCTGATGCAACATGACTGGTGTCCTTATAAAAAAGAAAAATTTGGACACAGAGCCAGACACATACAGAGCTGAGACAACGTGAAGACAGAGGGAGAATGCCACCTACAAGCCAAGGAATCCCTGATGTTACCAGAAGCTATGAGGAAGGCCTGAACAGATGATCCCTTGCAGCTCTCAGAAGGAACTACCCTGCCTACACCTTGAGTTTGGACTCCTAACCAAGACAATCCGTTTCTGTTGTTTAAGTCCTAGTTTGTTACTTTGTCATGGCAGCCCCAGGAAACTGATACAGGTTATTAGACTATGGGGCAACTAGAAAAACTGTGGTAACAGGGGCTGCATAAAAATACCTGAAGTAATGCCTGAGGTAAGGCTGTGGGTCACGCCTTTGAGAGGTCGAGGTGGGCAGATCACCTGAACCCAGGAGTTCCAGAGGCCTGGGCAATATAGCGAGACCCTGTCTCTACAAAAAAACCCAAAAGTGAGCCAGTAGCAGTGGAATGTGCCTATGGTCCCAGCTATTCTGGAGGCTGAGGTGGGAGGATTACCTGAGTTCCAGAGGTTAAGGCTGCACTGAGCCATACTGCAATCCAGCCTGGGTGACAGAGTGAGACTCTCTCAAAAGAAAACCAAAAGGCCTGAGGTACGCATGATATTAAAGGGAAAAGCAAGGGGCAAACGCATGCTGACTATCTGATCACCACTATGGTAAAAACACACTTGGATACAGATGGAAGACTGATAGGAAACACAGCAGCACAACTAAGATGCCTGCCATTTTTTTCCTCCCTACTCTTCTACATTTTTCCAACTTGATTCAGCAAATGTGGACTACTCTTGTTATTTTTGTTTGTTTTTGAGATGGAGTTTCACTCTTGTCGCCCAGGGCTGGAGTGCAATGGTGTGATCTTGGCTCACTGCAACCTCCGCCTCCCAGGTTCAAGCAATCCTCCTACCTCAGCCTCCCAAGTAGCTGGGATTACAGGTATGTGCCCAGCTAATTTTTGCAGTTTTAGTAGAGAGAGGGTTTTGCCATGTTGGTCTGGCTGGTCTTGAACTCCTGACCTCAGGTGATCCACCCGCCTTGGCCTCCCAGAGTGCTGGGATTACAAGTGCGAGCCACCGTGCCCGGCCTCTTATAAATTTTATACAATTGGCTTAAAAATGTATTTGGACCATGGGAAGATGGAGGTATATAAAAGATCATGGGCCAAATTGTGTCCCTTCAAAATTCCTTTTTTGAAGGAATTCAACTCCCTAGTACCTTAAAATGTGACTGTATTTGCAGACAGGGCCTTTAGAGAGATAATTAAGTTAAAAATGGAGTTTGTAGGGTGGGCCCTACTCCAATATGACTGTGTTCTTATAAGAAGAGAAGATTAGGGCCAGGCGCAGTGACTGGCCGGGCAAGGTGGCTCCCAGCACTTCGGGAGGCCGAGGCAGACGGATCACAAGGTCAGTAGTTCGAGACCAGCCTGGCCAACATGGTGAAACCCTGTCACTACTAAAAATACAAAAATTAGCCGGGTGTGGTGGCACATCTGTAATCTCAGCTACTTGGGAGGCTGAGGCAGGAGAATTGCTTGAACCCGGGAGACGGAGGCTGCAGTGAGCTGAGATTGCACCACTGCATGCTTGGGTGACAAAGCAAGACTCCATCTCAAAAAAAGAAGAGGAGGAGATTAGGACAGGGAGAGACACCAGACATGTGCATGCACAGTGGGAAGACCGTGTGAAGACACAAGGAGAAAGAAGGTAGCCACCTGCAAGCCTGACAGAGGAGCGGGGACTCCGAAAAACCAACCCTGCTCACACCTTGATCTTGGACTGCCAGCCTCCAGAACTGTGATGAAATAAACTTCTGTTGTCTAAGCCATCCAGTCTGTGATATTTTGTTACAACAACCCTGGCAAACTAATACAGGAAGCCAAAGGAAGGCGAACCTTCCCATAGCCCCCGACTCTGTAATCTGGAGCAAAGCAACAGGCAGGGTGTGCCCAGAGGGCAGGCTGTGGCTGTATCACTCACCCAAGCAGTTGTGTCCATCGTGTGCCAGCATGAAGCCATCAAAGCAGGTGCACCTGTAGTTCCCTGGGATGTTGATGCACTCGTGGACACAGCCCCCGTTGTAGTAGTCATTCTCACACTCGTCAATGTCTGCAAAACGAAGGGCACGAGAGGTGTCAGAAGAAGAGCCTGGTGGTCCCCTCTCCCAACACCATGGAAGCCACCGGGATATGAGTGATTAGGGGATGATTCAACAAGTATTCACTTCAGTCCTCCCTGAGAGCTGGGGACTTGAGGATTATAAAAATGCTAATCATGTGTGGGGTGTCTTCCAGTTCCTACCACAGTGAACAGGCAAGATTCACACCTAGTTCTGCCTCCCCCGAGCCAGTGTACAATTTCCGAAAACTAGCTCCCTTGAAGCAGGCGGTACTGAGTAAAATTAACTGCACATCAGCAAAAAGTGTAATATCTGGAAAGAAAGAAAAGTCCACTAACTCCTCCAAACAGTTTCTTTCCACATCAGTCTCTGATGCCTGCATTTCAACTGCTCCAGCTTCCTTGCTATAACAAAGGCTCCTCTCTCATAAACAATGGCCAATAGCCTTGGTAAAGGTCACCCTTTTTGCTCTTTTAAGGCTTTTTCAACATTTCCCATCAGGGTCAAAGGGCTATCAATTCTGGCATTCCAGAGAGATTTGAGAGACCCTGGAGAATGATAGGAACATGCCTAGTTAACCTTGTCTGAGCTGCTTCCACGCCCAAGTCCTGCTTGTAAGGCCATGTCATTACCTCTTCAATCCCACACTAACTCAGTGATACAGGCACCATTCTCACTATTCCATTTTGCAAGAGCACTGAAGAAACCAGGGCACAGTGAGGTCAAAACCTCACAGATGGTCACACGTCACACACCTAGAAAGTGGCACGAATGGTATTCAAACCCTAATGGTATTAGAGCCCAAGGGGCCTAACCCTGGTCACACCCGGCCTCCTTGGGAGGGCACCAGGCACAGCAAGAATCTGCCAGCCAGGGGGTGCCAGCTCTTCTGCAGGGTTTTCAGCATCTCCCCGAGATCCCTCTGGCTTCACTCATCTCAACCGACAGTCACCCTGACCTCCAGAGGCTCCAAGACATGCTGGGGAGAGAGGAGGGCCGGAAATGTCCCCCACAGGGCAACGGGAACCGGAACCGGAAGTGCATCTCAGGAGGCTACTGAGGAGGAAGCCGTGGTCCCTCCCCTATGGCGTAGAAGAGGGATTTTTGAGGCTGAGTTCCAGCTATGAAAGTGGGGTGGGGCCATCCTGTAGAAGAAGAGAGCCTGTAGAAGGCAGGCCTGGCTTCCCTCAATCTCTGGAGGAGCTGCTGCAGGGAGACACGGAACTCCTTGCTTTCTCCATACTAGTCCAGAGAGCAGAGCTACTCACAGTGAGGGGAAGCCATGGGGCCAATGAACGTTCACAGGTAGGAGTGCTGGTCTGCAAAGTAGAAGCTGTTGCAGGAGGTAGAGAGCTCCCTGACTCTGGAGGTGACTAAGCATTGCCATGATGCCTGCCAGAGATGCTGCAGAGCAAAGGGGATAACTTTGGTGAAAATAGCAGAAGTGAACGTGCCAGAGTACAGCGTCTGGGCTGTGCAGCCACTCTTGGTGTCCACCCAGCCACAATGAGGGAAGAACAAAGTAGCCTGGGCTGGGTCACCAAAGGATCAAGAGATAGGAGTCCTCTCCTAATCTGCCTACAGGGGCACCTGCATCAGTTCCCAATTCTGCAGCTCATTTGAATTGTTTTGTTTTGTTTGTTTGTAGAGACAGGGCCTCACTATACTGCTGAGGCTAGACTCAAACTCCTGGGCTCAAGGGATCCTCCTGCCTCAGCCTCCCTAGTAGCTGGAATTATAGGCATATGCCACTGTGCCTGGCTCTGAGCTGTTTTTAATTCTGATATTTAATCCACTTATAAATTGCAAATAAAATTAAGGCAGAATGTGATATTTTATGTTTATTGAAAAGACACATAGATTTTATTTATTTATTGTTTTTTTTTTTAATTTTTAATTTTTTTTGAATCAGTGTCTCCCTCTGTTACCCAGGCTGGAGTGCAGTGGCATGATCTCAGCTCACTGCAACCTCCACCTCCTGGGTTCAAGCAATTCGCCTGCCTCAGCCTCCCGAGTAGCTGGACTACAGGCATGTGCCACCACAGCCGGCTAATTTTTTGTATTTTTAATAGAGACGGGGTTTCACCGTGTTAGCCAGGATGGTCTCCATCTCCTGATCTCATGATCCACCCCCCTCGGCCTCCCAAAGTGCTGGGATTATGGGCGTGAGCCACCGCGCCCGGCATAGA